>NC_081290.1:211818928-212121958 GCF_030435805.1 Mustela lutreola | reverse complement strand
CGGGTGTCTTGAGGAAGGGCTGAGTTGCTGAGTTGGCTGGGTGTGTCCCCTTCCTCTCCCCTAGATGTTGTTTATTATTGAAAGAGACAGGCTCTCATCAGCAAGGACCTGGGTTCTGCCAATTGTCAGTGGACAGCTGGACACAGGGCACAAGGGGAGAGCTCTCACCTATCATACAAATTTTTATGTAATCAGCATAAATCAAAATTAGGACTTGCATGAAAGGCTTTACACATCCTCTGTAGCTTTCCAAAAGCCTGTCTTCCATATCTCCTTGAGACCTTACCCTCCCCGCCCATTACAGGTGAAAAACTTCACCTTCCCCATCTGCTGTCTTTCTCATCTCTTTATTTCAATTAGAAACAACACTGTTGTCAAGCTTTCTCATCTACCCTTTGAAACCTGCTACCGTTCTGTATATTTCAAATACGTGATTACATTTCACCTCGTTCTCCAACAACTACATCAAGAAGGTACTGTTCCCTTCAGATTGTGGTGTGGAAATCAAGGTTCCCAGAGATTAAATTACTTCTAAGGTCACAAAGCTAATAGTAGAATGAGAAGAAAAAGTTTTTAAAGCCAGGCTCTGACCCCAGGTTCAATGCCCCTTTCCCATTTTGCATTACCATTTTGGCTAACAAGAGACAATAGTGAAATTAATGTGCCTCTTTCTGTGACCACAACAGACATTTTAAAAGGCAGCAGTAATTATATATTTTGCACCACTTATGCTATCATAATATTCCATTAATGCAATATCGAGTGATTATAAGAAATGTCACCCAAAAAACCATGGGTCGGGAATAAAGGGGAAAAAAAAGACAATTCTGATGTGTTTCCAAAAGCACGTCTCGATATCACGCAGAAATGAACCTAGGCAAGAACGTTACTTCAGTGTAAAGATAGATATATATAAAGCAAATAATCAGAGTTCAGTTTTGCCAATTTTATTGAACCAATAAAATTCCTACTAATAACAATGAAATAAATTTCTGCAAGTATAAATGTGATACAGTTTAACAAAACCCATTGTTCTGTACCTATAAATAGATTTTCAAAATGTCATAAAAAGTGCAGTTATGAATTGTTGTTAACATGTTTAATACACAGTTCCTTTATTTCAAATGTGTTTGTCTTGACCCACTAACAGTTCCTTCTGCATCTGTTCAAATAATATTACCCATCCCTCCAAAAAAAAAAAAAAAAAACACAAAGCCATTAAAGCACTCCAATATTACACATAAACTGATCCATTCAGGTCAGCTTTAGTCAGAATTGTAAAATCGGCAACATAAGAAAAATAAAACCTACTTATACATACAAAAAGCTTTCATGGGTTCTATAAACTCCTTTACGGCTGACTCCCGTGGAGGGCATAATATAGTTGAAAAGGCTTATATGGTTAACTACCTTAGACGACTACATCTAGAGCAGGGTCTGGTTTGCCAGAATGAGTTTAAAGTGGCTGTTTATCAAGTCTGCTATTTCCAGAATTGAAACTATAAATACAGGACCGCCGTTTGACGCTGAAACCTGTGTGAATCCTAAGTTGCATCAATGATCTATTTGATAAAAGCTTATTCTAATTGAAAACCTTATATAGTAAGACTGACCTATATAGCAGTCTCAAAGATCATGTCATCTGCCTCACATTAGTCCAAAGTCACGTGCTTCGTAAAAAAAAAAAAATTACAGTAACAAAGCACAGGACTACAAAGGCAAAACATCACAGCTTCTGATTACATTGAATAAAAAGTACCAAGGAACACAAAAGATAAATCTGTATTAATACTGATGAATTAAAGAACTATAATAGACATTTCACAGCATGCTACATATATCGCTCACAACTGAAGGATAAAAGGATGTCTAAAATTGAAAGTCAAGAAGTTGGCAATCGGATTTCATGTGCAATTCAGCTACGAAGTCTTAATATATACATTCATCATGTAGCCGCCCTGCAACAATCAGGAATTTTTTTTTTTAAAAAGAGATTTCAAGTTCAAATCCTATTTCATAAGCTAAAGGATACATCCAGTTCTTCCATGACCAGGAAAGTTATTTTCGGGTTCAAAGGAGCTAATCTGAGGAGCAAGGCCATGTTCTGAGTTGACCTGACGGGGTTCTCTGTCACCTCGCTCAGACGGTGCACGTGGATGGGACTATTCTATTAGCATGGAGAAGATGCCGGACTGGCTTGGTTGGCTTCCTGTGTCTATCTTAATTTGGGCTGAAAAGAGTAGATATGAAGAGAAAGAGGAAGGGGAAAAACCGTATTTTCTTTCCAGAGAAGATCTATGGATGCAAAGAAAACATGCCCTAGACAGAGTTTGCCTCACTGTCCTTGACGAATAAGGGTACCACTGAACTCTTGCCTTTCCTTTTAGAGAACTCGTGAAATTCAGAAAAGAGAAAACAGTCTCTCACCATCCCAAAGGAAATGTCTTCCTACCCAGCTGATGGGTTTCCTTTATCCTTCCTTTTGATCTTTCCTGATGAGATCTGGAAGTCTGTGGAAATCTGTAAAGACCTATTAATTTAAGAAAGAGATGTAGAGCCACTATCATTTGCTAAGTGTCGAAAGGCACACACTCAGCCACTCAGAAGTCATGAACAATACTTCAGCATTTAAGACCAGAGGTTCTCTCTCCCTTTGATAATCTTTCTGTGGAAATTATACATTCATTTTTTTTAAGAGGTTCAACCGAGGGGTACAAGAAAAATAGACTGTTTTAGCAAAATTTATATACTAAAAATTCTATTTACCATACTTAGATTTACTAATGTTTGATGTTGTACTATCAGCTATAAGTAGAATGGGGTGTTTGTTCTAAAGGCTATTTTAGAAGATACGTTTCATTATCTCAAAGATTTCCACAAGCACTGGGAAAATATCAGATATTCCTTCTACTCCCCCCACTCCCAGATTTTTCCTTTTTCAATTCTCTACTTCATGGTGGTGCAGTCATAATGAATTTAAAGCTAGAACGAACACCTCATGACATATGATTTAGTAAAAACCATCCCTTCAGCGTCTATTATTAAGTCTCATTTCTTAACGACACATTGATTCACTCCTGGGCCCCTGAAGGCATTTCACTAGACTCTGCTGTCCGGCTGTGTTGCTCAGGAACAGAGTGTACAGCATTCGAATACCACCTCAGATTGGAATACTTTCTACTTCCAAACAGGGTGGTTCATCCTCAGGTCAGACAACCATTGGTAGAGCTACACGCCCCCTGTTAGAAACCTGACAGGGTTTCCATCCATGAAGGACACAGCTCGGGCACTGGCTGGAGAGGAAGAACTTGCTTCTTCCTCCTCTGTGCACATGTTCAGAGTGACAAAGTCTGGATAGACCTGAAATGCAGCCAGGGGAAGACCGACTACGAAGTCAATGCATTCCCTTTCTGTCCCATCCCCTCCCTCACCCCCATGACAGCAGGGTAAGAAAGGAGATGAGAAGCTTAGTCTGACCCAGGAAAGTTTGTCCAAACTCTGATGTACCCAATTTTGTGGTATATTTTCCATGTTATATATCAAATGGGCTTGTGTGATCCAATGGGATCACCTGAACACCCTTTGTCCCATGTCCTTCTATTAAGAACTGTGTTTCACGGCTCAAGCGACAGCAATCAAACAAGTCTCTGAAACACCAGCCGTTTCTATGCCAGAAGGTTCCTGTTCCACCGAAGGGTGATGGATCGATCTGGATTGCTAGAGAATTTTAAATGTACATTCAAATAACTTGGACTGACACCAGTCTTTATTCCCTAATATAGATCCAGTTTAGGATGGTAACTCAGTCACGTTAAAGTCCCACTAAATGCTAAGTTCTGCATGATAGAAATAGTTCCATTTCTGTATCATGTATAAATATAAAGACTTCTACTTTGATAGAAGGCAAAAATCTTCTACGATTTATTAAAATATGGAAGTAGCATTACTGAACAACAGAGAGTGAATCCATGAAAAGGTTGGATACTCTGAATTTATAGGCTCTTTGGGGATGAGGTAGAGGACAGCAAGATATTTTGGCAGTCGGGAAAGGGGAAAAAGAGCATGGGATGGACAGGACTCCACTTGGTGCAGCATGGTATCTGGTAGGGTGTCCAGGGCGAAGGTTAGCCAAAATGTAGCTGGACGGTTGAGGCATGTAGGGGAGCTGGGACAAAGTCCTGTTCTTAATGACTGGGGAAAAAGTAACTCAGAAAAGTAAATGCTGGTGATTATCAGCAGGTGGCTGGTGATGTTTGGCTTGGATGGTGGCCAAGGTGGGCTGAGGGCAGGGGTGGGGGGAAGCAAGCGTGGAGAAGGTTGAGGCACTTGGGGGAAAGAAAGCAGGCAGGGAAGGGTGGACCGAATGCGGGTCGGAACTCCCAAAGGGAAGATTCCTTGATACTAGGTGTAGGATGCTGAGGATGGCCACACTCAGAGTGATGGTCCATGTGTTCTTTGACAACCTCTTCCTTCCTCACAGGGCTCTCTCTGCCTCTGCCTCTAGGGTCCATTTTGCCACAGCTGCTTTTGTTCTAGGTCTCACCTGAGTGGACAATGCTCACAAAGCCAAATTAGCATGGAAATCAGCTCCACACACGGAGGCATTTAAATTCTGGTGACTGAGAGGAATACATTCATGTTACAGTACTGTTCTGAGGAAAGACTCCATAATTTGATTCTCAGTCTCCAGAGGGATACAGTAGGGAAACACAGATAAAGACGACGGCCACCGGGAGTGGGTTCTGATGAGACAAATTAAGTAACTTTGCACTCGATCTGAACTGAGGGGCCGCATGTCTCTTAGGGTGCTGTGGAATTACACCACCAAGAAAATTCCAGGTACTGTTCATATATCATTATTGTTGTATACTTTTTACTTCGTGCAAGACCGCCTATTTGCAGAAAAGAAGAAAAAGTCTGTTAGATAAAGAGTTTAAGGTCTTGCTTTTCAGAGGAATGATTTTGAATTGTCTTCAAAACACAACACAACACAAAACAAAAACCTCATTTTACTACCACAGTGCAAATCATTTCTATCACATGCACTGAAATTTATTATTTTTTTTCCCTTGACGAGCTAGTGGTCTTTAAGAGTTTAAAAGAATCTTACGGTCATATTTGCATGGTGAACTATTTTTAAGTATAGATCTTTAATTTTTTGCCAATCATTTTATTTTGCCATGGCATAAAAACCCAGGATTTTTGGATTAAAAAACTCTATAAGGTGGAAGAGGAGGAAAAAAAAAAAAAAACTGCTCTGGATAATGTTTAGTCTTCAGAAGAATTTAAGAACTTTAGGAGACTTTATAACACAATTAAAATAGGGGTTCTGGTTCATATATGGTTTTAATATAAAGTTTCCACTGAGTTTTCTGTTCTAAAAGAGCCCTGCATTGCTCTGCCATTATTTGGGTTTAAAGTCATAAAAGGCCAAGACCATGGCCTGGATTCCACATTAGTCATCTTTTATGGTAAAAATACCCCAGATGGGACGAAGATTCTTCCTGGGACTAAGATAACACATGTGGTTCAAGAAGGTAAAGAAGGTAACAGGTGGTCTCATCTCAGAAAGCCTCTTTGCCGCTGATTATCATGAGTCCATCTGAGGGGGTCTAAACTGAAGGATCAAGTGGGGCGGCTGCCACCGCCAAGCGATCCGCTTCCGGAACAGAGTTGCCTTCTGACGGGAGAGTACTCAGGTATTTCCTATGGTGATCTGAGAAATCACGAATTACTACTGAAGCTGGGAAGTGAATAGATATTGATCAAGCATATACATAGGTGGGTTGTTAGACTAATTTTAACATGATAAGCAAGGAAGTCAGAGAATTCACATTCGCATGTGCTTTTTTTTTCCCCCAAGTACACTTGCATGTTTAAAGTTTGGCACAATGTGAGCCCCCAGGTGTAGGTTAGCATACCGTAGAATCACGTCGTTACACCAATTGAACCAGATATCTCTTTTAAAAATATCACATTTTAATATAAAAAGCTATACTATAAATTACTACATAGTAAATTCAATACTCTGAAAAAATACCACCCTGGAAAACCACATCAGAATTTCAAGTTTGCGTTAGAGAAGGTTCCTAGCAAACTTGTTTAAAATGGTATTCATGCCCCGGAATGCTGCACATGCTGTAGCTTACTGGGGGTGCCCTAGCACCCCCGGAAGTCGATTTTTCTAGGCTGGTTCACTGAGGTTCATAAATATATTGTTTTGTTTTTGTTTATAGGTCCAAGTGGACTTAGGTTCCTGATTACTGAGGAGATAGATCAATGCAGAGCTAAAAAGAAACTTTGCTAGAAAAGAGATCTAGTAAAGGCACTAAATATTTCCAAAACCCAAACTCCAACTACTTAATGTAAAAAATTCTGGGGGTAAAAAAATAAAAGACAAAAACTAAGTGGCCATTTTTGTTACTTACACCTTGATTCCCCTTTTGGTCTAAAGCTCATATGGTGTTCTGTGAGAATTTCTCTTTTTCCTTTTATAAAGATCGTTTCTAATCCTGTAACACAGGTCACCTGCACAACATAGAGGGCTATTAAATGAAAGGACTGTAGGAAAAGGAAACAAAACAAAATAAAAAGAACCAAACCCAGATGTCAAGAATAAAAGACATCCCCAACTTGAAAAGTTCTAAGGTTGGGGACATCAAATGAACATTTATGCTATCATCTATGTTTTGTCATTTTCCTACTTTCCGTGCAGTTAATACATCTCTGTATAACATGATGCTGAATAAAATCAACATATGGTATATGCATTTAAACAGAAGAGATCTGGCATGAATTCTCTGAATAGTATCTTTAAATAAACCACCCTGTCTTAAAAAATATTAGTGATTTTTTCCTCACACGCAAGATCTCACACAAGATCCTGGGATCGAAAAATGCAGAACGGCCTCATGTTTGTAGGCTTACAGTCACCTTTCTATTTTCTTGTCTGGAACAAAATCTAAAAGAAAGCAACCTAACGTGTTGAACCAGAAACAGATGACGAATGGATAGGCCGAACAAAAACACTCATCCACGATTCTTTCATGACAAAAACTCCTACAAAACAAGTAAGGAAGTAAGTCTAAGACGAAATCTTTGTGGGAACCCTAACGGAGAATTTTGACAATATTATTTACTATGAACAAATGGAGCAGTTTTGTTTTTTGTTTTTTGTTTTTTTTAAATCAGCATGTTTAAAATTCAAGTCACCCTTAATTAACCAAAAAGTGTTTAAGCAGTGCAGTTGTGTCCTACTGGATAGCTGTAAGCATCTCTTTAGGCACTTCACTGGTTCATTAACAAAAGACAAATTAAAGCTATAAACACATTAGGTTGTGCTCTGTGAATATAGTCTAATCAAGCAACATAAACCAATGCAAAAATGTGACTTTTTGGATGCTTATTCCTCCCCTAAGACTTGATATTTTTTTAAAACCAGTTGTCCAAAGAGACTTTTTCCCCCCTGGGGAAGGGGGTGCTTTGGCATTAGGAAAAGAATATCGTTCAACCCCAGTAAGGCAAAAGCCTTGCGCGATAAAGAAACTGGAACAAATTTCTTTATGGCTCTGTTCAAAAGGACACTTCCGCAATGATGTAATGGGGTGGGGGGTTCTGCGGAGTACTTTTTCCCAACATATTGCACTTTTTTTTGTTGTTGCTGTTCAATCACATTAATGCATAGAAACACAATTTTTACCTCTGAATATTCAACTGTTCAACCTATTAGAAGGAAAATAACAGGAAAGAAGTTCTAAAGGCCTACTAGGAAAAAAATACAAGTATATTAACCTTCCTCTGCTTAACTGCAATACAGAAAACACTATGAGAAAAGAAAAATGTGCAAAGAAACTTTTTGGTCAATCTTGTGTGGGTAAAGGCTTGGACGTGCCGACCGAATGAACTGTGAGCAGCTCTGAGAGCACTGATTATCCCGGTGACCGAGGATGGCTGTCCGTGATAGAAAGGATTGTGCATAATTTCACTTTTAATATATACATCTGATATGGAAAACGGAAACTTCTGTTTCCGAAGAGAAAGAAAACAGCTGAATTTGGCATTTCAGTAGCATGCTATAGAATTCATCATGATTAATTTCACATTAAATTATGGACAATGGCTGTATCACATTTCACGTTATCGCCAATAGCAGTAAAAAAACCAAAACCAAAACAAAACAAAAAACAAACAAAAAAACCCAAAAACAAACAAAAAAAACCCCCACAAACAGTGCCTGACAAATAATCTCCTGGGGACACAGACACGTGTCCTGTGAGCAGCTTAATTCAACAGCGCATGCTTCTCCTCCGCCAGATTTAGGACACAACATTAAAGTTTAGAATGGCCAGAGGAGGTCATTCTGTGCTGAATTCCACTAGCTGAAAAACAATTGCTTGAGCAGATTGTAAGCGCTTTTCCTTACTTTAAAAAAAAAAAAAAAGAAAGAAAGAAAAGAATACACATACGTACAAACCCCAAAGCGCTGAAGTTAAGCATTAATAAACCAGGTTCATGATTTATGATCAGTATCCAAAAAATCCAGCTATAAAACAATGCAAAGTAGTGCTCCTCAGTATTATTTTTGCAATTGTTAGTAATGTTAAGCATCAAGAAAAAGAAAACACGTCATTGCACATTACAGCCGCCAGAAAGAACGGCTAAACTTTGCCACTAGAGAATTGAAAAATTTTGATGCTACATCACAAACAGCTTCTGATGTGTGTCTTGTGTGAAAAGGTCTTTCCACATGTAGGACATTTTCGCTGGGTGATGATGCTATCAGGTCAAATGCCGAGTTATGGCACGAAGCGCATAAAGGAGTTCAGCCTGCATCCGCGCTTCCATTAGAAGTAGATTCACATGAACCTAGAAATGAAAATGTTATCTCCTTAGTGACCGGTATAAACAACTGAAAAAACTTACTTTTTATCTTTAAACATATCAGACATTCATGAACGTTTACCATGCAAATGGGTGTTATCTACACACATAAATGATGTAACGCTCATTGACGAAAGCTGTTCAAAAAAAAAGCAATGGGTCTTGTGAGCAGTGAAAATGACTGCTAAAAGCCTGGAAAATACCAATCATTATGTCAAGATATATATTAGGAAAAGCCAATCAATCTCCTGGATTATGCAATAACTTTTAAACGCATACACACACACACACACACACACATATACACACAAGAATACTATGCAGCCATCAAAACCCCCCAAATCTTGCCATTTGCAATGGTGTGGATGCACCTAGAGGCTATTACGCTAAGTAGAAATAAGTCAATCAGAGAAAGACAATTATCATATGATCTCACTGATATGAGGAATTTGAGAGGCAGGGCGGGGCGGTCATGGGGGAAGGGAGGGAAAAACGAAACAAGATGGGAGGGAGACAAACCATAAGAGACTGTTGGTCTCAGGAAACAAACTGAGGGTTGCTGGAGGGGAGTGGGTGGGAGGGACAGGGTGGCTGGCTGATGGACAATGAGGAGGGTATGTGCTATGGTGAGCGCTGTAAGACTTAATTAACAGACCTGAAACAAATAATACATTATATGTTAATAATATATATACACATATGTATATGTGTATATATATATTTATTTATAAATAAATAATTTATATTTATTTCCTGCAAGTGCTACTATCTTTCACTCATCAAATCCTATAGGTCTAAATCTTAGAGGTCTAAAAATCAGCTCTACACTCACTAGAGCCTATGTTCATTACTTGGAAAGCTTTTAAACAACATTTTTAAACAATATTTCTTACTGGATCCTTGAAAGATCCTTAGGTAAAAACCTGAAGCCTAAAGCAGTTTGTAATTAGCGTCTGGTCCTTGTTAGATTTGGGTAGCTCCCTGTAGTCTTTCAGATACAACTGTGAACAAGCCTCTAAATTTTGGGGGAGATACACCCTAGCTGATAGATTAAAATGAATATCCACTTTTTTTTTTGAAATTTACTACAATGTTTTTGATATTATATTTATTTTTATAATGTTCTACAGGTTAGACATGCTATTAGGTATATTCTCTTGATGAGTAAAGAGAATTTCTAGATACAACCTGGTAAAGGCAGAAAATCTATTGCAAACATATAAACAGAGCATAAAGATCCATCAAGAAGTATGCTGGCGGTAACACGGGTGTTTATCTGATGTGGGATTGTCTCTAAGGCTTCAAAAAAATCGGTTAGGTTTGGAGGTCATAACAGCCTCTGCCAAGGTCATAGAATTAACTAGTGATTATTGGGACCCTAAAGAGATTTTTTTTTACTCTCAAAATCTTGGAAACTGGTATACATGGAAGATTCTTCGACTTACAGGTTGAAAAGACCTAGGATATAATGTTGGTAGAGATCCTTAACATTTATTAGGTCTTAAACAATGATTTCTATACATTTCATCCAAAGAAATATTCTTATATAATGGTACATACATTTGGCTCAAAGGTCATGCATTAGATTATCAAAATACTAAATTACCAAGTTGGAATGAGAAACTGTTGTTCTAATAAGTCAACTCTAGTGGCTAGAGTTAATCTCTAATCCAACATACCTTCTGGGCCTGGCCCAATCATTAGGTTTGATTTTTATGAATCATGAGAATGGTAGACATTTGCCTAAAGGTACTTTAAAAATATCAATATCTGGACCCAGCCTTTCAAAGGCTGATGCTACAAGTGTGCTATACCCACAACACTGGCTGAAACACAGAACCAAAATTTAGTTAATATTCAGTAAACTGGAATTTAAACACATTTTGAAAAGACAGCCGAATGATGTCACTTCTTTTCTTTAATGGCACTAACTTATCAATATTTTCCTGTATAATGTTTGCTGATCGTTACTAATTATACCAGACACAGGCCTAAGGTGTCTATAACGTCGAGTCATGAAACACACCTTTTCTGAGTGCTTGAACTGACGCCAGTAACTATCATACATGCGCTTGGTGGTTCTCTCTGGATAGCAGGTCACTGTCTTAATGTAAACCTTCAGGCTTCGTTCAAGTAATTGATTAACTTCTCCATAATCATAGTCATCATACCTACGGGCCAAAGACAAATAAAAAAATCAAAATTTCTGATTTCTAAGTCAGTATCAAGAGATGTTTACAGTCTAGCAATTCAATACCAAAAACTCATTAACTAATTGTTGTCACAAATATTTCTGGGTGTTTGTTAGGTGCTGTGTCCTTTCCATGGAGCTTTCTAGGCACTGGTGATACAGAGATGAACAGAATAAATGAAGATCTCCAGTCCCATGGAGTTTAAATCCTACTGGAGACGAAAGTTAAAACATAGACAAGCATGTGATCTGTTGGGGGCTGTTCACTGCTGTGGAGGGAAAGGGAAAGGGGTTTGTGAGAAGAAAAGCTGCGCTTTTTAGGCAGGGGGTAAGACTGTTCTCTGAGGAGAAGGTGTCAGCGGAGAGCCCTGAGGTGGTAGTTATCATGGGGGGCAGAGGGAGTGACCCACTGTGTCCCACGCTCCTGATGAATCAAATGCGACAGGAACTGAGCCCTGAGCCCTGGGAGGAGGGTCACAGGCAACCTCGCCCAAGAGGGGTTTTGTTGGTGTGGTGCTGTAGTGCATTCAAGAGGGAATGAGGGATAAAATAGTGAGCAAGTAAGCAACACTTTGACAAAGAGATGGGCTGTGTGTGGGAGCAGGAAGACAAGGCAAAGGCTAGAAGGCAAAGAAGGAGGAAGAAAGGAATTTTTTCTAAAGTTGAGAGAAGTCACAGCAGTGTGTATATACTGATGGGAAAGATCCAGTGAAGAGGGTAAAGTTGGTTTTGCAAGAGAGAGAGGGAAGAATTTTTTTTTTTTTTTTTTTAATGTAGGGGCTTGAACTCAAGACCGTGAGATCAAGACCAGAGCTGAGATCAAGAGTTGGATGCTTAACTGACTGAGACACCCAGGGTCCCCAGGAACAAGGAACTTTTATTTTTATTTATAGTTGACATATCATATGATATTAGTGATAGGTGTAGGACACAGTGATTCAGCATTAATATGCTCCACAAAATGCTCCCCACCAATGTAGTTACCATCTGTCACCATACAAAGTCATTACAATCTTACTAACTGAAGTCCCTGGGCTGAGACACTGCATCTCCACGACTTACTGACTTTGTAACTGGAACTTTGACCTCTCGATCCCCTTTACCCACTTAGCCCTCTCCTTCCTCTCCCCCAGTAGCCATCAGTTTGTTCTCTGTATCAGTCTGTTTCTGTTTCTGTTGCTGTTTACTTTTTAGATTTACCCTCAGGTCACAGAGATCTCAAGCAGGCAGAGAGGCAGGCAGAGAGAGAGGAGGAAGCAGGCCCCCCACTGAGCAGAGAGCCCGACTCGGGGCTTGATCCCAGGACCTTGGGATCATGACCTGAGCCAACGGCAGAGGCTTAACCCACTGAGCCACCCAGGCGCCCCCCTTCCGTTAATTTTTAACCCAAACATATGCTTAGTTAAAAAATAAGAATTCAAACATCTTATATGAGCTTTATTTGGTAGCATCCAACATGTTAATATAATCACCATAACATCTGTCATGTATCGTCTTGAACATAATTTATCACAATTGAATTGAATTGTTAGTATTTATTTTTCTTCAAGTAGGTAGTTATGACGTATGTGTTTTAAAATGTGATGATTCAGTGTTAAGTTATTGTCTGGAATGATATATGAGCAAACAGCATAGTTAACTACCATCATGCCCGTGTCTTCTAGGTAGAATGCTTGACTATTAGCTGATGTTTCAGGAAAATTTTTTTACATTAAAATGATAGAAAATACTTTGCTTAGCAAATTGAATTCTAACTCCATGCCATAAAGGCTTTCTGTGACTATATTAGAAAGGAGAAAGTAGAGTCAAATTGAATGTATTCGTAACTGGGCATTTTTTCTTTCTGCAAATCTATCTCCATAAACGCCTTCAAAACCCAGCTCAAAAAGGCACATTCTCCCAAAAAAGCTTTCCTGATTAGACCATTCAATCTCACTCACTCATTTACTCACTGTCCTCTCCATGCCAAATTTCTAAATTTAGAGGCCATTAATTTATATTGACTGATAGTTTCATTTCAGTGTTCTTATGTGAGCTTTATGAAGACACAATCTATCCCAGTTTTATTTATACCCTAATTACCATTCCTTTAAAATAAACAAACAAACCAGCATTTATTACAGTGGGCCGAAGAGGCACAGTAAACATTCTTTAACTGCCTAATTCTTCCAGGAAGGATACTTAAATTGAGTCCGATTCTCTTGTATCCCCCAATGATTACTGATACTTTTTTTTCCCCTCCTTAGTAAATTCTCATTACTGTATTTACAGGTGCATGCTAAGATTCTGAACAGTCAAACAAGGAAAAATGTTCTTCTATAAATTGGAAGTCATTTTTCAAAATCAGAAGTCCACTTGTAGTATTTTTCTCCCCAGGCCTTTATAGCACTAAAAAGAACGGGAGCAGAACTTGGGTCAGAACTGTCACTTAGAAATGTTTAAAATGGTCTTGACGACAAACGTACCTGATTCCAAACATACAGTGAACGTAGTTAAATAAAGCTCTGCGCAGCGTGGTTGTGTCAACATCCTCATGGGAGGCCATAGTGTTATAGGTGAGATTGTAGACCATGCGGAACTTCTCATCAAGAAGATGTCCAATGTCAGAATAAAGTCTGTTCACCAGGGAGAACCCATGATTTTCCCAGGTATAGTCCTGAAAGAAGAAATTGTATCCAGTTACCAAATGGGCAGTCTCCATTTAAATTCCATGTTTGTGGGAAACAACTACTGAAGCAAGGAAGTGAAGATATTTCAAATGTATTCTAAGTTGACAGGCTTACTAAGAATCCTTCACATCGGTTCTTGGATCGGAGCGCCATGCAGTTTCCTCAGTGGGGTCCCTGGTTGGACATATTGGTGATGAACTCTGGCCTCTCCCTGAAGTCGGGTACTATGCAAACTACATCCTTATCTGGAAGAGCCCCAGGAAATCTGAGAAAATTCCCATGTGACCAAACCTACTCAGTGATACGGACAATTAGCAGATTAGTGAAACAAGTGCAAAGGAGTCTGTCTTAATTCAAACTTCCACTCTCTTGGAAGCCACATCGCTACTGTGACTCTGGCCTCTAGGGGTTTTGGTGGGGTAGCCCTTAATCCCAGAACTACTGGTATATGATCTTACTACAAAATGCCATTTTATTATAAATGTAACTTTGTCGCTTGATTTTCTCCCTGCTCCTTAAGAAAAAAAAAGCTACGAACATTATACAATTACCATGTAATGTTGCAAGTAACCGAATGAAACCATTTCCTTTTGCCTTCTTAGAGGCGGAAACATTGAAATAATAATTTATCTACTGGGAGATCAAATTAGACTGGGCCAAAAACGAGATTACATAAAAAGATCTACAGACTCTATCAATTTAGAAGGCAATGGACTTACATCTCAACATTTCACAGTTAAAACGACAATATTTCTTCTCTAGTTTCTCTGAGTTAAAGGCATCTTATACCTGAGCTCGGAATGTTGGCAAATGTTCTTCTCCTCGTCTGGCAAAGTCCTCATACCCAAAACCAGGGTCTTCAATATATCGGGAGACATCAGATGTTATAATCATGTCATCTTCAAAATCTGAGGACAATAATGAACAATCTAGAATAAAGGAAACTGTGCATAGAACAATGAAATGCTCCATTTCCCTCCACTTTTTAGCTTTCCCATGGATTTTCAAAGTGACAATATTGACTTCTTGGCTTACGTCTGAATTCAATTTCAGTTCAACTGTGTTACGGAATACTGGCGATCTTAACATTTAACTGTACTTGTCTGGGCAAAAACATGACTCCACTGAAACAGCTAAGCAGTAGCCGTGAAGAATCAACATCCTAGCTTTCCTTATTCAGAAGAGGAAGATGGCACAGTGCTTTGAGTACAGAGCTTAAACATCAAGAAGTGGGTTATGGGGAAAGAGAAGACAGGAAGGTGAAAGGTAACTTGAGTGGACTTTAATGTTAAGATAGAATTTGTGAAAATTTAATAGTACGTCATATGGATGTGTTCATGCTGAAAATCAGTGCAATCTCATCCATTTTTGGCTCACAAAGAGGCATTTGGGGAGAAGGTCTGGGAAGGGAATTGGAACAAGGAGGAAAGTGACCTTCTGGGTGCCACCATTATTCAGAGCTGGCTTGGGCACTAGAATAGGAAGGGTCAGTTTGAGAAAATCCATTGAGTTTGACACCTAACCCACGTGCGCTTTTCTATGTACATGGAAATAAAAAAGCATATAAAGTACGAAGTAAAACAATGTGTTGATAAGATTGTGATCAGAATATTATAAGTGGCATTCAGGAAGATTGGAAGACTACAACAATCTTTTAAGATGGCTGACTTCTGCATACTTGATAATATTAAAAATCTACCAATGAAAAATTTAAGAGCCAAATGCATGTTAATTTTGCTTCAAGAAAATTCTCACTCACTTTTTTTTAGGGTAGTTAGTCTGTCTTTATAATTACTTTTTTTTATTTCAATCACCGAAAGGGAATGAATAGCTTTTATTTACCAACTCCTATTTTAGAAAATGAACATAATGTTTTCAAAATTTAAAAAAAGGCTCCTTCAATGCAAAGAACAATATTTTCTTATTAAGAATTTTAATCAATATCAAATAAATGTAATACTTAATAATTAATAAACAACCAGTAAACAGTTTCTAAAACAATTTTTTAGCATTTTATTTACTTACTTGAGAGAGAGAAAGATAGCAGAAACATGAGGTGGTGAGAGGGGCATAGGGAGAGAGAGAAGCAGACTCCTTGCTGAGCAGAAAGCCCTACTCGGGGCTCCATCCCAGGACCCTGAGATCATGACCTGAGCTAAAGGCAGATGTTTAACCCACTGAGTCATTCAGGCGCCCCACCTAAACAATTTGATGGCATAAGAACTGGACAGTCTTGAGAGGTTTAAAAGAACAGTTACAATTACAGTAATTCATCCAAAAGATCTAGTAAATTAGTAGTGTCTTCATTATCTTACTCTTTGCTATTTCATGAAAATCCTAGCAATAATTACTCTTTCCTCACAAGGTTGAATCCTTAGGTCACTGCCATGGACTAATAGGGTGCTCGATAATGGCAGGAAAGATCAACTACCCAGGCTATCCAACTCTGGAAATATTAAAGTTCTTACCTAACTTCTTTATTACCCATGATGCAAAGAGACTGACATTTGTTGAGCACTTTTTTAATTTGTTTGTCGCGAGAGCCCAAGCAGAGAGAGTGGCATGGCAGAGGGAGAAGCAGGCTCCCTGCTCAGTGCTGAGCAGGGAGCCTGATGTGGGACTTGATCCCAGGACTCTGGGACATCACCTGAGCCAAAGGCAGACATTTAACTGACTGAGCCACCAAGGCGTCCCTGCTGAGTACTTAATATACACCAGGTACTATGCTATATGCTTAATATCAATTTTTTGTTTTATTAATGCAAGAAGAAATACCTTCTTAAGAAATTAGTAAACTAACTGTAAGCTACTAGTAGCACTGTCTTTGCCGTAAGAACGAACTACAATGCAAATTAGTTTAGGATGGTGTGGCAAATTTGTGAACTCTGAACTACTTAATCTGATCGGAAGCTTTTAAGTGACTTTCAGTTTTCTAAAGTGAAATCTTGGGCTTATCCCTAGCCCAACCCACGACAGCTGCTTTGTCTCCTTGGTCTGCAGAACTCTGTTTGGGTAAATGGAAACACGTGAAAAATGGCGTTTTCAATGTTCTGTCTCTCCATATTTACGAACGAGGTTATGTTTCCTTAATTCAGTCCATCACATACTAATCAACAGAAACAAAGAAAAAAAAAATCGAAAATGTGGTTAGTGATCACCGACCCTGCTAAGAACACTAGGAGTTTTGTGGGCTGTGCAGTAAAATCAAACCCAGGAAGGTGAGTGAGAACTAAAGTCTGCAAAACAAGTTTCTCCCCTGATGTGATCTCTCCACCCACACTGCACAAGCAGTTGATTTCACTGGGCAAATACCGATTCTGGAGTTGACTATCACACAGCTGGTTCATTTGATGTTGATGTTAGTTTCTGATTTGCCCATAAACATTTTCAACTTGTCATACGACTTTGAAACATTTTAAAATAAACAATAATGAGCACCTGGACTCCAACAAGATAGAATTTATCCTATGAATAATATTCATTTATTCATTTTAAAATTAGGAGTCAATCAAGACCTGTCTTCTAGACCATTTTGTTCATAGAAAGAAATGTACACAGGTCTCTCATACTACAGATCGTTTTTTTCAAATTTAAGAAGATCAGTACTCTGATCAACAAATCTAAAACTCTAATTTCAATTCTTTTTTTTTTTTTAAGATTTTATTTATTTATTTGACAGAAAGAGATCACAAGCAGGCAGAGAGGCAGGCAGAGAGAGAGGGGGAAACAGGCTCCCTGCTGAGCAGAGAGCCCGATGCGGGGCTAGACCTGAGCCAAAGGCAGAGGCTTAACCCACTGAGCCACCCAGGCACCCCTCCAATTTAATTCTAACTAAACAAATATTTCCAAGTCTGGACTCAAAGGAAATAGCATTTTGCACATTGGCTCAATTCTGCTGTCCCAAACATAATGCAGAAAACACTCTATTATAGTAACGGAACAGCCTTCTAACTTGAAAAACAAAAAAAGAGTAAGAGCTGGTTAACTCTTACCAAGCTATGGAATACTACCTCTGTAGAACATTTTAAACATTTATTTTCTTCCAAAGGCTTGAACAGCAATTCTTAGAATCTCCACATGGAATCTGGAATGCTTTATCACACAGGTCAAACCAAGAAATTCATTATAGAAAAAAATACATTTCTATTTCCATTTTAAAACATGGTAAGGTTATAAAAAGGACTCATGTAGCTACTCCACAGAGTCATTTTTCTGTTACCTTTGTGTGACCAGCAAATGTAGTACTGGGAATGCTGAAGGGTAAACAACGAAATGACTTATTTCCTTGTCCAATTTACAAATGATACAGCCTCTTCTGTCAAAACTAGAACATAATTTTTGGCGACAACCTAAGACTTGCTAGTCAAAATTCACCACCGTACGCAGCAGGAGTCCCTACTCAAGGATTCAAGAAGGTAGAGGCGGGGGTTCAAAATATATTTTCAAGGGGTGCCTGAGTAGCTCAATCAGTTAAGTGTCCAACTCTTGATCTCAGCTCGGGGCTTCATCTTGGGGTCATGAGTTCAAGACCCACGTTAGGCTCCATGCTGGGTGTGGAGTCTACTCAATAAGAAAACAAAACAAAACAAAACAAAACAAAACAAAACAAAACAAAAGAAGCTCTCAGAAGAGCTTTGATTAAAGAAACAAAATCTATTTTTTAAAATAATTTTTTATTTTTTTATAAACATATAATGTATTATTAGCCCCAGGGGTACAGGTCTCTGAATTGCCAGGTTTACACACTTCACAGCACTCACCATAGCAGGAAACAAAATCTATTTTCCACATTAAAAAACGACTAAGGGAAATAAAACATTTATATCCCTCAAGCTCTAGTGATGTTCGAGAAGCTCTTAAAAATTAATGTCTAAAAGCAAATAAAGGGGCACCTGGGTGGCTCAGTGGGTTAAAAGCAAATAGAGATTACTAGCCTTAATAAAAATCTTTACATTTTATAATCTTGGTTTCCCTTGAAGGTTCACCCTAGGTTTATGATTTTCTTCTGTCCCATGTGTTCCCTCCGGATGGTTTTTTATAAACAACTCTCCTGGTTTTAACGCCCAATAATATGCTGATAATTTCCAAAATTTTGTCTGGAGTTTAAAAGCCTGTCCTGACCTTCAGACCATCTGCCAGGCCCTCAGTACTATGGGTGGTTTGTAGACTGGCAGCCTGGCCACCACAAGGAGGAATGAGAGCCATGTGTCCTCTCAGTTCCTAGACCAGACTGAATCAGAATCCGCCTATCGGTGAGATTCCCAAGTGACACAATGCAATGGAAGGTTAAGAAGCAGTATACTAGACATCTCCAGACTTCAGGTTTTACAGGCCTCTTAGCTCAAAATGTCCAAAATACGACAGGCTGCATGCTTCTTAAGGCTAGAAATGTTAGCATGATAAAGCCTCTGTTTACCTAACCGACCTATGTGATGACATTACCTGCTTCATGATTTATGCCCAATCGCTCCTGTGCCCAGCATCCTGTTTCCTTAGGAGGGGGCCTTGGCTCCATCGATTATTTACCACCGACGCCAGCCACTGCCTGACTCCCTTGCATTCGAGTCCCTAAGACTGGAGGAAGTCTTCCTCAAGGACCCCTTCTATGCACACTCTTTCCCCACTGAGGCTGGATTCAGGGTCCTCTTCTAGGTTCATATACTGCTCACACTCTGCTATGGATTGAAACTGTTTCTCTCCCACCAGCAAGGAGTGTGCCCAGAAGGCAGGAATCGTCTCTTATTTAGCCTGAAAACCTTAGTACCCACTACAGGGCTGAGAACATTAAGGGTACTCAGTAGCTGCAGAATGGATATTAAGGCAATAACTAAAACACCACATTTCTTTATTTGGGATTTCCTGCTGCTTAGAAGCTCTGAGAAACTAGAACTTAATATAGTCAATGTGGTGGATAAAATCTTTCATAAAAAAGACCACAGGGGAGATGATATAAAGGGTTTTTGTTCTTTCTGGCGAAACTTCTGAGAACTACTGGTCAAAGCTATGTTTAACATTAACAAACAAGTTATGGCCCAATCAGTTACCCTCGGAATTTATAAGACTGACTGTCCTTAAGACTGAACATTTCTTAAACCAATGGAACTCTATTTTTAAAATGTTATGTAGATTGATGACTTTGGAGGGCTTCAGTTTTCTACTGTCAATGCTATTTTTTAAAAGACTTATTTTATTTATTTTAGAGAGAGAGAGAAAGAGAGAGAGTAGAGGGAGGGACACAGGGAGACGGAGAGAGAGAATCTCAAACAGACTCCTCGGGGCTCAATCTCATGGCTCTGGGATCATGACCTGAGCTGAAACCAAGAGTCAGATACTCAACTGACTGAACCACTCAGGCACCCCAAGGCTATTTTAATAACATTTACTATGTGATGTTCAATATCTTTTTAGTCATGACTGAAAAACTGTCTAATTCAAAGTCTCTTAGAGCATTAGGGGGTAAAAAGTATCTTTTTAAGACTAGAGCAAAGACGTCTAGCTTTTAATACAGAATGAATTCCTTCAAATTCAGTATAAGAAAATGACCTAAATAATGCATTTTTATAAAATCCCAAAGATGTCTCCAAAGAAATGCAAATGCGAGTACAATGTAATTTTAGAACTGATCTGGAAAAGTAGCAGCGCAAGAACAATCCTCCCACATACTCCCCACACGCAAAAAAGGCAGAGATGCATGTGTTGTTTTTTTTTAAATTTTATCTATTGAAAGAGGATTTCACTTATCACTTAAAAACATCAGAAAAGTAGAACAAATTAGGTATCTCTATCTAGCTTTACAGGCAACTGCTCTGGCTTCAAATTGCGTTTTATCCAGGATGAGTGTGGACTACAAGGTTGGGAGTCCCTCTCAACTTGACCTGGAGTGTATTCAAAGATGCACCAAAAGAAGGGGTGGGGAACAGCATCAGGGGGGCTGTAGGAGGAGGAAATAAAAGAGACATGGTAGTAGAGGCACTCTTACAGATCCGTATGGAAAACATAGAACGTGGTCTGTCAGGGATGCAACAACTCAAAGGCAAAGACAGTACAGGGCGGGCTGGGGGAGCTCACCTGAATGTGGAAAGGAGTGAAAAGTGTCTCCAGAGACCACAAAAAGACTTTCCTTCTTCTCCTTCTCAAAACGAGTGGTCATTTCTTCCTGAGATGCCTCTTCATCTTCCCTCTCTTCTCGAAGTCTCTTCATTCTGTCCATCAAGGCCTCTAGCTCACTTAGGGAATCGACAATCTGGAGCCAGGTAAGATGGTATTGGGTGTTAGTAATACCAAGAATTATTCCGGTAAAGGTTCCTGTCTAGTAAATGCCACCTGACTATGTACAGAGGTGTGGACCCTTAAGTTCCTAAGTGGGTTTTCCATTAATGCCAAAGAAAATCAAATGACAGATTCAAACGTTTTCCAGAGTATGATGTTTTTGCTGCAGTTATAAATCTAGAAAACTTAGAAGTATAGATATATTTAATCTAGAATTTGAGCATTTGGTATATATTCAGTTATAGTTTATTTTTAAAAATAAGGTGGCCTTATGATTTGTCATAATATCTATTTGCTTTATTATTTTTTCCAAAGAGTTTATTTACTTATTTATTTGAAAAAGAGAGAGAGAGAGATTGCATGAGCAGGGGCAGAAGGAGAAGCAGACTCCCTGCTGAGCAGGGAGCTCAGTCTTAGGGCCCCAGGATCATGACCTGAGCCAAAGGCAGATGCCTAACTGACTGAGCCACCCAGGCACCCCTATCTATTTGCTTTAAAAGCCTTATCTTTAAGACAATTCAGAACTTCATGTACAAGTTAAGTTTTTACAGTAGTAAAAGTTGGGCAGAAGTAGTTCAATTATACAATATCCTGTTGAGTCAGACAAACTCTTTCTAGGTATTTTTCAGGCAAAATAGTGAAGAAAAACAAAGTTCAGAACACTAACCCCGAAGTTGTTGCCTGTAAGGGATGCATTCTCTATGTTGTTATCGTTGGCGAGATCACAAACACAGAAATTGTTGACTGATATTAGCCTGAATCCATTGGAGATTTCTGGATCTCTCTCCGGATTGATGCCACTACCAAAAACAAAGCTTGCCAAAGCATGATAATGTGCCAGTAGGACTACAGCGTGTACCAGCTCGGGCAGAGACCAGTTATTTTCTCCAGTTTTGACAAGTTTCTGTAATGAGAAAGTGAATCAAAGTAAGAATGAAAACCACAGAATGCCGCAAAGCAATTTTAGAAAGCATGGAAAATCCACCAAATTTTTAGGTCCATTTATAGCAATCAAACTTAAACTTTTAAAACTCCTTTTTAAAACTTCCTTTTAAAAATGTTTCATGTAATAAAGATACGGCTTTGGTCAAACAACATTATATTCAACCAGCAAAACTAACAATATAATTATGTTGTAGATTATTCTGAATTCCTTATAGGTACCATGGATCCTGTTTCCAAAGCACGCTTACATATTGTGTTGTTTCAGTAAGACAGTTCAGAGAATCAAAGAACACTGAAACTAGAAGGGCCTTTAAAGATTATCTAGCAAAGCCATCCACTTTAAGGTTTTTAGGTAATGACTTGACCTTAAAAGTCACATAAAAATTAAAAAAAAACCCCAAAACCCTAATTCATTAAGACAACTTTTAGGTGAATTTCCTGATGGAGAAAGAGCTAATGGCAGAGGATAGGAACAGTAGAATTACTACCTCACCTTTGAATAAGAACTTTAAAAGTTTCAAAGCACTTTTTCATATGATATTTCACTTGATCCTCCAACTGAAGGATGGAATCACAAGTGAAGGCATTAAAAACAATGATGTCTCCATCCCCACTTTCTCCAAGAGCCAATCCCATCTGTCAGCACATCAGAGAGTCTTTCCCATCGGTGTCCTCTCTGTCTAGCTTGGTAAAACGGGCGTGCGTGTTCTGCTGCTCCCTACATTTCTACACTTTAAATCCTGCTCACTTTATAGCAAGCCCCCACCAGAAACCTCTTTGGCTTTACTCTCCATTAACTGCCCTCCCCTCCGACACACAGGAAATTTAATATATTACTAAAAGCTCAGTTAAAGGAAAAGGAAAAATTAATCAGATTCTACCACCCTAAGATAGCTTTCCCATATTTTATTTTTATAAGCATAATTATATAATCAGAGTAACACTTCTAATTTTCTCTGCTTTGCAAACCTGATATTTTGACATGTTCTTTTCTCATAAGGCTACAATGTCTTAGACTGAGCATGGCCTTTATACTGCATAGAAAAGGATGTAGACAGCTGTTTCTCCATTTTTTTACTGTTAGATATTCAAACTGCTTCTAAGTTTTTTTTTTCTGTTTATTTGCTATTATAAATAGCACCTTCATTCCTTGCTATATCTATGCTATAAATAACATCTTTAATTCCTAATGGGATTTGGAGGGCAATCATATTTTACGGACTTTTCATAATACTGCCAAAGAGCCTTTTCCAAAAAACAGGTAGAATTTACAATGCCTCTGTCAGTCTTTCGAAGAGTATGAAACCGAAAGGATAGACAGCCAGAACTCATCACCTCGAATTTCTCATCTCGCATTCATTTCTGTTTCTTTAATTCATTATAATTTCTTCTCTTTTTTAAGCAGCCTCCTGAAAACAACTTTTGCCAAGGTCAGGTATGACTCCCAATGGCCAAATCTAAGTATTTCTTTTTAGTAGTTATCCTATTGGATCTCTGCAGGATTTATGTTTTCCTTACTTCCTCCTTTCTTGAAATTAATCTCCCTTGACTTCAGCAGTTCCACTAAATTTTTTTTGCACCCTTTCTCCCCTGAGATGCACATTTCCCTGTCTTCCTCTCAGTCCACTTCTTCTGCTTGTCTCCAAATGTTGGCTTGCTCTATTTGACCCCAGATGGATCATTCATTCCTTCAACTTGACCTTTGCCTACTGCCAATAGCTATCTGATCCTATTTCTAATCTATCCTTTATCTTGAGTTACAGACCTGTATTTCCTTCAGTAACTGGACGTCACTATCCAGAGTTAACAGTATTCTGCTTTCAGCCCAGAGTGTGCTGTCCTGCTCATGCCTTCTCCCAGTCAGGAAGGTAGAAACCTTACTTATTCTCCTGTCCTTCCCCTCTCCTCCATTTTCACATTCTGCTAGTTAACATGTCCTGTCTCTTTTCATGCAGAATGCTTACATACAGTCTGGTCTCTCCTTTGGCTTTAAAAAAAAAAAAACATCTCTCACGTGGACTACTGCAATTGCTTTATGATTGACTCCCATATTACAACTCAGCTCAAAAACCTCTGATGACTCCTAATTCTTCATCATACTCATCTCCGAAATCTTTTGATCACATATACTACTACTTCTTTTTTTTTAAGATTTTATTTTATTTTAGAGAGAGAGGGGGGTGGGACACAAGCAGGGGGAGGGGCAAAGGGAGAGGGAGAGAGAGAATCCCAAGCGGACTCTGTGCTGAGTGTGGAGTCCTACATGGGGCGTGATCCCAGGACCCTGAGGTCATGACCTGAGACCAAATCGAGAGTTGGACACTTAACTGACTGAGCCACCCACTGCCCCTTGATCACGTATACTTCTAACAGTAACAGCTGGGGGCTCCAACCTCTGAGAGTATGTACATTTATTTATAAATAAACACTTATAAAATACAACATTTTATATAGATGAGTCATACACATGTACTGTAATACTAATATTGTAAAATATACAGATAAATTTATTAAGGTATGAATACACGTGGGTGCACACACACAAATAATTTTCCAACATTCTGAAGGATTGCCTTCTGCGTCCCCTGAAGTAAGGTAATATAACTCTGAAGAACATAGGTTTCTGAGAATAAAACATAAATTCTTTAATACAGTACTCACTGTGTCATAAGGACATGCTCCCCATTCTTCCCATCTCCTACCCCCACACCTCACATAACCTTCCCTACTGTAACCTGAAGCCATTAGTTACTTTTCCAACACACAATGTTTCAGAAGTCCCCCTCCCACCCCCTCACCCACCTCTCCTTGAAAATTCCCACTTACTCTTTAAGACCTATCTCAAATGTTACCTCTTTCATGCAACTTCCTGATTCTTTCTGTTCATACCTTATATATCACTATGCTGTGTTTATTGTCATTCTCTCTCCCTCTTTCTTCCCCTAGATTCCAAGTATGCTGAAGGGCAGGGCCCACCTTTTTGGACCCACCAAAGAACATGGCACAAAGTAATGAACATAGGACATAAAAATAAGGACCAATTCTTCTATCTAAGTAACATCTTGTCAAGTCAGAACATAAAGCTGAGGGAAATGTTATGTTTCATATATTCCTAGACAGGTAACTCAATTTCTAAGAGTAGAGAGACTGACAAAAGCTCAGTTTGGTTTAACTGGGCAAATAACTAACAAAAATGTAGTCTAACCGAGAGGATCAACAAAACCAAAGACATGTCTACTCATTAGAAGCAGGGAATTTAAATACCTATGTATTGAATAGTGACCCAGTGCCAAGCACAGTGCCAAGGCCTCACTCTGTGTGCCTTTGACGGAAGCCCCTTTCCATCTGCAAGTATTCTAGTCAGTTGCAACTCTGTTTCTCATCTAAGCGCTAGCTTCTAAAGGCACTGAAGTGTTCACACCAGTTGGCACATCGCTTTTTATTTGCAAAACTGTAATTTGCAGATCTTAAAATTATGAAATGTTGTAACTAGAAAAGAGCCTGGAACTCATTTAATCTAGGCCCCTCATGTTATAAAGGGGGGAGCTACTGAGGTCCACAGAAGTTAATTTACTCAAGGTCAGGGGTGTGAGAACCCAGCGAGTCCATTGTGTGGTTTATTTCGTCTACCTCCTGCTTGAAAACAGAAATCAACTTTTCTCATGGCCACTCACTAAGGCACCTGGGTAGCTCATTATTGATTACCTTAAGAGGAATATCCATTGGTACTTAAATTTAACCCACAGACTTGCTACATTTATCTTTTCTATATACTGAGAGCCTATGTTGTAAGTTTCTAATATGCAAGTATTTTAAAATTAAGTCTTAATAAAAAAAAAAAGAAAGAAAGAAAGAAAGGAAAAAGGGGAAAAAAAAAAAGGAAAAGAAAGAAAAGAAAAATGAACTCTCAGCCAGAATCATGAGCAAACCTCTTTTTCATTTCCAAACAGCACTCAGTACCTGAATGTGCTCTTTTGTGATCAGCCAGGGTCGGTGTGCGAGCAGCTTGTTAATTTCATTAAGATTTTTCAGTCTTTGCGGCACATATTCCAAACCATTCAACCACTCAGCAATACCTCCTGTCTTTAAAAATTCATCCACGTGCATGTTTATTAGGTAGGAACACTGATGTCTAGCTGCAGCCTAAAACACAAGAAGACTCTGTTGATACAGCAATCGTGGTACATGTCGCATTCTACTAGTTCTAAACCAATCATAATAATAATTGATTTGGAGTTTAATAATTTTAATAACCAATAATTCTTTTCTTACAGATTCCTCCTCCTCCTCCAACTTCTATCACAATACACCATAGATTCTTGAACCAGTACACATAGTCAATATTTGTACAAGCAAATAACTGTCCCAGGTAGGCAATTACCTCCTCAACCAGAGGTGGGTGAGGATTAACCTCAAATGCACTTCCTGGTTATATCAAGAACATACACGTCCATTTCATGATGGTAAATGACATAAACTACGTTCTATTTAAAACAATAAAATCTCACTAACTTGTATTCTACCCATTCAGAACACACGCTAATTTGGGTGCTCCTCTTACCCCCTTGAAGATAACTGTGATTTCAGTCTTATCTGGGCACTTCACCCACTGAGATAAGACAAGTTCGCTGACACCTTCCTGCCCGTGCAGTCAAACCAGTCTTGACACTGGGAGTCTGGGAAATCCTTGCAAAGCAGACTTTTCACTGCTCCTTTCCCTAGGCCTGCTTCTCAGGAAAACTGTATTGTTTCTTCATTCTATTTTCCATATCTTGCTTATCTCTTAGTTTATGATCATTCTAAGGCTGCCTGGGAACTCGCTGTGGTCAAATCTGTAAGCTGGAATTACAGTCTCAGTCGTGTTCATCCGTGAAGAAACACAGAGCGCTGCCCTTTTCTTGTTTAAAACTTTGATGAGAGCATAAACAAGATAATCTAATCAAAGTTGGGAAAAATGAACCTGCTGACTGCCAGCTACCTCTGCCAGCCAGCTGTTCTCCTAAACCACCCCAACACAGGGCACTGGGACCAGGTCCTCTGTCTTCTTCTCCAGGAATAGTCCACCTGTGACACTGTTCCTTTCTACCTTTCTCATCCCGATTTATAGTTCTCTCCTCACCCCCACTAAAACATTAACTAGTTCACTAGTTTGTACCAAGTACTATATTTAGTGGGGTTATGACTCATTTAAGAATTTTTCCCCCATTGGTGCTAATGGATACTCTCCTCTCCTCTGGCCAAATCAGTAACATTCTTCAAATAGAAAATGACTAAATCAGATGTCACAACCAACCTGTTTTATATTAATAATAAAAAACAAGGCATCAAGAGGCAAAACACGACCTGTGGGATCTTAGGGATAGTCCCTTGGACCCTACTAGCATCATCAACCGTAGGTGAATAAACTGAAAATTTAAGGAGAAACTGAACCTTTAAGGCATGTCAAGCATTCCAAATGCATCCCAGACACACGGTATCCTAAAGACCACAGGCTTCTTCAAGTTTTATTTCTAGAAAAGGGTACTGAGCTCTACACACACAAACATACACACACTAGGAGCGGGGAGAAGGGACGAGCAGGGCGGTGTGGAGGGAGCGCAGGCAGCCGGGAAGCGGGCGCACCATTATCGCGATGTAGTGCCTGTGTGGTAGAGGAAGGGGGCCATCCATGCGCAGCATGTAGAACTGGCTCCGCAGGAAAGACTCCAGGTACTGAGTGTGCAAACTCATGACCTGCGTGATGTTGTCCAGGCGGCCGGAAGTCGAGTACTCTTCCACAAGAAAGTTCGTGCGCTCATCCACCGTGTTCGCTTGGACAACCTGGTGATGGAGAAGCACACAATGAGTACTGAGAAGCAATGGATCTTTTGTTTACACACATGGTGCCACTCTGGAAGCAAGCGAATGTTCTCTGGGTAGGAACAGGCCCCGAAATTACACAGTTGCTCATACCGGCGCCGGAAATAAAAAAAATTAAAAAAAAAAAAAAAAAAAGAAAGAAAGGAAAAAGCACCGCTCGTTTTTGGCTCTGGGACCGCAATTTATTAAACAACAAATGTCAAATCATCAAACACACAGCTCTGAACTTGGAGAAAAGCAGCTTCCATCTGCTCTGCCAGGCGCGGAAGGCACAGTTTCCAGGGCCCACTTGCCTGGCCATTATCACGCCAACTGGTGGAGCGGGAAGCGGTGGTATTCGATTCCCACAGTTACAATTTTATCCCAACGGCCTACGAAGATATTTAATCACATTGTCTTAAGACAAGAGTTTCAGTCTGATCTTGCACTTGTTTTTGTTCAACATAAAATAAAAAGCTTTCTGAAATCTTTTTAGGGACAAAGGAAAACACGATAATTTGTAGGAAAGTGTTAATTGAAAAATTAATAAGGACACTAGAATACTGTGATTCCTATTTTCAGCCTATTGTATTAATTGTTAAAAACAAGGTTGGTTATTAAAATGGACATCCTCTATCCCAGGGACTCAAAAGAGCCTTCTCAAAAATAGATTATTATATGTAGCTTTATACACAGTGACAGCTTGGGCATCACACCAAGAATTGGGTCTGAAGGTGTTAAGAGCTTATTAGCACCTTGTAGAAGGACCCAGCTCTGTGGGAATTAATGGACATGAGATGAATATTTCTAGGACTGGTTCATTATTTAATGATATTTTAGAATTAGAATTCTAGACTTAAGAATACATTTCTTATTTCAGATTCAAAATTAAATTCGAGCTCATGCACCTAGTTAACCACAGGGCCTGGTCTAGAATCCAGATTTTCTAAAGTCCAGACTACTGGTCTTCCCAGAGATCCATACTGTTATTAGAAACTCTGTTTACTCTTTAAGGCTGGCTTCACAGTCTCTTCTGAAAAATAAGTACAAATTATACAAAGGCACTATTGACCGAGGAAGACGTAATCCCAAAGGAAATAGAATGTTTGGAAAGTGTGAACTGTGAGGAAATGTTAATTACAATGGCGTAAAAAAGCAATTTCAGTTCAGCTAGTTATAAAGCCAAGTATACTTTCATTTGCTCATTTCCCCCATTTTGTCAACTACAGGGACCAAGTGATGTTAAAAACAATAAGCTCTGGATTAACCACATGTAATTAAACATAGAATATTTGTTAATTTTGTTTTGTCTTCTACAGCAGAGTTTCTTTTGTTTAAGCAATGCCAAAGGCGTAAACAAATGCAGGAGGTCCTAAGAACATCGGTGGCTTCTGCAAACCACCTTACCTTCAATATATAGTGTGAAAAAGACTGTTTCAGGAAGTCTTTATGTAAATGAGGTAATCACTCCACCAAGATCCCTGTGCTGGATGGGCACAAACACAGCCCTTTCTGTAACGACTGGTCCCATCTACATCAGCTAGAGACGGAGTTCCCAATGTTAACTTGTTAACATGTTTCTCATGTTAACATGATTGTTAACATCCCTTTAACCTTTCCATTCAGATGGTAAGGTCACTCAAAAAGCAAAATGAAGATGTAGGACTACTGACTCTGGCAATGGCCTGGCATGTATTTTTCAAATTTTATTCATCCCTTCTTTTAAGACAATGCCTAGCACATAACAGATGCTCTGTGTATCTTTGTTGACTGCTTTCAGAACAATATAGGAATAATGCTGGTGCTTTAAGATAAATGTCTTTGAAGTAGTGAATCAGGATATACAATTGTATTCAATAAGGCAATAACTCCTTCTAGCAGAGAAAACCTCCCCAGTTTAGTGATTCTTAAACTTTTCTTAGCTCAAGTATCTATCTGAGAGGCATCTAGGAATCTAGGATGTCGGGCACTTTGCTGTGATCTTTCATAAGGACGTATACCCACAAAAAGGCACAATTCTTCTCTTGATTGTTCATTTTACGACCTCTCCTTCTTGAAATTACCATCTTGCCTCCCGCCCCCCCAACTAAAGGTACATACTGTACAGACTGAATTGACATTCTCTCCAAGAGACTTCTTAGAACCAAAATAAACAAATAAAAGAGTAAGGACTAATGATGTAATGCCATTACATTACATACAATGTAACGACTAATGTCATTAAATTAGTAACGACTAATGATATTCTGCTTAATAGGCTTAGTTGGGAAACTCATTTTTTTCAACTCAGAATATATTTTTTTAACATTTATGAAACCTATAATCACCATGAAACAGTGGATATTTAAAAACCTAAAACCTTTGGGTTAATATTAAACTTTATTTAAAAGAAACTTTATTACTATTAGTAGCTTTGTTCAGAAAAGTTATATTTGAAATCAAATATGGTAAAATTCACTTTTTTCTAACCTTGCAGAACTCTAACTCTAAAATAAGATGGCAGATTACTAAACACATAAACTTTTAAGTGAAGTTCAAAAGAAAGTATCTCTGTGGTTCTCTGAAACAGAAATAAGGAACAAAAAGCAAAACACAGGTTTACTCCCATATTAAAAATGGAGATATTCTTTGATATAATCCAGTTATTTTTTTCGTATCACACTTAATGTATTTTAGGACAGATAAACTTACTTCCTTCTCTGGAATAAAGGCACTTGGTCCTCTTGTCAAGGGCTGAGATACTCTGATTCTTTTATCCTGTTTTCAAAAGAAAAGTTTTATGTGTTAATGATGACATTCTAATTAAAGTTAAATTGGTGCAAATAAATTGCTGAGGTACTGAAACAAACAGAATAAATAGAACATAAAATCAAAATAAGGGACAGGTCTCAGATCACAGAAAATCCACAGGGCTAATGTGTGAATAAGATAATGGGGCAAGTTCCTCAAAAGTTAAAAACTGAACTTATGATCCAGCAATCACATGATTAGCTATTTACCCAAAGAACACAAGAACACTAATGCAAAAGGATACATGATTCCCTATGTTTAAAGCAGCATTATTTACAATAGCCAACATACGGAAGCCGCCCAGTATCCACTGATTCATAAATGGATAAAGAGGGTATAGTATATATATACAAGAGGATATTATTCCGCCACAAAAAGAATGAAATCTTGCCATTTGCAACAACATGAATGGAGTCAGAGAGTATAACGCTAAGCTAAATAAGTCACTCAGAGGAAGACAAACACCATATGATTTCACTCATATGTGAAATTTAAGAAACAAAACAAACATGCAAAGGGAAAAAAACGAGAGAGCGAGAGATGAATCAAGAACCAGACTCTCAGCTGTAGGGAGCAAACTGATGGTCACTAGGGAGAGGCGGGTGGGGGGATGGGTGAGGTAGGGGATGGGGATGAAGGAGAGCACTTGGATGAGCAAGTGGACAGAATTGGTGAATCACCATATTGTACACCTGAAATTAATTTAAACACTGCATATTAACTAACTGGAATTAAAATAAAAACGAGAAAAAAAAAAAAAGGATAATGGGGCAAATGCCTACCTCAGTCCAAAATTTCATTTCCCTCAGTCATCTTCTACAGCCCCGAGATTTTTAGCCCATAGTTGGCGTGACTGAAAGTGTCGATCTCCATAATAAAAGAATATCTAACAGTATACTACTGCACTGTTAGACCTCAATCTGGAAGCTCCAGGAAAGGTTGAAATCAGAGGATTCCATGCAATTCCCCAAGGAAATAACCTGACCTGTGGGGTTCTTTTTCCACAATAAAATAGAAAAGTTTTGAAGCTTTAAGTAAGAAAAATGTAAAACTTGGAGAAGTAGGGGTTAACTCAAAGTAAGAAATGGAGAACTTAGCAATCCATATTGGCCCACTTGCTATTCTATTGAGGACTAACTGGGAGATTGCCAGTGGTATTCTAAGTTTTGATTTATTTGAAGTTTTTATTTTTTTGTTAATTTTTTAAATTAAAAATATATTAATAACCCCATTTAAGTGTGATATCTATAAAGCTGCAAACATTCCAATCAGGTAATAACTTCCTTCTCTGCAGGCATGTTGGAAAGCTGGAATAGTCAGAGAGAGGCTCTCAGGGCTCTGAAGTCCTTCTTAGCCAGGAGGAGAGAGAGAGGAGTCATGGCTACTTAATTTTCTATACTGTAAGTAATATTCTGAAGTTCTAAAAAAGAAGCCCTCTAAAACTGTAACATAAAAACAGGGACTATGCTTACACCATACACAAAAATTGGCTCAAAATGGATTTAAGACTTGGATGTAAGACCAAAAACAATATAACTCCTAAAAGAAAACATTGGCGGTAAGCTCCTTGACATTGCTCTCAGTGGTATTTTTTTTGGATCCGACTCCAAAGCCAAAGGCAACAAAAGCAAAAATAAACAGGTGGGACTACATCAGACTAAGAAGCTTCTGCACAGCGGAGGAAACCATCAACGAAATAATAAGGCAACCTACTGAATGGGAAAAGATATTTGTAGATCATGTACCTGATAAAAGGTTAATATCCAAAATACATAACAGAGTCATATAATTCAAAAGCAAAAACAAAAGTTCAATTTAAAAAATGCGCAGAGGACCTGAATAGACATTTTTCCAGAGAAGACATTCAGATGACCAGTGGATACATGACAAGATGCTCAACACCACTCATCATCAGGGAAATGCAAATCAAAACAACAATGAGATATCATCTCACACCTATCAGAATGGCTAAACTCAAAAATGCGAGAAACAACAAGTGTTGATGATGATGTGGAGAAAAAAGAACCCCAGTGCCCTGATGGAGGGAATACAAACTGGGGCAGCCACTGTGGAAGACAGGATGCAAGGTCCTCAAAAAATTAAAAACAGAACTACCCTATGATCCAACCACTCTACTTCTGGGTGTTTATCTGAAGAAAATGAAAACACTAATTAGAAAAAAATATATACACCTCTATGTTTATTGCAGCATTATTTACAATAATCAAGGTATGGATGAATGGATAAAGAAGATGCGGTATACTGTACACACACAATGGATTACTCCTCAGACATGAAAGACAAAGAAATCCTTCCATTTGCGACAACACAGACAGACCTTGAGGGTATTAGTTTAAGTGACGTAAGTTAGAGAAAGATAAATATGGAGTGATTTCACTTACATACGGAACCAAATGATGAAACAAATGAACACACAAAACCAAACCAAACCTCCAGATAGGGAAAGTAGGTTGGTGGTTGCCAGAGGGGAGAAGGGTGGAGAGGTGGGCAGACTGGTGAAGGGGGTAAAGAGGTACTAACTTCCAGTTATAAAATCAGCAAGTCACAGGGATGTGATATACAGCGTGGTAACTACAGTCAGTAATATTACATAGCAAATCTGAAAGTTACTAAGAAAATAAATCTTAAAGGTTCTTAACACAAGACCAAAAAATGTGTCACTGTGTGGGGTGACAGATGATAACTCGGCTTAAAGGGGTGATCATTTTGGAGTGTATACAAATGTCGAATCATTATGTGGTACACCTGAAACTAGTATAATGTATGCCAATTAAACTTCAATAAAAACAAAATAGGGACTCGGCCATGGGTTGCAAAGATTATAAAGACTGTGTGGGAAATTGAAGAACATGAGAACAGAGTCTCCTGGAAAAGAGTGCATTAAGCTTTAGGTGCTACCAAGCCCTCCTCAGGCAACTTCCACACCGAGGAAGTGACTGTAAATGGTTCCTTATCCAATGTTGGCAATATCTATTTCATGTGACCTTGTCTCTTGTCCAGAGCAGATCACACAAATCAGCATAGAAAGAGATCTGCCGCCTATGGGTGCTTTGATGTAGAAGTTCTGCCCAAACACAACTGAGGGCAATTTGTTGGACGGGTTAAGATTCTAGAGTTACTGGAGGTATATGCAAGTAATGGACCCTGACAACAAGAAGAGCAACAACATAGCACTCAGAAACAGAGGCAGAGAACACAATAAAGATGCATTAACACGTGTCTGCTGCTAAAGGGAAAAGCACTAGCGTTTCTATAGGGTCACCAACGAAGTCAAGTCTAATCACAGGCTCTCCCGAGTCTTTTCCTCCCTTCCATCCTCCCCTCTTTCTCTCTCCATAAGGTAATTGGAGTCTTTTTTGTTCCTTAAAATCAAAGAGCCTACCAAACACAAAATAGTTATTCTAATCCACTGCTTTTATTTTTCAAAGATTTTTATTTATTTATTTGACAGAGACACAGCCAGAGAGGGAACACAAGCTGGGGGAGTAGGAGAGGGAGAAGCAGGCTTCCCGCTGAGCAGGGAGCCTCATGTGGGGCTTTTAGTTCCCAGGACCCTGGGATCATGACCTAAGCCAAAGGCAGCCGCTTAATGACTGAGCCACCCAGGCAACCCCCAACCCCTTACTTCAATGAACAGCAGTTACAAAACCAATGGACAAAAGGAGACAGCCCAAGCGTTCAGTGATTTTTTTTGAGAATCTGATCAGGTACTGTGACAGACTCAGAGGATAGAGAGCAAGCAAAAGAGGGAGGGTCCCTGCCCCCATAAGCATGGCACACAACCTCCATCAATTTTCAGAATTCTATCAGAATAAATATATTGAGTAATGATAACCTAAACTGGCTCAGGTTTCAGAAAGGACCAGGCATTTAGGTTGTATTTATAAAGTGATGACAAATATATCTTAACCTACTGGTCAAAAATACTAGAAGACTCCATGTAAAAAGGAGTGATTTAGAAATTCTAATATCGGCATTTCCTGTCTAAAACAACCCAAATCCAGGTTTACCCAGAAAAATAATTTAAAAGAAAATAACAGATTTCTTCTCTCTGCTAGCTGCTGTGAGTTATAGGAAACATTTCAAATACTCTCTCTGTAATACAGCCTAATGCAGTCCTATGTGAAAAGCAATTTCCTTGATGATGAATCATTTCAAATGAATAGAGCAGTTAAGAGAAACTGATTGTGAGGACCTACCACAGGTTTGAGGAGAAAAAATGCCAATGGAAAGGTAAGTGGGCTTTTTTGTTTATATTTATAAAAAATACATAAAATTCAGAGAAAAGACAGGGAGAGAAAAACCCAAAGTCTATGAAGGGACTTTGGGAGACAAAGAATGATTTATTACTAATATGATTTGTTTGTAAAAATCAGCTTTGAGACATTTATCAACTGAATTTACCATTACATGCTTGAAATTGTTATTCTGTCTACCGTAGTATTTTCTGGAACAGAAGATGTTTAAATCTGAAATAAGTCTTCATTACAAATGGAACTTCCCACTGTTGCACTTCAAAGAACATAACATCTCTTCGTTTGACCAACTGATAAGAAGCAACAGAGACTCAATTTCATTTGTGTAAACATTCGTTTGCTCATTTAGTCAGCAAACATTGAGAATCTACAACGCGCCAGACACAAATAAGGATTAACCTGACAGAAATGCCTACAGCCAACCACGCGGCATATGACAGAGCCCAGAGCAGATGTATACCCACGGTGATGAAGGAAGAGATCATTTTAACAATTACCACTTGCCTAGTCATCCCCCTTTGGCTGAACATTAAAGTTATGTCCAGTTTTCACTATTATAAATAATGCTATGATGAGGATCTTTGTATAAAGAGGTTTGAGGGCAGACTGTGGTATTCAGGATAGGTTCTTTAGAAGAATTCCCCGATGTGGATTTCCTGAGCTTTAGGTCAAATAGCCTTAAAGTTCTTGTTGGAAACCGCAAAGGTGCTAGCAAAAATCTTTTACCAATTTTATGGTAATAAAATGGTTACGGTTCATCAGCTGAGAGAACGCCCACTTAACTCATTCACTTCAAAAGTGAAAAACAGCATCCAAAAATGTGATTGAAACTTTTCATGATATGTGAGGTAAAATTTCTTACATTGAGATGTGTAATATAATTAATAACAATACAATATTTTAAATAATAGTTTTTTTTTTTTAAATAATACAATCTGGGGGTGATGCAGCCCCTGAACCTGGGACTAACACAAACTAACAGAAACCAACTAACAGAAACTCCCCAGTTGGGCAGTTACTGCAATAGCCCCGGGGAGAGATGATGTGGGCTGACTAAGAGAGCTGCTTAAACACTGAAGGGAAGGGAAAACTAACGTCATTTTTTAAAAAAAAGATTTTTATTTATTTGAGAGAGAGAGAGAGAGCGCGTGCGAGCATGGGGAGGGGCAGAGAGAGAGGGACAAGCAAAATCTGCAGTGAGCATGGAGCCTGGGGTGGGGCTCGATCTCATGACCCTGAGACCATGACCTGAGTGGAAACCAAGAACCAGATGCTTCACCAACGGAACCACCCTGGTGCCCTTGAAAACTAACATCATTTGTAAGTTTTGCCATCATGTATCTTTCTTTGGTTACGTTTTTTAAATGGCACCACTACTGAAATGATCAGCTAGTTCCTGCTTCTATAAAGGGAGCACCTTTTCTGGTGAGGATTTTAGTTAGCTGGCTAACTAATATTTTAACTGGCTCAGTTAGCTGCTTTGTATATTTATAAGAAGGTGAAAAACAAAATTGAAAAAATGATCATGGCAGCTCATAAATTCTACTGTGAACTCATTTTTCTAAGTACCATACCCCTCAGCCCACCTACTTTCTGTCTGTTTTGAAAGTTGATAAAGTCAAACCCAAAAGAGAGAGGATGGCACCATATCCCAAAGATTCATCTTCAAACCCTAAGCTGAAGCTCTGGTCTCCTGTAATACCCTGTGACACCTTTCCTCAGCTTTTTAAATTTTTATTCTTTTTATAATTGTATTTATTTATTTTTTTTCCTCAGCTTTTATTTCAAATCCAAAATGCCCAGGACCAAGTTGCTACCTCATTCACACCCTGATTAACTTTTCTGAAGTCTCTCGGCCTATGTTGCTTTGTACAGTGGCCATCAGTCACATGTGATGACATTTAAATTAATTAAAATTAAAGCTAAAAGTACAGTTCCTCAACCATGCTAGTCACATTTCATGTGCTCAACCACCTCATACATCCATGGCTAACATAACATAAAGGACAGTGCCGACATTCCTCTGCAGCGATGCATAAAGTTCTACCAAATAGCACTGCTCTCCAGTCTTCATCTAAATTAAAACAAACAAACAAACAAACCAAAAACACATCTTTGGCATTTTAATGGCTTTTTGAAATGATAAATGATTTCATTTATTGATTTGATTGATTTGATGATCACAACTATTCCATCCTATAACCAAGCATTTTAATGTCATTGCAGAAATGCTCTCAACCAAATTAAGAGTGAATCCAGATAAGGGTAATTCAGGAAAAACGAACAAACAATCAGCCAGTTCCAAGAATCCTTGTCTCAATTTCTGCTCTTAGAACAGTCTCCAGAAAAATAAAACCTTTCTCTCCCTTTTAGAAAACTATGGTAAAAAAACACACCATGAGATCTGCCACGTTGACAAGTCAAATGTATAGTACAGAATTGCTCACTCTAAGGACAGTGTTGTACAACAGATGTCTAGGACTTTCTTATCTTGCGTAACTGAAACCTTATACCCATTGAACGACAACACATTTTCCTCACCCCCCAACCCTTGGCAACCACTACTTTGTGCTTTTTATGTCAGCACTCTCTTTAGATCCCAGCTGAGATGCTCCTTACCTAATCACCAGCCTTCTTGCTTCCTCGCACCATTCAGATCTGTCTCCTGCGCAACTCCACTCTTGGTTGCCTCTCTCACACTGGAGCACCCATCCTACGGAGTCCTTGACCACTCGTGCACTTTCCCTGGACATCCCTGGCATTTCTTTCATTACTATTCATTCTCTCAAGTCAGCATTCTTTTCTAGGGTTTACATCTTCTTTCCATAAAACCAAATTTACTGGGTTTTGTGACAGTCCCTGTACCGGGAGGTGGGCGGTAGGGGGTGGAAAGCAGGGAAAAAAGGGCATGTGAACTGAAAATGAGCAAGCCAGGCAACTGACTCCTGAATCCTTTTCTCTAGCTCAGAGCTAGCTCTTCCTGGCCCTGCAGTCTGGCTGTGGAGCATTCTGAGCTGCTGTTGACTTCATCTGTTTGTAATTTTTGCACCTTAAAATCAACACGTTTGAACCATTCTTCTGGGGTGTCTGACTTCAAGTCATCATCTCAGGGCCTTGGGATCAAGCCACAAGTGGGGCTCCCTGCTGAGCATGGAGGGAGGGAACGGGAGGGTCCTGCTTCTCCTTCTCCCTCTGCCCCTCACCTCACTTGTACACTCTCTCAAATAAATAAATGAAATCTTAAAAAAAAATCTTCTACATCAAACCCACTGTCCCTTCTCACTTTCCTGATTGAGTTGTAAAGTCACCACACATAGCAGTAGCCTTGGTTCCAATGGATAGTTAGCTTTGACTCCTCATCGTAGGAGCCTGTGTTCAAACATTTGCCAAATGCTGTTAACTGCCTTTTCCCCACTCACTCTTTAAATCATCCTCTCCACAGACCCTCCTCAGCCATAAGAATTGAGAAATACTTTCCCTTCACAACTGAGAATAATGTCAATTCAGCATCTTAGCTTTCCCTCTTGTGGGGAGGCTTTGAGAAGATAACACATAAAAAATGCAATGCATAATTCAAAATGAGGTCTTAGTTTTAGTTTTCTTTCTGCCAGTTTTCCCTGATGTAAAACAAGACCAAACACCCCAAATAAGTATAGCTCTATTTTCTCAACAGACGCTGCTCTAATAGAACTCAAGGGTTGTTCTAGAAGTGAAAGTCACCTGCAGCCGCACTAATTTTGAGGAATAACCCCACCCTATTTTCCTCTTTTTAAGTATAAAGCTGATATCTTATTCTGCAGAAGCAAATGGCTTTGATCATACCAGCGATTCTTGTACAATGGCCTTGTTTTGTTTCTGTGAAAGTCTAAAATCCCAGGGCGCCTGGCCGGCTCAGTTGGTGGAGCATGTGACTCTTGATCTCGGGGTTGTGAGAAAAAGCCCCACGTACGGTGCAGAGATTACTTAAGAAAAAAAAAAAAAGAAAAAAAAAAGAAAGAAAAGAAAAAAAAAGTTAAAGAAAATCTAAATTCCCAAGGCTAGCTCTCGAGTTTTTTTTAGCTGCATTATCTATTACAATAGTCACATGTGGCTATTTCCATTTAAGTTAACTTTAAATAAAGTTAAAAAATGCAGCACCCAAATTGCATTCCTGACCTTTGGGAGTGTACAACAGTCACAGGTGGCTACTGAGATTTGCACAATGCAAATCTAGGATTTTTCTAATCATCGCCCAAGTGTCTGTGGTACAGCATTGCTCCATAGCATCACTTAGTCCTGATTTTGGCAGCTGGGATGATGCAAAGATACAAAATGGTTAAAATTTCAGGAATGAACAAAAACATAATAAACATGTATTAAAGTAACTGTAGGGGCACAGGTGGCTCAGTCAGTTGATTTTGGCTCAGGTCATGATCTCAGGGTCCGGGGATTGAGGCCTATGTTGGGCTCTATGCTCAGCAGGGAGCCTGCTTGAGATTCTCTCTCCCCCTCTCTCTGCCCCTCCCTGGGGCCCACCACTCATGCTTTCTCTCTCTAATAACTAAATAACTCTTTTTTAAAAAAGTAACTATAGAAATAAAATAAAAATTGATTTGCATATTAAAACTGGAAAACCAACAACTACAATGGCAGTAAAGTTGGAAGATACCATTCTTCGGAATCTCAATTTGATGACAATGTTCAAATCACTATGTAAAAAGAACATCTCTAAAATGCTGACTTTTGTGTTAAAAAATAAAAGGGCACAGAGAATTTTAAGAAACTTTAAACAATAGTAAATCTAAGTAGGCTTTGTTTTCAAATGTCTTAGACAGTAGTCACAGGATTTATTTAAATTTTTTCCATAAAATTCCATAATTTCAATCAAGAAAAGAAAACTAGGTATAAAATAGGAACCGAGACTCTGTCAGTTCTATGTGTTCTAAGATTGTCTTACAAGGGTTGTAAGGTCAAGAATGCTACCATGAGGAAAGTTTCATTTTTCAGGGATGTTATTATAGCTGAAAGAAGTTATGTGTGAAATTCATCAGTGGAGATTATGCCTATTAAGTCATTATCTGCTAGAAAACAAAACACTGTAAGGATGAAGATTAATTACATTTAGAAAATGGCTTCTTTTGACATGTAACAGCTAAGCAATTTTCCAGATAACTTTATATAAATCAATTTCAGACACTTGGAAGTCAGGAATTCTTAAAATTATGAGTTTTTAGAGGTAATCAACAAAATATGTAGCCCTAAAAAGCTGATTACCCTGCAGAATTAAGTGCTATAACTTCCTGCTCCTAAATACTTTAAAATTATTAAATTTCATTTTCACTTATCTCACCAGTTTATCACAGGAAAGCAAAACACATGCACATCCCATTTATTAAAATGTAAAAACTATGTATGAATTTATCTCTTTAGGAGAGAATATATTGAGTAATATGTATCATTAACTTGACACAGAGACACTTAAGAGAGGTTTTTAAAATCTTAACATGTAAAAATCATGGCAAAACAGAAATCTGACTCCAGAGTGCACACTGATCCCATAGCTTTTAAAGATAGCCTGAGGGGGCGCTTGGCTGGTTCAGTTGGTAGAGACCCTGTGACTCTTAATCTCAGGGTCGCAAGTTCAAGCCCCACATTGGGTATAGAACTTATTTAAAACAAAATAATAAATAAGTAAGTAAGTAAATCCCAAGAAGGCAATTTAATACCTTCATTTTTTAACTTTTTTTTTTTTTTTAACATACAACAATGACAAAGCATCCTGCCTATGTAACACATGGCCCAAGCAAAAATTTTAATTTGTGACTACAAGAAAGCCAACTGCAATGATCAATACGAACAGTACGTTTCAGTTGTTGAGTCTCCTTCTACTCTTTACAGGTGTTTGGCACAAACTACTGCAGGAAGGGCAGAGATGAACAGGCTATTAGGTAATGCTGATGCCATCTTTTTGTTCCTTGGCAGACGATTTCAGGGATAAGGCCTGGGTTTAGAGAAATTGATGACATTGCATATTTCAGAGGAAAAGGGCAAATGGAAAGGAACAAGGAGATTAAAAACTCTTATCACTACCTAAAGGCTCTAAGATTAATTGTAACAGACTGGTAATTTTACAGTAAACTCAAATTTAAATTTCTGTAATGATCTGGAATATACGTTGTGTTCCCACCACCTAAATGGCCTAAAAGACAATTTAACAAAGTTGTGACTTCTCCTACACTAGATTAAAATATGTGTTGACCTGCATGATATAATAACTGAGATCCAAAGTCATTTTGTGAGAAAAGATCTGGTAGCGGAAAATGGCAAGAGCACCAAGGATGGAAACCTTTCAAATCCTGCCAAAATCTCTCCTATGACTTGGAGCTAGGGTGTGCAAAGAACCACTGACGTCAGGAGCCCCGCCAGGCATCAAAGCGCGTGGCAGAGATGCACTGACACTCCAAAAAGCGCTCAAAAGTCCCCTTCACAGGTGGGAGACCCTGCCTCATTTCCAGGGCCTGAGACCAGGAGTGGACTCCTTTTTACATACCTAGTAAAATGAAGCCTACCAAGTCCCTCTACCAACAACAGCTCGAACCCGGCCAGAGTCACTGGAAGAACATGCAAACACCTTGTTAACTTTGAATTTCAGCGATTCCTTACGAACACATACTGGCTAAAATTTTACCTTGAAATCTCAAAACACTTCCACTAAAAGCAATGCACTTATCCAATGTATTTTTTTGTAAAGACTTTATATATTTATTGGCGGGGAGGGGTGGAGGGAAAGGGAGACACAGGCTACTCTCTGGGCAGGGAGCCCAACATGGGGCTTGATCCCAGGACCCTGAGACCATGACCTGAGACAAAGCCAGATGCTTAACTAGCTAACTGAACCACTCAGGCGCCCCCATCCAGTGTATTTTAGTGATTTCTTTACCTTCTCACTCCCCTGCTAAGCCGTCAGCTCCTGGTGGTCCTGCATAGTGCCTTGTCCATCTTTGAGCATTTCAACTTAATACAGACTACAGTGTGAGATAAACATCTGGTCCATTTTTTAAAGTTTTAAGTAATGATCATTTGAATAACAGGATTTTTTTTTCTATTTCATTTTTCAAAAAATTAGTTCCAAGAAATGAGGCATCAAGATTAAGCAACTCTCATTAAAAAAACAAAAAACCTTGGTGTGCCGTTTTGTAGGAACCATTTGGTAAATGTGTTTTACCAACAGTCGGCCTAAAGATACATAAATTCACCTACTAAGTAAGACTATTATCGAGCAGAAATCAGTAATAATAGTTGCTACAGCAGCTGCAGTCAAGTACACAAAGATGAATGGGCCTCATCCCATCAATAAAATAATTAAACACATATCCATATGGCAAAGGGGAGCTAATGAGTTAAACTTGCACTGCAGTATAGCTGAATTTCTAAATGAGCTTTCCCCTGGCTAGTAACAAAAATCTCTTAAATTTTATTCATTAGAACTCATGGTGAACTCCGTGCAAAGTGCAGGCAAGTTTTTCTGTTTTTATACAGACTATGAAATAGCAAACTTGTAAAAACAAAAGGACCACTAGCACCCTGTACAACCACAGACTGACACCAACTTATAAAGGTAGGAATATTAAAAGCAAATATGGGAGAGGCGTCTGGGTGGCTCAGCCAGCTAAGCACCCAACTCTTGATTTCTGCTCGGGTCATGATCTCAGGGTTTTAAGATTGAGCGCCACATCATCGGGTTCCACGTTGGGTGTGAAGCCTACTTGGGATTCTCAATCTCTCTCTCTTAAAATAAAATAAAACAAAATAAAATATGGAACTGGGACAGTCTTAAATTACTTGAGTAGTATCATATTACAAGCTAATCCTTTAAATTGGAAGTAAATCTAAAATCATGTTCATGTCCAAGGCCATCCAGAGGCAAGCAGTAAAGAACACATATCCTGTTCCACTTTCCATGTAATGCCACAAAGTAGCATAAATCTATCAAGTTAGTTTCACCTATAAATTAAAAGTTGATAGTTCTTTTAAAAGATTTTATTTCTTTATTTGAGACAGAGAGAGAGAAAGAGAGCTGGGGGGGGGGGGGGTCAGGAGGGGCAGAAGGAGAGGGCATTCCTCCCACTGCTAGCTGAGGGAGTCCACCCCGGGACTCGATCCCAGAGCCTGAGATCATAACCTGAGCCAGAGGCAGACGCTTAGCTGACTGAGCCACCCAGGTGCCCCTAAAAATCAGTAGTTCTAATACAACAGGTCTTTTCTGTATTCTGTGGAACTTAGATATATTTAACCAGAGCTTCCTGAGACTCTGCCTTGCCTTTTTGATGTCTATTGAAATTCTACCCATTCCCCCTTTAAGACCTGGCTCAAGTATCATCTTCTTTGGTCTCCCCTCCACTCCTACCAATTCCCAAGACCTGCTTTGAATTTAAACCTATTCTTCTTAAGATTCACAATTGTGTTCCTCTCTTTTATAACTATTGACATATACTGTTATCTTTTCACTCCTTTCAAATAATAAATAAGCTCCTTAAAGAGCAAGATCAATTTCTGATACAGTATCTGTAGTGTGACAGCACAGCAGCATGAAAACAATGGGGGACAGGAGTCTGGTACAGACTTTTGCTTCAGGGCAAAAGTATCCTGTGCACTTAAGGCCATTGTCTGTCTTCTCAGTGAGAAACAACAGTAAGTCAAACTCATAAACAGTCCTAGACATCAATCCATTACTTTCCCTGCACCCCCTGGGTTCCCTATGTGACACTTTTTCTTGTTTATTTTCTTATATTGATAAAACAAATAATATCTGCAATTTCTCATAATTTGTAATATTTTTTAGAAATCAGTAATAATATTATTACATGCTGTGACACTAATAATCCGGAACAATAAACGCTCCTATATAAGCTTTTCAGTGTTGAGCACTTTTTTAAAAATTTTTTTTAAGAGATGTGGAACTAAGAAATACACTTGCTAAACATGTTATTAAAATTTTGGGCTCAAGCCCAAGACAACGAGGAGAGGACTATTACTCTTTGTATCTGAGATAATGGGAGTCCATAATAACTACCTAAGTCGGTACTTCTCTATTAACATATAGACAATATACTTTCCTACTACCAATTATAGGATCTCTCCTCAAGTTCCACAAAAGTACTAAAAAGGGCTTTACTTCTCTACAAACAATGTTTCAAGTTTTGTATTGTGTAATAATAAAAACTCTCTTTGATTTTAGTAAGTTTTACTATTAAAATTAGGTCCTAACTAGATTAAAGGAAATTAAAATTGGGAGTTTGAGAAAGTAAGACTTTTGAAGAAATAAACAAACAAAAATGCTATGAATGTAGTTTCCTTGGTATATGAAGGAAACATAGTTTCGTTTTTTAAAGATTTACTTATTTATTTGAGAGACAGAGCATGCAAGGGGAAGGGGCAGAGGGAGAGGGGGGAGGGGAAGAGAGAGTCTGAGCCCCAAGCCCTGAGGTCATGACCTGACCCCAAACCAAGAATCAGATGCTTAACAGACTGTGCCACCTGCATATCCCAAGGAAACACAGTTTTAAATCAATCTTCTAAACTCAGCATCTACCACCTAGGTTATAACAAAATCAAAAGGCCTTTAGGTTATTCTAATGCAACACAGGAGGGCGGCACAGTTTCCAGATCTTTCAAAACAGGATGATTAACAAAATAGAGATCACTTGCTTACCTTAGAGGAATCAGGAGAAAAACATCAAATACAATTGATTTGTAGATTTACAAAACATCAGCATTTTAACCACCTGAAAACCAATACTTCTTTACACACTGAGTAGTAAAAAATAACAAGAAACTTACGGTCTAATTTAAATTGAGAAAGTACCTTTCACAGCCTCCCAGGAACACAACAACTGAGCAAATTAAAGTGTGTTTGATTTTACACTGAATTACATTCAACTTTAGTAGTAATGAAATTTAAAAGAAAAACAGAAGTTTTTGTTTCGTTTTGGAAAGAACAGTCGTCTTTTAATTCTTGCCTGGAATAGAAAATCTGATCTGAATAATAAAATAATAATCATAATCTAATAGTTAATTCTCATTAACTTCATTTCTGATCTATGGTGTCAACCCCTAAGTCTACAAACAGAGAACTACAAAACTGTGCTTTAATGAGCATAAGTAAATTTAAAGCCTATTGAAATTACAATTAAAACCATGAGTTGTTATGCTCATTTATTTTTTTATTAAAGATTTATTTATTTAGTTTAGAGAGACAAGAGCACAAGATGAATGGGGGGAGGGAGGAAGAGAGAGAATCTCAAGCAGACTCCCCAACCCTGAGAGCATGACTGAGCTGAAATCAAGGGTCCCAATGCTCAACTGACTGAGCCACCAAGGCACCCATTATGCTCATTTCAGTGGATGGTTCATAAACATTTTGATATCAGGACCTCTTTATACTAAAAATTATTGACTCCAAAAGCTTTTATGTAAGTAATATCTCTCAATAGCTACCATGTAAGAAATTAAACCAAAGAACATTTTGAAGTATTTATTCATTTAAAACTAAAAACAGAAGTAATAAACCCATTACATGTTAACACAAGTGAATTTTTTGGAAACTGTAGACAGCAGCAAAAAATCTTTGAGAAAAGGAGCATTATTTTACATTTGAGCAAATATCTGGCTTAATTAAAAAGAACTGGAGTCTTATATTTGCTTCTGCATTCAAAATGTTGTTATCTGTTGTAGTGATTGTACAACATGAATGAAGTCTGGCCTTCACAAAGATGTAATTGGAAAAGGGAGGTCTATTTTAATAGTCTTTGCACACCGTTTTGCACATTCTTTGATACTACACTAAAACTGGACAAATGGTAGCTTTTATAAGTTTGTTGCAATGTAGAATCTGAAGCCTTATTAATAAGTTTCTTACTGTGCTGCATTAAAATTCATTGGCTTATCTTGTAATAAATGGATCATTTACCCACATATGATTTTGTAATGTTAACCACTGGTCATTTAGAAAGTATTGGTTCCTTGAGCTTTGCAAGTTTTTAAAATAGTGATACATATAATATTAAAAATAAAATTTGTTAATACCACCTCATCACATCAGAGGCATCTGTAAGTACGGAGAAGTGGTCAAGCTCATGGTAGAGGATAGCAGTTTTCAAAAATTCTTTTCTCATGAGCGCTCACATTTTATCATGAGCAGTAAGTTCTGTCAGTTGTTTTCCTCAAAGTGGCAGGCTCACTTGGTTAGTTTTTGTGACTTAGTTATTGAAACTGCCAGATACCCAAGTGTGAGTAACCATCTGTCATTCTTTCACGTGCAAATGGTGTTCAATAAAATGATTAGTGTGGCTCACAACTCAGTGTCACATCTGCTTTGCCTGGAGAACCGCCTCACTTTGGCCTGTTGCAGCGCTCTGTGCATAGTCTCTATTTTGAAAGAGACTTTAAAAGATAAGTCTTTTTGCAAATGACTGAAACTGTTTATAAGGTTACCTAATTAAAAGAGGTTAGGTATCCTTATAAATGGTTTCAGTCATTTGCAAAAGATTGCCACATTTCACCTTCACAGTAAGACAGAGTATCAAGAAGCTCTTAGAACAATTATGATGTTTTGGTTTTCTCATTATAGAACTTAGGTCTATTATAGGTCACAGAACTTCTATGGAAGTGCTCATTTGTAAAATAAACTTTCAACCGATGAAGTACATACAAATGATCAAGAAAACCCTGTAGGAAAAGCACAATTTACTACCGTATAGTAAAATATATTTCTATAATTAGGAGTTGTGTTGGCATATGAACAGATTCACAAACCAATGGAACATTTGTAATTATGACTCAGTATCTGGAATTGGTAATTCAAACACACACACACACGCACACACACACCTTTTACACGTTACAAAAACACCATAGGCAAAATCACATGATAAACACCTGAAATTTAACCCCAAACAATAGTTACTTCTCTAATTGTTTAAGGAGCTCCCAAAAATCAACAGGAAAAAAGCAAAACCAAAGGAAAAAAAAAAAAAACTGGACAAGGAATAGGCATTAACAGAAGAAATTACTCATAAAAAGAGAAAAGCAAACATTATATTTCATTTATCAGATTGGCAAATAACCAAGTTAGGCAACAGTATTTATTGACAAGACTATGAGGGAACGGACACTCTCAAAAATTATGGGAATGCAAGAATCCAACAACTCTCAGGGACAGGAATTTAACAATGTCTGGAAATATTACACATGCATTTATCCTTTGACCCAGCAATCTCACTTCTGAGAATCTAATCCATCAATACAGCCATAAAAAAGGACGAGGAAAATGTCTATGTACTAAAAATAACTTGAAACTGAATCTAATCAAGCTTTTAGTCCAGATTTCAAATTAACAGGACACAGAGGGTGAAAGGCAAAGTTAAAAGACAACATGAGAAAACAGAGAAAAATATCCCGATTATGAAAGATCCTATAGGACAACTGCCCCAACTGGTTAAAGGCATGGGGGAAAAAAAAAAAAAGCAGCAGGAGCAACGAAAGAGGAAAGCCTATTCTGAAGACAGACTTCAAAGACACAGCTTCAGAGAACTTAAGTCAGAAAAAGTCAACTCTAAAAAGACATGGAACAATGAGAGGAAACTGAATAACATGAAATATTACATGATATCACACAATTATTGTCGATTTTGTTAGGTGTGATAATTCCCATTGTAGTTATACAAGAATGCATTAATATACTTTAGATGCTAATGTAGCAGGGGTAAAAGAAAATGCCTTTGAGATTTAATTAATTTAAATTACCTCAGGGACAATAACAGCACTGGATTGATGAAGTGGCAATATCTTGCAATATTGAATTTGGTGACGGCTTTTGGAGGCTTGGTGTATGGTATTTTCTGCTTTTGTATAGCTTGATGTTTTTTATGATCTTTTCAAAAATTTTATTTATTTATTGGAGAGGGAGAGAGCGCGCGAGAGAGCACAAAACAGGGGGGAGTGGCAGAGGGAGAAGCAGACTCCCTGCCAAGCAGGGAGCCTGATGTGGGACTCAATCCCAGGATTCCGGGATCATGACCCGAGCAGAAGGCAGCTGCTCAATCAACTGACTCCCCCAGGTGCCCCCCAGAAGTTTTCTTTCTAAAAGTTTATTTGAAAGGTCTTGGGTTAAGTACTGGGAGTACGAAGATAAAGTGTAAGTGCTGACCTCAAGCAAACATCATGTAAATAAATATGGATGTACAATTACAATAGACTTTAGGAGCTATAAGGGAGATGACCAAAACAGAAATACCTAACTCTGCCTGCAAGGGGATGGACCAAAAGAGCCTTACCGATGGGACAGATCTCTAGAAAGGGCATGGAAATGTGTCACGCCATCTAGAAAACAGATGGGTGTATATGCGTACAACATTCCAGGTAAAAAGAACAGAATATGCAAAGTCATGACATGTTTAGGGAATTACCTACTGTTCTACCTGATCCCTGAACCTCTCTCAGGGAATAAGCCTAGAGATATAGGCAAGAGTTGTATCATGAATGCCAGACCAAAGAGACTGGACTTCATATGAACAGACAATATTAAACAGATTCTATTTATCTTTTAAGAAAATATTTCTGACATCAAAGAGATGTGGGGTTGTCTGGAGAATGTAACACCTGTTAGACGGCTCCTATAATTTCTAGGAGAGAGAAGATATGGGTTCACTAAACAGTGTGGATTAAAATGCATTCTGTTGAGAGCTATTTAGGAGACAGAATAAACAGTACAGAGGGGCTGACTGGATAGGAGGGGGAAGGAGTGAGAGAAGTCTAGGTTTCCTGTCAAGTGCCTGGATGGATGAATAATGGTGGTACCAAGTGACAGAAAAGAAATCAAGAGAAGGGGCAGCTCAGATTTAGGATGACTCTAATAATCTATTGATATAATTGTATAAGGCGGGAATATAGAAGGATGGATATAAGTTTCTTGGCAAGAGTCAAGTGTTTGATTATTTTCATCTGCATTTAAGGACTCAAACTTCCTGTTAGGCTGAACACTCTAACATTTAATGGCAACTTCTCACCACCTGTTCACAAAGTCTCTGTCAGTGACTAATATGTGTCCCACCTCCACCACCATCCCATTATTATACACATTGTATCTCCAGCTATGCCGTGGGAAGGGGAGGGAAGACGGTAGAAAGAGGGTGAAGTTTTTAATATTCTGGCCCTTATCTAGCTTTCCAGTGCTTGTTTTCCAAGTGGTCCTACCATGAACACCTGGCTTCAACTACCCTCATCTGCTGACTCCCAAACACTCCTTTGCATATTTCTGTATCTTTGTTCCTTTGTCCTTGAACCTCCACCTGGGGAATGCCACGTCCCTTCTTCACCGTATTTATCATGGTGTTACTAACTTCTCTCCACAGACCCAACTCAGTTCCTACATTCTCTATACTGAATCATTCAACAGCAAGTTTGTACCTTCTTCTGGTTTCTCACTTAAATGACACCTGATCTACCTTTACATAACTTTGTCTTCTACTTCACTAATTTAATTCTAGAAGTAATTCCACCTTACTTGATCATAAATTCAGATCCGGTGCTCAGCAAATGTTGACTGACCCCATAACATCTCGATATATTACTGAGACGATTACACATTTAATGATGATATTAAGTAGCATCTTTCGGGGCAGTGACCACCTTAAACAATTTTTTAAAAGATTTTATTCATTTCCCTCAGAGAGGAAGAACGAGTACACGCAGAAAGAGAGGCAAATGGAGAAGCAGATTCCCTAGCGAGCAGGGAGCCAGGCATGGGGCTCTAACTGGGGCTCAATCCCAGGACCCCAGGATCATGGCCCGAAACAAAGGCAGACACCCAATCGACTAAGCCATCCAGGCACCCCCTGCCTTAAACAATTATTGTCATCCTGGACTCAGGCTAGTCCTAAGACACACACTAACACACACACACAGACAATCACAACTGAATAGAATCATCCCACATCCAAACGTTTGGAATTTGTTTGGGCAACAAAATTCTCAGAGTGTAGTTCTGGTTGAAAGAGCTATAATTATGTTACAATTAAAATCCATGGAAGGTATCTTCTAATTATCAAAAAGACTGTCTTTAATTTGTTATTGTCCTGATATCTCCTCCCATTTTCCAGATTAACTTCTATATAGATGCCATTCACACACCTTTCTCTTCTTTATCATTCTGTGTAACTAATTTAACTTATGTTAACTAAGGACAGCCTCTTTTTCAGGCCTCAGTGTGAGTATACTAATCCCTAGTTTTTTAATCAACTCAGAGATGAGAGGGGCTCTTGGGTGGGTCAATTGGTTAAGTGTCTGCCTTTGCGAAGCTCAGGTCATGATCCCAGGATCCTGGGATGGAGCCCCTGCTTCTCTCTCCCTCTGCCTCTCCCCCAGCTTGTGCTCTCTCTCTCTCTCAAATAAACAGAAACAAGAACTCAGGGGAAAAAAAAAAGATGCGCATTCATATGATATAAGCTTTACTAATTTTTTTAGCATTAAAAAGACATCAAATGGGAACCAGAGCAATTCTAAGTTAAAAACACACATTCAGATCAACCAACCAACCAACAAATCAGTTTGCACAAACTGGATTCTTCATTAAAAAAAAAAAAAAAAAAAATATATATATATATATATATATATATATATTTACTTATTTGAGAAAGAGGGGGAGAGAGGGGCAGAGGGAGAGGGAGAAGCAGGCTCCCTGATGCACAAGGAGCCTGATGTGGGGCTCAATCCCAGGACCCTGGGATCATGACCTGAGCTAAAGGTAGACACTCAACTGACTGAGCCACCCAGGTGCCCCTGAATTCTTCATTGTTAAACAACTTGTGTAATAGCACTTTTAAGACTATAAAAAGTAGAAAAGCTGCCTAAAGAATTTTACAAACTAGCTGGTGAAATTAGACATACGCACCTCAAACAATGATAAACAGAACAGTGTGTAACTAAATGCTACCGGCAAGGTGATATGATGAAAAGGTACCAAAAACCTGCATTCTTCTTCAGCACTGAGAGAACCTGTTCAATTTCCAGGGCATCAATTTTCTCACTTGAAAAATGAAATAGATCATCTCTAAGGGCCCTTTTGTATTCCCATTTTCTGGTCATACAAAATGCTGTAAGCAACTCTAAAAAAACAGTCTTCAGAAACAAATAACCAAAATACCTTAAAATTACCTTCTCATTATTCTTACTAGTTTAAAACAAATTTTTTTTTTAAATAACCATTTTACTTAATCTCTTAAAAAGCTGATAAACTCAGATTTTGAATTTTTGGTAAAATGTCATAAAACCAAGATTAGAAAATAAACCTTATTACAGATATAACTGACATATTTTTATAACAGAATGACTTTCACTTTAAATTTATTTAAAAACTTTTTCAATGTTCTACATTTTCTGTTCTGTATAAATGATCCAGTTGAGAAGAAATACCATACTCTAACAAAATTTTTAAATTACATTTAAAAATTCACATCCTGTAAGGATTCATGTTGCTTTATAAGATTAAAAATCTCTATTATTTTACACAATTTTTCCAAGTCCTCACAAAATAATGTATGGACTTGTTCTTTTCAGATATTTCTATTAAGAAATGTATTGTAGAATTTTATCTTCACCATTAAGGATTATTAGGCCTCTATATATTAGTGAGTTTTTATTGTCCATAATTTATTTTTTAGGGAGTTCATATAATCTTAACAGATCTTCAAATACAGCTATTTCTTCACTAGAATGCAATCTTCAAAAAAACCCACATTTTTCTCTTCTAAAAGAGTCACGCGACCATCAGTATGCCTAACATGTATACAGTGATCAGAATTGATGGGATGGCCACTAAGACAGGATGCCTCCCTCATCTGGCTGGTTGGTGCTGCCTTTCGGCTGGAGTGCCATGCTTCTCTTCCACGTGGGCTGCTTTTGCTTCCTCCAATATGGCAGCTAGGTTCCAGAAAACCCCACAACCAACTGGCAAAGGCTGAAACTGCAGGTCTTCCCCATGAGTTTTTATTGATAATTCTTCAAAGCCTAACCTTACTTTCAAAAGCAAAAACTTTTTAGTTTTCTTAGTTGCACCCCAGCCTACCTTTGTTCCAAGATGAGTGTATTAGAGTGGGAACAACCAGTTCTTTAGGTACAATTACAAGTGGAACCAAGACCTACAAACTAAGTTCACAAACACAAAGTACCTTTCCAAACCAAAAGAACTTGATTCAGAGACTAATCAAATGGTGATTTTATATTATGATCAAGAGTAGAAGTGACCTTAGCGATGTTAAGTCACTCTTACCCATCATGTAAATAAAGTTATTGTTAGTAAGTCTGAATAGATATGTGATTACTTAAGCAGAATTTAGTTGGCAAAATTGTAAATACTTTTAACATAACAAAACAGACTTCTGCATTTCAGGAGTCAATAGTTTCTTTTGTATTTTATAAATGCTATCATTTGATTTCTTAGTGAAACTAATTAAATTTTCAAATAAGGATGCTACATGAAACCTTAATTTAACTGCTAAGCACTGAAATAACATTTATTTCTGTAGTGGCAAAACACAAAATACAGATTTGTAAGTTCTGTGTGGCAATATTCTACAATGTTATAAGGCTATAGTGTCCTTCTCCACAAAAGCTAACAAACTTTTTTCCCCAGAAAATGTGTTTTTGTAATTTAGAAAACAAGATGATCATGTTTTCCCTATTACAAAAAGATAGACACATGTTTCAAAATACTCATTTCCCTTGAGAAAAGAGAAGTAATACAACAGGATCATATAGTGGGGATCTCAACCTTACGAGATTGTTACAAGGATCGAATAAAATAAGGTACGAAGAATAAGCCTAGTACTGTGTCAGGAATATAGTAGGCCCCAAAAGAAAAGCAGCCTTATATTCAAATTTCAGGTAGAATTTCTGACAAGATTTACTAATTTTCCTACATTCTGGATAATGTTTCCCTGAGACCTTCATTAAAAACCAAAGTAACTTATTGTTAGTACTATAACCCCCTCTACACCCACTTTTGTCACAAAGCCGGGGAAAGAGGATGATGTGAAAACCAATGGAAGGCCTCACACCAGAGGAGGATGGGCGGAGCTCCTAACATGGTGCGCTGAGGTAGAGGGCAGATGTTTGAGGTACGTGTGTGTGTGTGGGGGGGGTTATTCCTAGGTAGCTCGGGTCAGATGGGTGCACTTTAATGAATTTACCTCATGTTTCTCACAGATGAAATTGTACAAAGTAAATGCAGAATTCACCATTACGCCCAAATCATTCCCTTCCATATCAACTGGAACAAATTTGCCTAAGAGCTACACCAGAATGGATAGAATTTTGCATTCTAACACTATATCACTTAAACACAGCTCTTTTTAAGACAGAAAGGAAGACTAAAGACATTTTTTATTATTATCCCACTATGCCAGACTCAAGACTTGGAATACATGCAAATTAAATTTTTTCATGGGCAAAAAGTTAACTTAGGCAAGATAAAGGGAGAGAAACTCAAGTATGGAAAATCTGCTTTCAATCATTTCATATAGTTTATTATAAATAATACTCTATAAATAAATACTTGTCTTCCTTATATCAAAGATCTGGCCCTATTTTAAAAAAAACAATAGAATTAATTTAGGCAATTTATACTTAGATTTGCATTATCTGAAAGCCAGATTCACGAAAAAGATAACCAATTTTATCAAGAAAATTGAGATGCGCTGATATCATTAGAGTAAAAAAATAGGATATATATCTCAGATAATAATCAATTACTTCTTGGTGTGTACACAAAGTCCGTTAGTTAAACAGTAGTGATAAATCAAGTCTGCAAGTTCTAAAGTTGTAATCAAGCAAACCAGCAAAATTCCTATCAACCAAAAGACATTTTATATATTTATTAAATATATAACTTACAGAAACACTAGCCTTTAGAAATGGAGACCAGTAGACCATTCCTTCTATACTAGGTGGAATAAAGTCCAAATTATCAATTATTCTGTTTCAAACACTCTTAGAAGAGGAAAACCAAAAACTATCACCTCTCTTGGTTGAGAACTATGTCTTACAACTCTCACTCAAGAAATGCAAATGTATCTCAGTATATTAGAGTTTACAGACTTATAAAAGGAAAGGAAATAAAATCATCAGGGCACTTCGATGAAAACTCATCAATTAGTAATAAAAACACTGGGTCAGTTCATTTCTATGTACTTTTCCGTTCTTTTTGGGTACTGAGAATTTCTATCTAGTTTGAGGGAAAGAAAACATATAAGAAAGTCCTTGAAGGTACAGTGGTCATAGTTTTAAGCAAGTTACTTTGTGTACCTGATATCCTCCTCCATGAAATGAGGATAATAATAACACCTACCTCAAAGGGTAGAATGGTGCAAAGCCTGAAATTAAGGCTCAACATTATAAGCTGCCTTGACATCTGATAAAATAAGTAGGATCTCAAATAACCTAACTATAAATTCCCAGACCAAACAACCCTCCTTACCACATGGACCAGGTACAATTATGGCATTTCCCCAACCAGCAAGTTTCAATTCCCCACAAGTCCATGGAATTATTCAAACAAGCCAATCACAGAGTCCCACAGGAACCAAGGGGGTATCGCAACCTCTTGATATGACAAAGCCTCCCACCCACAGTCCTTAGTTTTTCACTCCTGAGTGCAACCTCCATGCAGCCCTGCGGGGTATGCAGTGTTTTCTTTCCCTGGGTTGTGAGTAGGTAGAACAAACTGCTGATCTCATCTGTCCAGTGCTGGGTGTTGTGTGTCTGGACGTCCTATGACCCAAAGTTGGGGATCTCTCCCTCACCAATGGGGTAAGTAAGAAGCCATTAAAACAAGTCGTGACAATAATTATATGAGTGAATATCCACAGACTTCTTAGAACAGTGTCACATTATCAGCTACATATCTGCTATTATTAGAATTAGTCAATATTGAGTTCACAAAGCACAATGTAATTAGTCAAAATGTTTAAACGTCACCTAAGAAGTTAAAGGAAAGATTTGTAGGATAGACTGAATTTATAAAACTATTCACTGGCTCACAGTAGTCCCTTAATTCAAAATTCTGCTCATCAAATGTCTCAGACAATTAAAAATGGAAAACAGAATTGGAAAATATAGCCACTTAAGTGAGGAACATTCACTAACACAGTAACTAGTTATACTCTTGAATGAGTAGATGATCATTTTCAAGAATTCAAATTTAGACTGAAAAAATTCTTAAAAATACAGTCATCAAGACCACATCACTCTTTGAAAATTAAAAAGGTATTTAATACTTAACTAGTCTTTTCCACACACTGTATTTACAATTGACATTTTATTCATGCCTTCATAACTGTTATTAAAGTAACAATTGATGAATATCTGTAAAAAGCCAAAATAATATGTTTTCCATTTTCACCTTCTTTCAAAGCTATTTAGAAAATGTATTTCTCTCCAACCACATAGTAACTGAAACCTAGGTCATAGTCTGTATGCCCTTTTATTCTTCAAAAATGCAGGAATACAAATATAAATTAAATAACTGTAAATTAAATTGTTTCAGGGGCACCTGGGTGGCTCGGTCAGCTAAGCCTCTGGCTTTGACTTCGGTTCTCATGATCTCAGGGTCCCCAGATGGAGCCTCGAGTCTGGCTCTTGCTCAGTGGGGAGTTTGCTCAAGATTCTCTCTCTCTCTCCCTCTTGCCCTCCCACTGCTGTCACAAGCCGTCTCGCTCTTGCTCTCAAACAAATAAATCATAAAAAATAAATTATTTCATACGGCAACCATCTTTCCTTATCCTTAGGTCTTAATGAGTTACACCTCCAGATTAACATATAATAGTCAAATTAAATATTTGAGAAATTTTTGGAATTTGTACAAGAAGTCTTATTTACCATGTAATCTAAAAGTAGAATAATACAATAGTAGCTATCTTTTGAATTCAAATTTAAAAAGAAAAAAAATAAATTTCTGTTTAAATACTAGTAAGTACAACAGGCTCCTATAGAGAAATCTTGGAATGATGCATATGATAACAGAACAGAAACTGCTATTCAGATAGCTACAATACCTTCATTCATTTCCAGATTGTATACATCGATGTCTATACGTTTCAGTCCTTATGAACCATCTGCACACACAGTATTATTCCCTGGGCAATTTACCACAGCTACTATGGATATTTATTATATCTATGAGCTTTTGTTTTTGTCTCAATGGGCCTTTAATTTATCATCTCACTTGGATTTGCTCTCTGCACTGAAATTATTTGTTCTACTTATTTCAAAATAGTGATAGTTCTTAAAATTTTTATGAAATATACATTTATTGTGGAAACAAAAGACAATAACAGGAAGTAAATGATAAAAATAACTTCCAGTAATCAATCCCATCGCCCAGGAATTGACATTACTAATTTGAGCCCACACTTCTTTTTTAAGTAATTATTTTAGAGAGAGAGAGGGAAAGAGAGTGGGTGTGAGTGGGGTCGGAGAGGGAGAGAATCTCAAGCCAATTCCCTGCTGAGCATGGAGCCCAGTGTGGGACTTGATCTCAGGACTCCAAGATCATGACCTGAACTGAAATCAAGAGTCAGATGCCCAACTGACTAAGCCACCCAGGCACCCCTGGAGTCCACCTTCTAGTTTCTTTACCTTTTTAAGAACGAAAATGGTACGAAGTCATATGATGTCAAAAGATATCCTTTAAAAAAATAAATCCAGCCTTTTCTACTCAATAACCTATTACGGACAATACATTCACTATTCACTTCAAAGCACAAATATAATCCCAAGAGCAGTCCAGTATACTACTGCATTTAGGTCACATATCTGTTCAGTTGATTCCCTTATTAAGAGTAACCTCAGATCAGGAAGCATTTACTGATGATACTTTAAAAAGTAAGAGATCATTCATCTGGAAATGAAGCCTTACTGAGATAAGGCTTAGTTGAGAAGGCAATACATACAGAAAAGACAAAAGATTACAGATGATAATGTGGTTTTATTCTTTAGCTCCTACTAAACAGCACTCTCACAGACCTTTATGGAAGGCAAGGTGGCCCGACAGTGAGAACCAAAGTTTTGCCTCTTAAGTAGGTATGGATGCAAGAGGGAACAAGGAAGGCGGGCAGGTTGCCAGTGGAGTCTCCTAAGTGATCTGTAGACACAAAATTATAGGAAGCAGTTGGGGGAAAAAATAGGCACGAAGTGTTGCTTTTATTTTTAATCTTGTCACTGCTTCCAGTGTTCCCCGGAGAATTCTATTTAAATATAATCAAGAATGACCCATAATTTAGTATTTTTATTCTTTATGAGAATAAAATTACAACTAGAGCTAAGCAACCCTTATTTTCCTCAGGCAGGGGCCCCCATCCTAAACTTATATCTGAGTTGCTCAAATTTTCCATTAATCTGAAGATAATAATTATTGCTCCTTAATTAAAGGAAGGATTGTTGTATAGAATTTTGAAATGCTCAGATGAAAAGTGCTATGTAAAAAAAAAAAATCATGTTATGCTAGCTTCATTAGACAGGCAATAACTGACAGGAAATATTCTCATACCTTCCTTTTGCTGCACTGCTATTTTAGACCATGAAAATGCCTTTCTAAATTTCCTTTTTTATGAGTCTCAAAGTCAAAAGCTGACTGCCCATTGCCATGGAGACAGTTCTATTTAAGGTACTATATTAGTCCTTTCCTCGCAGAAGGATAGAAAAGTGGTCAATAGAAAAGCATCACTCTCCATGGGTTAGAATTAAGTAATTACATATGGTTGGGGGCAGCAAACACATAAATAGAAATTTAGGAGTAGGGGGCAATTTAATACAGTTTGTTATTTTTCTTGAGAAAGGTCAACACAGGTTAGATTTTACCACTAAGCTAGAGACGATAAGAGAAAAACTCCCATTACCTCAAAATTATATGCAACCAAATAAGAAGATAAAATTATTTCTATTTACTATCCTAGCGAGAACTACAACTGGCCGAAGCAATTTTTCCCTTCAAAGAGCAACCTTTTACCCTTTGGATTTATAGAAAGCCCACGTATAAGAGATATTCCGTAAGTTTCCTTTGTGTTAATTTTCAGACTTCCTGATTTGGCTTTCTGACATCCCATCTGTAATTGAAGAGTAAGCAACCAGTTTATAGGTAAAGAGGAATATCCATAATTTACAGGTATGTTTAGATTTGTCTAAGGGACTCAAAACAAAACAAACAAACAAACAAAACAATCAAAAACTTCCAATCTTTCAATACTAAACCTGTCTTTAGGATAAATACTATCACTTCTCTTTCTGTTTCAGAAAAAAAAAAGGTCCAAAATTATAATCTTCTGTGAAATAAAAATAATTTAAGATGGTGAGACCCATCCAAGTCTATCAATGTTGGTACTAAAACACTATATTTATATAAATAAGCAATTTCCAAAGATATTTCATTTGAGTTCAGTCATAAAACAGCTTCTAAAACCCAACTCTTTTTTTCCCTTAAGCTAAAGTTCAGAATCCAGCAACAATAAAATAAGATATTATATTTCTTAGGGTGAGCATGTTGTACCAGATGGTCTCAAATCTGTATTTTTTTAAACAGGCAAAGAAATCTTTCTGATTCTAGAACTGATACTCTTTATTATCCATAAAAAGTAGGGATTTCATACTGACTTAATTTGAAACAATTTCCTCTTCTTACCCCATTTCTCAAACAATCAATAAAGCATATTGGAAATAAAATGAACCCATACAATTTTGATTTGTAGAAGCATTTGGTTAATAACTGTAGACCAGTGGTTCTCGACCCTTAAGAACCCATCAGAATCACCTGGAGGGGTTTTTACAATACAAATGGGCAGGCCTCACCTCCAAAATTTCCAATTCAGCAGAGCTGGGTCAGGGCCCCAAATAGTGCATTTCTAACAAACTCCCAGGTGATGCTGATGCTCCTGGTTCCAGGACCACACTTCAAGAACCATTGTCCTGGACATTAAATAGGCTTATTAGCTTACAGAATTATTATTATTATTATTATTATTATTATTCTGTTAATATATCACTTCCATATTTCCCCAAAGGAACCATTTTAAATAAAACAACAGCTTTGGTCTCAGGGGTGGGTCTGGGGGAGGACAGTCAATCTTAGCAATTTGGAAAGGATATCCATTCAATCAAAACCAAGTTAATTCCTAACACTTGTTATCCAGTGGTTAGGCAGCTGCTGGGGTTACAATGACATTCAGGAAAACAAACCCTTGACCAACAAAAGAAGGTTGCATCTCCTGTGGATTCAACTGGCCTTGAAAAGCAACTATCTACTATAGACTTGTGTGGAGAAACTTAGTAATTGAATGTAAATTTTTTCTTAGAAATAACTGTAAACCAATTATGCATTTACATATGATCCAGAAAACGTATGTATCAACATTTCTGGGAGTTCAATCTAGCTTTCCCACTGACTTACATTTTCATTTTAGACACCCCTTATCAATCAATCTAGAATTGATCTACAACTGACAGCACATTGCATTTTGGTTTTCAAGTGCTCTATAGCTCTGTCAAATAGTTGATTATCCATAAGCACTAACATTAAAATGACTATAAAGATAGAATAAAAAAAAGTATCCTTTTATAATAACAATATACTCCTCTACTATTTTATGGGTATGAAATGTATAACTGTCACTGACAAAGTAATGAGCTAGCTAGAAGTACCGGTAGACAAACTACTTCATTCTCATGACATCAGAGTACCTTTGATAAATGGTAACACTGTGGTTTATTAAAAGCTAAGTTCAGACTTTAGTGGCATTCTAAAGCAAAAGCTGTAACACCTGATAGCATACTGATAGTAGGATTCTGAGTGAGTTTCTTACTCAGTTTTTTAAAAAATTCAACTGTTTCTATAAATATCTGAAGTTAGATGGAGTTATCATCAAGGCACTCATTAATGATCAATTATTTCCATTTGCCACTGTGACAAACATTGTCTCTGCAATCACTTTAATAAAGACCATTAGTAAAGGAAACAAAAGAAAAAAACACATAGATGTACTTACCTTTAAAAGCTTACCAACAATTAAAAGTAAATTATTTTCCATGAATAGCTGCTTTTACATCATAGGATTTGTTTTAGAAACCGAAGTGCATCAATCCTAAAATTTATGTGGAACCACAAAAGATCCAGAACAGCCAAAGCAATCTTGAGGAAAAGAGTAAAGATCACACTCCCTGATTTTATCTATTAAAAAGCTCTGGTAATCAAGATAGTATAGTATTGGCATAAAACAGATATGTAGATCGATGGAACAGAATAGAGAGCCCAGAAATAAACCCGAGCATATACTGTCAATTACTTTACAACAGAGGAGGCAAGAACATACAGTGGGGAAGAACAATCTCTTCTAAAATTGGTGCTGGGAAAACTGGACAGCCACACAAAAAAGAAGGAAATTGGGCCACTATCCTAATCCATACACAAAAACTGACTCAAAATGGATGAAAGGCTTGAATATAAAACGAGAAGCCATGAAACTCCTAGAAGAAAACAATGGTGTTAAGCTCTTTGACATCCTTCTTGTTTTTTTTTTTTTTTTTTTTACTCTGACTCCAAAGGCAAAGACAACAAGAGCAAAAATAAACAAGTGGGACTACATCAAACTAAAAAGCTTCTGCATAGCAAAGGAAACCAAAATAAACAGGCAACCCACTGAATGGGAGAAAATATTTGCAAATCATGTATCTGAAGAGAGGTTAATACTCAAAGTATATAAAAAACTGATACAGTAACAAAAACCTCCAAACAACCCAATTTAAAAAATGAGCAGGGATCTAAATAGACATTTTCCCAAAGACATCCAGATAGTCCATAGGTACATGAAGAGATGCTCAATGCCACGCATCACCAGGGAAATGCAAATAAATCAAAACCACAATGAGATATCACCTCGCATCTGTCAGAATAGCTATCATCAAAAAGACAAGAGAAGGGAGCCCTTGTATATTGGTGGTGGGAATGTAGATTGATACAGCTACTATAGAGGACAGTATGGAGGCTCCTCAAAAAAATTGAAAGTAGAACTGTCATATGACCCAGCAATTCCACATCTGGGCGTTTATCTTAAGAGAACAATAAGCCTAACACCCAAAAAGGTATCTGCATCTCTAGTTCATGAAAGCATTATTTACAATAGCCAAGACAAGGACATAACCTAAATGCCCATCGGTGAATGAATGGACAAAGATGATGTCATATACACACACACACACACACACACACAAACACACACACACACACACACAATGGAATACCACTCAGCCACGAAAAAGACGGAAAGCTTGTCCTTTGCAACAAGGAGAGACCTTGAGGGTATTATGCCATGTGAAATTAGTCAGACAGAGGAAGACAAATACTGTATGGTTTCAGTTACCTCTTGGAAATCTAAAAAAATAAATGAACACACAAAAAATCAAACTCATACAGAGACTAGATGGGTGGAGAGGAGAGATACAGGGGAGAAGACAGTGGAGGGGTGGGCAAAGTTGGTGATGGGGATCAAGCAGCACAAATTGCCACCTATAAAATAAATAAGTAGTGGGGATGGACTATAAAGCATGGTGACTGTACTACTGGCAGCACAATGGAAAGTTGCTAAGAAAGTAAATCTTCAAAGTGCTCATCACAAGGAAAAAACAAGGTCATAACTTTGTGTGGTGTCAGGCGGTAACTAGACTTACTGTGGTGATCATTTGGCAAGGTATACAAATGTCTAAGCATTACGCTGTACACCTGAAACTAATATAATGTATATTAATTATGCTTTAAAAATAAAACTAAGAACACCAGATTAGTGATTACTTCATAACATGAGAGAACTAGATAAGCATAATCATACATATCAGTACTTGGGTTATATAAATTTAATTCTCCCATATAGAATCATAACAAGAGTTGGTCAAAAGAACTCCCTACCAGATATAGTATGAAGCACACAATATTAAAATGCATAGCTTGTCTGTCAATCTTCACTTCAGTGAAAATTCTGATTCAGGGTCTGAATCTTGCACTCGGTACTGGCTTTGTCATTGCTCTAGACATCATTTGAAGACCACGGAAGACATCATATACTGATACTTTTACAAAGGTGCAACCCTGGTAAATGGTGCCATTTTATATTCACTGACTAAATACTCGGTGTGAAATTTTAAAACTCTTCGTCTTAAAAAGTATCCTGAATAATTAACGATTTTCCATTTTTGAATTATTGACAGCCATCACTTCTGCTCACCAGAGGAGGGATTTTTTTCCACTGAATTACCCTCTCCTCGCACATACTGCCCTTCCCAGCACTCGGGTACTACCCTTGTCAGCTCTGGAATATGTGTTTGTCTCACTTACCATATGACACAGTTCTTGAATGCCACTATGTTAATGTTGGTGGAGAAATTAAGACAATGAATTCAACACTTTAAAATTCACTATAGAAAAAGTATGATGCATGTCGCGTTGCCCATCTGTAGTCATAAGAAGCGTCTAGGGAACTATCCTATATTATCACTCAAGGCCTCAAAGACACTATGGATGACAGAGCTCTGAAATCTTAACATGGGGATTCTGACCAGCACAAAGAACACATTTAGAATCTTAAGCAGCCAGTTTTGCACTATGGTCTCTCAAATCAAAGCATTCGTTAGTTAGGTTTTGCAAAATTCTTGAAATGTAACTGTAATTAAAATGTAAGACTGTGCAATATATAATGGTACTCCTACTAATACCACAACACGGTGTGATACGGAGTTACTGCAAAAGAGCTTAAAAAAAAAAAAGAGGAGGGGACTGACAAATGTGACAAATGTGCTTTCAAGGATATTTAGTATTTACAGATTTTTTGAAATTTTACTTTGGATAGATTCAAATTATGTTATCTAACCAGGTACTAAAGACAAGTCATTCTAATTAGATGTTTTTGCAGATTTGCTGTTTATTCATAGTCAGCTTTGGATTCATTTTGCACACTAATGAAAACACAGTTCGAATGATATAGGAATTTTTCTTTTTTTAGGGAGGTAATATGTTAGTATATATGTTACTATATGTTAGTAATGAGCAGGCACAATCCAGAAAAGTCAGCTAATCTAGGCCTCTGATGCCCACTTCCTTGCACATTCCATACACCAAGAGGTCAGCTAGCTAGACTGCTGGCTACATACAGCCTGCCGTCTCTTTTTTTACTGCCTGGGTTTTATATTTTTAAATTATTGAAAAAAAAAACCCAAAAGCATATTCATGACATGGGAAAATAATATAAAATTACAACTGCAGTGTCCATAAACAAAGTTTTATCAGAATAAAAGCCACATCCATTCCTAAGTATTCCTTTATGAAAGAGATAAAGTATTTAGTGCCCTTAAGAATGAGGGGAAATATGTGTTTAGGCAAATAAAAATGTAAAAACAATTCTTTTTTTGATAAAAATATATACATTCCCATTTTATGCTTATTCTCTATGAGTTGTCTATGGCTGGTTTTGCCATCCAAGGACAGAGTTGTTGTTGCACAGAAACCACCTAAGCTTCACTTTAGGCTTCACCTAAAATATTCACTATCTAGTCCTCTGCAGAAGAAATTTGCCAAACACTATTTATACCATCTGTCAAATGAGGGGCGTAATTGTGAAGCTCTCTTTCGGAGATCCAGATGTAGGCTGTATCGTCACCCAGCTTCTACCAAGAACGCTGATGTCCTCACTGTCTGTGTTTTCAGCACTTAACAGGTAGGAGCATCTGAGGTTTGCTGAATGAATATATAAAAGAATGACAGATATTCATATAATATGTGAGTGGTTTATAAATGTCAACAGCCTTTACATTTCTTGCCTGTTTAAAAGTATGAAGGACATGAAGGAGTAGTAACATCGAGATACAGAATAAGCGTAAAATGGCAATGTATGTATTTTTACATAAAAAGAGAATTGTTTTCACATTCATATTTGCCTAAACATATATTTTCCCCCATTTTTAAGGGCACTAAATACTAAGTAGGTCTCTTGCATAAAAGAACACTTATGAATTCATACTAGTCTTGGGTATTCAACAATACACTTTGCCTAAAGAATATTAAAACTTAGACCTTGTGCTTACCTTAATAGCTACCCAATATAAAACAATAGCTTACAAGATTATTAATTATATAGGTCATATTCTATTAAAAAATAAAAGTACAACACAAATAGATATTCTGCACCCCCCCCAAGAATTCACTAATTTCAGCTAATATATTATACAAAAAGGTTTATAGAAAAGAATTTGAATATTATTTGGGATTTAGTGCTAAGATACCTTTAGCTTAGGTGATTTTTGTTTTAATCCCCTTTTGGTGGAGTAAATTTGCTTGGTGTGTTTTCCTTTATTAATTTATACCAAAAAAATTAAGATATACAAGCTAAATCCCTAATCTCATATAAAGAAGGAAACTTCCTGAGGGGTTAAATTTTTTTTTTTCCATTTGTATTACCTTAAAGACAAAATGTAAAGTAAAAAAATATCCCACCCAGCTTAAAATGAACTGTGCTTGGGCCAGAGCCATAGGAAGAAAGTATAAAGCATGCAAGGATAAGCCAGCTTGATGTTGGGCCCTTGGTTATCCCAACACCTCACCATTACCCAATATTTATCCCCTTCCTCGTTTCAACTGTTACTTGAATACTGGGTAGAACTGCATCCATGGAATTTTCCTGTTAGACACAATAACCAAACATAGTCTCAGAGGGAACATATGACAAAATATTTTTGGTCAAAATCATTTACCCTTTTTACTGTTAAGCATTTAAGTTAGGAAAGCCCTCCAGTGAAGCAGTTACTTAGATTTTGGAATGCAATTTCCCCTGGAGACAATGTTATACCTAGTGGTTAGGTTTCCAAGCTAATGAGTAAAGGGGTGTTGATAGAACTATAATATTAATAGTAACTAACTAGATATCTTACTGTGTTTCTATGGAGAGACTCTCAAGAGTTCTAATTTACAAATAGCAGGACCACATCTTCCCACAAACTCCTCCCCCCAACATAAACCCTTTGTAACAATGGTAACTCCTCTGTAAGTCTTCTGTAGATGTCACATACAAAAGGTAGGTAAGGGGAGGCCAGTGGCTGGACACCAGTCCCAGGATCTGGGATTCCTTCTAGCATCATTTTTTCCTTACCACAGAAAGCCAATATGGAATATGGTGGAAATGAGCATTTATGTTACATCTTCCTAAATAACTTTTTTACTGCAAAATGTCACTAAAAATTGAGAACATTTCTTTAGAGGTCCTACTCCAGAAACAAAACACTCAAAATGTTTCTAGACAATGCCTTTTGTCAGATCTATGTCAGCAGTATTGAATGCATCAATGTTGCTGAACTAATGAATGACTGATTGGCAAAAGAAATGTCAATGTTTGCTGGAAAGTTAGGAAAAATCCATCCTGGGATTAGGAAGAATGATCAAATAATTAACAGACCTAGGTAACAGAGCTAATTAGGCCAAAACTTTCTATGAGAATCTCAATTTGTTTGTCAATCTATTTAGTCTTTTAAAGAAATTTGCATTTCTAATATAAAAATAAAGTAGAAAATATCTGAATTTGAAATCCCTATTAATCTCTTGATGAATCAAGTCCTAGTAAGTTTTGTTAATTTCACATTTTGTAAAACTTGTTCCATAAAGAAAACGTGTGAATTAAGGAAATTCAGTGTTTGTATCTGTATAAGGAGATAGACCTGGTTTCAAATCCTGAGTCTACCACCTATTGGTACTATGACCTTAAACAAGTAATTAAAGCTCTCTGAGCCCTAACTCTTCAACCATAAAATGTAATAATTCTTTATCGGATCATCATGATGATTAAATGTGATACATATGCAGGGCTTATATAGTTAAGTTTATGGCACACAGGAGGTATTCAAAAGAAGCCAGTGGGTCGCCTGGGTGGCTCAGTCAGTTGGGCATGTGGGGTGGAGCCCTGTATCTGGCTCCCTGTTGAGCAGGGAGTATGCTTCTCCTTCTCCCTTTGCCTGCTGCTCCCCCTGCTTGTGCTCCCTCTCTCTGTCAAATAAAACCTTAAAAAAAAAAAAAAAAAAGCTAGTATCATTACTTTAATTATAAAATGCACTTCAAGACTAAGGGTTATGATCGCAGGTAATTACAATAATCTTTCACAGAATCCAGCTTTAGTTAGCCAGGAGGTTAATTTCAGCCTTCTCAATATTCAGCCTATATCTATAATTGGAAAGAGAAATTCCATTTCTTCAAGTGACTAGTTTCATCTTTGCAAGAGAGGGAGATGTAAAAATAAAATATGTACCTAGGAATGAGAACATATACCTACCTCCACTACAAGTAGTTGTTAATTAGTAGAAAAAATAAGTCTCACTCAAATGTATATTTTACACTTTAAGAAATCTCTGGTGCAAGAAATAACATGGCCCTAAATCAGCCATTTTTATACTTGTTCACCCTTATTCATGTATGATACGTTTAATACATTCTTCATGAAATCTAAGGTTAAATGCCCATTACTCCTTATTGGAAGCTTTGAGCAACAAAATGCAAGGTTATTCCAAACCACCATGAAACATCCCATAATATTCATGTGTCCCTCCGGGCGCAGTCAATATCCTGGCCCATAGACCAAAAAGTGACTCACTTCTGGGTGGATCTAAAAAAGTAAAGGCTAACTAAGGGGCAGTCCAGGCCCAGGAAGAGTTGTCTGGTTCAGTTACCAAGGGAGTTCTTGCTGGCCAAGGGGATCACAGCTGGCTTGGGAGATTTCCAAAATAAAGGGCTTGGGGGAAGTGGAAGAGGGAAAGGCTTCCCTGGAATAATATGTGAAAAGAACCTTAGAAAGGGGCCTACAGCGAATCTTGGGAGTTTGAAGGTAGGTCCTTAGTACCCCAAAACTGCCATCCCTTATGAACCTAGCACATTCCAGGAGGTAGAGTATATGTCCATAACAAAGCAATGGCTATTTTACATTTCTGAAAAAGACCAATAGCTAAGGCCATTGTCCTGACCCTCTTAGTGAACTGACATTCCAGCCCCCTATCTGAACTCCCTCCAAAACATAGCTTATTTCACTGAAACATTCCCATGGTCATGAAGATGGTAAAGTCATCTTTGCCACTGAACTCAAAGTGTTCTTTCTTCGTAGAGAACAAAATATGACTGTAAAGACCAGACATATCAGACAAATATCAAACCTATTCCGGAAAATGAGAAAAGTTCTCATTTTATCAGATTATATTATGTTCAATATAAGTATACTGCCAACGTTTATAAGAGCAACAGATCTTTAAATGAGAATTCTAATTTTGCTAAAAATAAACTTTGTTAACTAGATCCCAAATATGAAGAAACCTAATAGGGGAAAGATATATGCAAATAATTGTTAATTACAGTTTAATGTGGCAAGTATGATAAATGCAGTATATTTGGGCAGAACAGCAGTTCTGAGGAGCTAGAAGGAAAGTGGTTTAAAGATCAGGAAACACTTTGGAGATGTCACAAGCTCTGAAGATTTTTGAAAGACAAATTGGAATTCTACATGTTAACTGTAGACTTAGATGGTATAGGATATATATTTTTAAGTAGTTTATACCTCATCTACTTATGCACTTAAGGTAACTGTGTGGGAACATCACCAATCATTTTGGTTTTGCCATGTATTTACTGTATATGGGTGAATCCCACCTCCTCCCCCATCCCTGCCCCCCACCACAGTGGTATCGTAGGGATAGTCTAGATACTGGTAGTCATTTACAGGTCTCACTAGATCTAATCGAATAAATAGAGCCTTATGCCCATGCCTTCAAGACCACACTGAACTGCAGGTGGCTGTCTGTTGTAGCTTGTGTGGAGAGAGTAACCTGCACCCCCTACACACAAAATAGAAAACGCCCTATCTTTGAGGATTGCAGTATTTAGGGACTCCCACATTCAGAGCTGTCCTAATTCCTATCTACAGTGGTGGTTTTCTTTTCCTTTATTCTAGCAATGCTTGTTATCAGCAGTCTACAGTAATACTTCTCTGATTCTTTCTTGTCTCTTCTTCTGTTGCTTCTCCCACATGTCTCAACTTTCAAGAAAAAAGGCTAACCTGGCTACTCTGAACCTTTCCTTTTCAACCAAGAGTCAACTGATTAGAACACAATGGACATAATCTTTGGATCTGACCATTCTTCATTGCCGAGTACTTAGAATATTCTCTCAGAGCCAGAGACGTGTTAGTCCCCCTCCCTGGTTTTCACCAGGTAAGGGGATGCTCACGAAAAGTAAAGATCATTTCTAGTTAGCCTTACCCTTACTGTGAGAGTGGAGAAGCTTCTAAGATGTCACTGAAAAGGTGCTAGGCAGCCTCTGCAAGTGATCCTCACACAGAATAGAGGTGACTGGGTTGGCCTCATCTACATTTTCTGTGAGCGGTACCTGCCTTTTGTTTTCCCCATAGATTCCTGAGAATTACATTTATATGCACCATACATGTATATGAACTCTGGCTCAATAGTTCTCAAATGTTCTGGTCTTGGAACTCCTTCACACTCTTAAAAATTTCAGAGGGAACCAAAGAGATTTTGTTTGTGTATGGATTATAACTGTCAATATTTACTGTATTAGGAATTAAAACTGAGAAAATGTTAAATGTTAATTCACTTAAAATAATAAATCCATTACATGTTAACATAAGGCACATATTTTTAGCAAAATAACTTTATTTTCCAAAACAAAAAAATAGTGAGCAGAGTGACATTTATGGCTTGCAGATCTCTTTAGTATCTGTTTAATAGAAGACAGCTGAATTTTATATCTGATTCTGTATTCAATCTGTTGCAATGTTTTGATTGAAGTATGAGAGGAAAATCTGGCCTCACACACACATTAAGAAGTCGGGAAATGAAGGAGTTAACTGTGAATATGCTTCTTTGATAGCACACCAAAACTCCACAAGCTGAATTTCCTAATAGTCCCTTACAATGTGGAATCTGAAACCCTATCAGGAAACTGAACCTTCTCTATCCTATTAAAATCTATTTGCCTAGCTTGCACTTCCAATGGATCTTTTACCCATGTAGGCTTTTGATAAACAGATGCTCAAAAATGAGCATTTTTACTCATTGAAGAACCACTAACGACATTCACTGCCATAAAGAGAAAGAATGGCCAGGTGGAGTGTGTGGGGGATCTAGAGCCCTTCACAGATGCTGAAGATATTCCCTGGTAGCTTCAATACTTCAGGGGACCATAAGAATATTGTTTTATTACAGAAGTGGTTCTAAGAATTAAATGGACTCTTACTAGTTGTAGGATAGAGGTCACAGCACTTAAATTTTCTGTGAGAAGCAACTGAGATAATGTGAAAGCACTCTAAAAATAGTGAATGAAAGTCTAGACAAAACTTGAGTTATTACCCAATACTTTCAAAAAGGAAAAATGGGGCAGAGATGGGGAGAAGAGACTGACACCTTTCCTCCCGTAACTCTTTTCCTAAATTAGAACTATTCTTTGCTTTACCCTAAATATCTTCATATTTTATTAAATATAGTCATCTTTGACTTTTTAGTCCTTTCAAACTACTAATTTTCCTCATCTGCCGAAGTGTTGAAAAGGCAATTTCATTTTATCTAATTATTGAAAAAAATAAAAGCAATGCACTGGATTAGTACATAAGAGGGGGAGGAGTAGGAATAAATAGAAATATGCAAATCAAAAGCCAGTATGTTGATCATTCTAACCAAAGCATAGTATCTTTACCTCTCATTTACAGACATTATAGTTAAAAAGGACAGAAAAGTGAAGACTAACCAAATTACTCACTATGTACTGAAATATATTGCTGTAACTTACAAAGAACTACAGTGACCTGGAAAAATAAATCGGCTCATGTTTCTTATATTTATAAGTTACATTTCATGGTTTACAAAGCACTTTAACACATTCTCTCTCTCGAGCTATGCAGCAACCTTTAAGTCAAACAGAAATTATCTACATTTTACAGAAAAAAATTTGTCTTCAAGGAAATTAACTAATTTGCCCCAAATTAAAAGACCTGCCAGAGATGTACCAAACTACAAGATCTATGAGAGACCATGAGCACATCTAGTGGCTTCCCCCATCACTACATTAGAAGGTATGTTTTGGCAGTTCCCAGGGGGTGGGAAGGTGGGAGAAGTAACAGAACCCCTTTTACAAATGAAATTTCAATTGGATCTGAACTATGCAACATATAAATATACAAAACAATGATTTTAATGTGTTTTAGTTATGAAGTAACAATTACTGTTAACAAGAAGTTTGTTAACAAATAAAACTCTAACAGTAGAAATATAACATGAGTAGATACACGTAGGAAGGATTTTTTTAACCATCTTTCTTACCAATAGCATACTAACAAAAAGATTCAAATACATGTATAAGCATAGCAGAACAAGCTTTAATTCACAGCCTGCACATAATAATCTTGTAACAAAAGATAACTTTTAAAACAATTTGTTAAAATTTGGTAAAACATATTTTGGTGTAGCTGTATTTTTAAGTTACGACTTAAGAATAAGTGTAATTGTATTTAAAAAGGCATTTTAGGGCTTCCTAAAAAGCAGCTTGAAAACCATTATATAATGGTTTGCTATCATATATTCACTGCTTCATCTCTACCTAGTTAAGATAACTAAGATAAAATAAGTAAAAAAGATAAATTAGTAAAAAACTGATTTTGACAATCAAAATATATATAAGAAACCTAATTAACCAAGAGTACAGCTACAAAAATCAGCCAAAGCAATTACATTCTACATTCTACTGAATGAACCTTATAAAATTGCTATTAACTGACAATTTTAATTATAAAAGTGAGGTTCATATGGTTCAATTTAGTATTTCCCATTTTATTTTTGGAGTCCTTTCACTTAAAAACCACCAAAAAGTTGCCAAAAATAATTGATTATAGAAACAAAGTGGAAAAATGCAATACCCAACAAAAATCTATCTCTAGAACTACCTAAACACATGAAGAATTTTTAAATGTTAAAGTGAAGTTTTATTCACTTTACTGGTACTGGCAGCTCCATACTCAAAAACATTGTAATATGCCCCCTTTCATTCATCAGAAGATTAGTGGACTGACAGTTACCTACCTTAATGCAGTTTGGTACTCCACTTTGAAATTTATCCAGTTGTCACCAGAACTTCTTCAAGAAACATGTATTTTACTTCAGAATTCATTAACTTTTCCAAGTAAGTGGAAGCATTTCCTTTTTTATTAAAAACTTTATTGAATTATTTCATTGATAACAGAACTTAGAAAGAGTTATAGATGTGAGGATAGTTTGTTGTTCCTTCATTTGTTTCCCTGTATGGGAAATATATTCTTTTTACTAACCTAGGCTACCAAATTAGGCATATTCAATATTTTAAGAAGTCTTTCTACTTTGGAAGACACTAAATCAAAACTGTAAAAGCACTTCTAATAATGAATGTGACTCTCATACAATATATAACTCAATTTTCGGACATTGTTTAAACCAAGTTATTTCACTGAAGGTGAATCCAGTTCCTTTTGAAGTCCCCTCCCTCCAAATTCAACACATTGCAACAAATTAAGCTACTTAAAGAAAAAAGCTTCATGCCACATAAAAGGTGACTCTTTCCCCATCATTAATGAGGATTATAACAGCAAAGAGTAATTCACACTGGGTGTGCATGAGTTTCATTCTTCATTATGAACTGAACTAAAATTCAAAATGCTATGACTCACTTGGTTATTACTGAACACTTTATTAAGTGGAAAACAAGATAAATTCAAAGAATCACACTTTCAGAGTTACAGATGAATTTTAAAGTTATATAGTTTCTATCAAAAAGAAAATCATCTTTATTAGAAATAAACTCTTACATGCTATTTTTAGAATGATGAAGAATTTAAAATGCTAAACACTTGATATCTTTTAAGAGCACTTAAGAATAGCACTCTTTAAAAGCTGCAAATATTGCCAAGTCATGTCATAACTGGCTCAAACAATCCCATTTCCATCTAAAGTTATTTCATGCTACTGCATGAATCAATATTAAATACCTTGGAGTTACTAAAAGCTGGAATATTGGCAGAGGTACATAGCAATTACAAAATATGAAAATGGTGAATATCCATTTTCCATATACCTCTTTCTTTTAAGAATGACTAGAAATGAGGATGTTCTTTCTAGGCAAATAGAAATAAGTTTCTTAAAAGCTAAGAGAAAGATATAAAGAATGCCAGCAAAGAGTGATGGATCCATAGCCATGGTTCTCTTTAAAGAAAAGCTAGATTTTGAAGCGTAATATCACCTCCAAACATTTTATTAGCCTACCAAATTGCCAGAACAATTTAAAAAAAAAAAGTCAAAGTCAATATAGTCCTTTTGTTCCTTATTCAGTTAAAACAAAACAAAACAACTAGCTGTTATTTTAACCAGGCCTGAGTTTAATCAGATGTGTCTCAACCAACAATTTTTTCATGTTAAAAACATAACTTACCACTTTTGAAGTCAGGAAATAATAATAATAATTTTTTTTTTAAAAGCTAGTTTCATATGACATCTGACCCTGAAATGAAAGAGTTAACATTCAACTAAGCTGATCTGCACTTCTGATCCATTACATTTCTCACAAGCTGCCCTACAATGAGCTGAGTAAGTATCAACTGTAATTTGATCCCAGAGTTTATGGAAAAAAATAACTGCACATACGCAACATGCACATTTAATAAAAATCTGTTTCAAGAGAAACATATCCAATAAACACAATTTAAGGCATATTTAACCGTTCGATTAACTTCAAATCTGCAATCCTTTTGCTTTCTTCATGCTCTCAAAATAGTGGGGGGGGAAAAGCAGCAGCCCTACTGCAGGGAAAAGAAGCTTGAAAAACAACTTTGATTGGCACTTGGCCTGACCCACAGAGGAAGAAAAACAGTTTTTGGACAAAGAGCGCAAATATTTGAGCTTGCTTACTTACATGCTTTCTTTCTATTTTTAATATATAAATAACAGTCCCAATTGCACTGTATTTGGAGAAACTGACTAAAAACGGTGCCGTATTCGTCTTAGTCTTTCAGTCCCGATGCATTTGCACAGCTCAGCAATTTTAATTCATTTGTACTGGACAAACAGAAGCACCTCAACTACTGTTTCCGCTTAATGAAATGTAAAAATACAGTTTGGAGAAAAATTAAGTGATTATTAGATTACCCTGTGGAGGCCGTTCAAGTCTGATTAAAAGCTTTTCTCGGTCTAAAGCGACATCTTCTCATTCCCCTCCCCCACCCCTTAACGGAGTGATTAAGCCAAGTAAGCCAAACAATTCTGGAGTAAACTTTCTATCAGTCACTCAGGGAAGCAATAAGCTGATTTGTACGTCTGATTTTTCTGGACCTACACGGGGCGGGGGCGGGGGGGGGGCGACTGCTGAGGAGTGATAACCCGCGTCCACCTCGGTCTCCTCCTCCCCCAAACCCAGACGAACTGTAAGGTCGAATAGCATTTCCCATGGGCATAAAGTTCAAGCTGCTTTACCAGTTCCTTTTAAGACTGAACTACAGACACAGGACTGCCGTCAGGAGAATGCAAAAAGGCGTGTTAAGGGAGAGCGCACAAGGCAGGCAGAAACGACCGAATAAACAAAAACCACCCCCGCCAAGAGTTGGTCACACAGCAAAGAGGGAGCCAGGTTCCTCAAGACCAGACCAGGCTGTTCAGACTCCGCACCGACCTCCATCCACAGCACCCGGAGGATCGCTCCCTCTCTCCGCCCGAGCAGCAGGCCGGAGGTGGCAAGGCAGGGAGGTGAGCCGAGAAACAGAATACTGGCAGCAAAAAGAAAATCGAGGAGAAAAAAAAATCCCCAACCCCTCGGGACTAGCATCTGTCCCGGCAGAGATAAAACGCAGCAGTGCAAACCTCCACCCTCAACCCACGCCCCCTTCTTCGGTCCCGGCGTGGGGAAGGTGCCCGGGGATCCCTCTGAGCCTCGCCCCAACAGTGCGCCCCGGGGCCGAGCAGCCCGAGCCTGGCGGCGGGAAGCGCCCCTCTCGGGCTGGACCCCAGGCCGAGCCCGTACCTTCCGCAGCACTTTCCGGCAGTTGGTACAGAGCAGGTAGTTGGCGGCGGCCGACGGGCTGCTGCCGCCCCGGTTCATCGTGGCTGTGGGCGCCGAAGGCGAAGACGGACGGCGGGGCCGGGGCCGGGTATCACTGCGGCCGCCCGCGACGCTGCGGGGTCGGACCGTCCCCCTGCCGCCGGCTGCGCTTCAGCCTCTGCCTCCGCCGGGCAGAATGTCGGGATGGCAGGCGACGGCCCGAGAACGAGCGGCGCTGCCCGAGGCGACCACCGCGGCGGCTGCCGAAGCGCCGGCGGAGACGGCGGCGGCGGCTCCTCACCGGCCCGTTGTTCCTCCCGCCCCCATCCTCCAGACCCCCGCCCCCGCCAGGCTAGGACGAGCAGCCGCCACCGCTGCCGCCGCCTCCGCCGCCGCCGCAGCGCCTCAGTGCGGCCCCGCCCCCGCCTCCCCACCACCTTCACCACCTCCACGCTCCGGTACCGCCCCCTCCCGCCATTCGGACAGCCCCGGCCACGCCCCTGGGCCTCTAGCCCGCAGCCAATGAGCAACCAGAGCCCGGTTGGGAGCCGCGCCGGCCAATCACAGAGGCCGAGGAAGCCTTGAATCTCCGGGCAAGTTAAGTTTATCTCCGAGGCTCGGAACTGGAGAGAGATGGCGGGTTAGTTAGGTAGTGGGGTGGAAGGGAATACAGTTTGTGCTGCTCCGCCAATAGGAGGAAGAAGGTGTGTCGTATGCAAAACATCCCTGGAAGCCCAGCCCCTCCCCGAAGACAAGCCACGCCCCCTTCTCTAGGTCCCTGCAAAAATGGTAAGGAGAGTGAGATAAAAAACTGGGAGCTAGAGCCTAGCTAGAGGGTCTCAGACTGAGCTAAATATTTCCTGGTTTCTTGAGAAAGGCTGGGGACGGGAGAGAGGCGGTAGCTAAAACGTTCACACTATCAGGGCAGTGATTAGGCTTTCTCCTAGCCAGAATCTTAGCTTAGCTGTAAAGAAGACTGCAGTCACGTAATGCTTGCCATCCAGAGATCCCAGAGAACTTTCTGCATCATGTATCTTGCTTGAGCCTCGTTTTGCAAAAGACCAATTACCTGAGTCTTGGGTGGGGAGGGGGATAGGGGTAGACGTCTGAGATATATTTACGCCACTAATTGAGTTGTGGGGGTGGTGTGGACAGAAAACCTCGGGTTTAGCGGTTTCCTCCTCCATCTGAAGTACCTTCTCGCAGTCCTTTCAGCAGTGAAAGTTCCTTTATTTGTCCAGCACCAAAGGGCCAAAAACACAGGTTTATCCTCTCAACCAACGGTCCTTTCTGAGACAGTTGATCAGAAACATGGAGAACACAGAGCCTTGCCCGGGAAGAAAGGTTCAGAGAACAAATCGTATGTAAACTATTGGGCTGGACTTGCCTCTTCCAAAGCTAAAAACGGTGAGTCAGGATTTTGGCGTCCACGCTCTAGGGAGAGAGGGCACATGTAATTGGGGAAAGCTCTGGCTGGCAGAGTTTGGGGGTGGGGGGGTGGACAGGCGAAGGGGTAGCCAAGTCTCTCGAGGAGGCCAGCAACGCGCGTGCGGGTCCAATGCGGGTTCCCGACGCGAGACGCCCGGAAACCTGCTCCCCAGTGAGAACAAAGGCAGGCGCCGAGCGAGAACCTGATTGGTGCCGGGTCCCCACCGGTGTCCTCCTGGCCCCGGAGACAACTTGCTTCACCCACTGGCGCGGAGCTCCGTGCTCACTGGAGCCCGAGCTCCCCACCCGCCTTTGGCTGTGACCACACAGGACTGTGCGTTATGACATCACCTGTTTTCGCTCTTCAGAACATGATCTGTATTCTCAGCTTCTCCTTTTTTAAAGGTCTCTAGTGGGCCGGGATTTGTGAAGGCCTGCGGCCCGCAGAATGAATCTGGAGATGATGTAAAAGAACGGTTTCACTGGTTTGCATTTCTTTCTTTTCTTCCTTTTCTTTTTAATGAAAACACACACACACACACGCACACACACACACACGAACAAACAAACAAACAAACAAAACCACCCTGGTTTCCTTAGGGATTCAGTGTGGTGTTGTAATGCAAAATCAGAAAGGTACACTTGGAGGAGCTAGCAAGTTTAGCATATCAAAGCTATTAGACCAAATTGTGTGGTTAAAACTGTCAATCTCATTTTTCAACAGCTGCCTCCTCTGTCCCTTTTAGAGACCAACACACATACACCAAAGTCTACACAAGGAACAAAGGAAGTGGAAATCTGCCAGTGCCAGGTTTGATTAAATTAAAATCGACTGGAAAACCCCTGAAGGGTCTGAGTTTTGTGGTTGGGTAAATGTGTTGATCCATTTAACTAGTAATAGCCAAAGATCCCTTGATGCTGTTGTAGACATATATAACCTAGAATAGCAATGGTGTGGGGAAGGTGCTTAACAATCAGAAACTGTAACAGCAAGAAGATTAGGTAAGGAGAGAAATCACCACCTGCTCTTCAATGCAGAGAATTGAGAAATCCAGACAGAAAGTTAGCAAGGCACAGTTTTCCTAAGAACTGAAACACATATGTGTCCCTATTTAGTGGTAAATTTCTTGGGCTATGTTCCTGGCTGGTTCTCTCTTGTAAAGCAGATTTTATGTGAATACATTTTAAAGGATAGGAGATATTGAAGGGTGAAGTGAATTTTTTGTGCAGAGATTGAATTTTCTCAGTATTTTAGATTCAAATTGGTTTCAATCATATTTTTCGTATAACTTTTCCTCTTAGTAGTTAAAATCCCTTCACAATGATGTTCTTTGAGCTCTCCATAACTAAGTTCCCCAGAAAGGATGGCCAGGAAAGTGTAATCTACAGCTTTGTTTGCTCTGACAAAGATGGCTAAAGGGAGGTTTTAGGGGAATAGCTTCATTGATACATGTAGGTGACCAAAAAATGGCTCTCTCCACCAAATTCCTCCAAACTTTTGTAACATTGATTATCCAGAGGGACATTTATTTGACATTTAAGGGTGTGCTGCATTGTGACATTTCTTATATTGAACCCTTTTATATGTGTCTATGTTTCACCCCTAACATCTTCAATGCAGTAACTCAGCACACAACCTTCACCCTTTCTTTTGGTCCTCATAAGCCCCACTCTCCCACCGTCCTTCTCTGTGCTCTTGTCAGTGTTCAACTTCTGGATCATTCCTTTCTCTTCCACTTTTCACCTGGTCTCCTTTTCTTTTCTAACCAGCTCGGATAGCAAAAAGAGAATATGACTTAAGAGAGTGACTTGTGAATCCTGGATCACACTCTTAAGAGGGAAGAAAACAAAAAGCAGTTCTTTAGATTTCACACAGGATAAGGAGAAACTTCCTCCCTTTTGTTGTCTGGTATGTATAAAATAAGAAAGACCTTCAGAAAAGTAAGATATGGGTGAAAATTACAACCAACATTGAGAACTACTTTTTACTTTCTTATTACAAAATTAGGATGATACTTTATTAACTGACATTGTTTATTATAGAAATAATTTTTGCTTGTTTTGAAATATTTCTTAAAAGGTGATACACCCACCCCGCACACATAGGACGTTCCATAACTTCTTTAGCCATTACCCCATTATTGAACATAGAAGCTGTTTCCAGTTCTTCGTGGTTATAAATAATGCTATGATAAGCCTCCTCATACATAAGTTTCTGGCAGCCCCTCTGATTCCTAGATATGGAATTTCTAACTGAAAGGATGTGAATATGTTTTAAGGCTCTTGTTACAATTTGCTAAAATATTTTGTGAATAGGTTTAACCAATTTGCACTCATCCCACAGTGAATGAGAACACAGGGGAGAAAATCATTTGGAAAGCACACATCTGAACTGTCATTTGCCAGCTTCAGGCCCATAAATAGTCCACTTACCTCCACTTCTAATGCTTTCCTCGCCCTTCTGCCTAGTGATTTTCATCTCCTGTTGAAAGATCTTCTGGTGGGGGCACCTGGGAGCTCAGTAGGTTGGGCCTCTGCCTTCGGCTCAGGTCATGATCTCAGGGTCCTGGGATTGAGCCCTACATCGGGCTCTCTGCTTGGCGGGAAGCCTGTACCCCCCCCCCATGCCCCCTCCCACCTGCCTGCCTTTCTGCCTGCTTGTGATCTCCCTCTCTGTCAAATAAATAAATTAAAAAAAAAAAAAAAAAAAAGATCTTCCGGTGGAGTCAAGCACTTGTCCAAGTGTCTATGGTGTCACCCTCTTATCTCTTCTTTAGCACAATCTCAGTATTGAAATGATTGGCTTAAATTGTTTTCTCATTAGATTGAACACCTTGAGGGCAGGGATGTAGTTACATTTACTTTGTATTCTCTTTTTCTCTTCATCTTCATCTTCTTCTTCTCTCAAGATTTTATTTATTTATTTGGGGCGGGGAGCAGCAGAAAAAGAGGGAGAAGCAGACAGGGCTGATCCCAGGACTCTGGGATCATGACATGAGCTGAAGACAGACGCTTAACTAACTGAGCCACCCAGGTGCCTCTACTTTGTATTCTCAATTCCTAGCTCAACAGGTACAGAAGTGCTTTAAAAATCTTGGAAAAGAATAATGATTTATTTTATTTCCAAGATTTAAAAATCTTGGAAAAAAATAATGTGTTACTTTCCTAAATACACCATTCATTCTTCAGGGTATCTTTTGAATCTCGAATAACAGTGATAGCATCTTATAAAAGGGCCCCAGTAAAGATTTGTGAATTGAGCATTTCACAAAACCATTGCTTCAGAGCAGATTGGTTGGATTCATGTCGTTATCTGTCACCAATTCCTTGTCTGACATTGAACATAATGATTACTATGACTGGGCCTTGCTATTGCCTTTATAAAATGTCAGAAACTCAATGTGTCGGGAGGGTTGGGAGCCATTTTTCCTGTTCAGTAATTTTGAAAGAAGGTATCCTGTTAATAACATGCTGTGACTTTTGGACTTGAAATTGTTTACTTCTCTAGATATTCTCCTACTGACCCAAGAACTGGGCCCCATTATAATTCCTAAATAAGGATTCAATTGAAAAAAATCAATTGCTAAAGATATTTTTAAAATTCCATTTCTTGAGACAATAGGTCATTTTCTAACATTTTGCCTTCTCAGACTTCTTTTTCCTTCTCCCTGGGGCACCCAAAGCATTTGGATAGCAGAAAGTACTGCATTATTTACAAATTTGCAAATACTGTAATTTGTTTTGTGCACAAAGGAATTTGCACTTCACACAATTGTAAATTGATTGCTCCCTTTGAGCTGTTAATTAGATTCCTGCTATTTTCTTTTTTTTTTCCCCAAGGCCCAAGACCATTACTACTCCAAAGGAGAAATTAAGAGGATCTGATCCAAACGGGCTACGGCTTTTGTGCCCATTTCCATCCCACGCCCAGAATCACCCACCCCCACCAAGAAAATTCTTACTGAAGCTCATTTTTCAAAGAACCACTATTCTACCAAGATCCAAATTTCTGTCCGTTGTTTCTCGTAATTTCCCATTTCAGAGTTCCCTGAATTTAATTCCATACAAAGCAGACGTCTGTAGAGAGGCCTACGGATAGTAGGGTTTGTTGTTGTTTGCCTCCACAATGTGAGCCAGCACAGGGTTTTTTTTTGTTTTTTTGGTTTTTTTTGAGAAAAAAAAATTACTTTAAAATTTTTACAAGTGAGGAGATTTTACACCCCAAATCTAAATTTCCAGTTTCTCTTGAAAAATTGTGTGATCTGGTCACACTAAGCTCCTTTTGCTGGAGCCCAGTACCTGCTATTAGGGTTTGGAGTACTCTCTACTTTGCCAAGGTCACTCTTACTCCCTGGGGGTTACATTTTGCCACTGTATTTATGTTATCTTTTTTGCCATATGTAGGGTTTTGCAGCCTCTATAAAGTTTCCTCCACATCTCAATCACTAATCTGCTGATTGCCATTCTTACCTTTATCACAGAATATGAATCAAAAATAAATTTGCCATCTCTAAGGTACAACCGATGTTGAGGACAGGGATCAGATGCAAGGAAAATCATACACAGGTACATGCCCTCACCAACCCCCTCCACATCTCCACCAAGAAAATTCTTACCAGAGCTCATTTTCCAAAGAACACATACTCCACTAAGATCCAAATGGGTATGTGTGTACACTGGGATTATATGTATGTGTGTGTGTATCCCACAAGTTGGAGGACAGATGTCTAAGCGGGTTACTATGTCCTTTATGCTGCTAACCCCAATCTTTAATTCTGCCCATGTACCCATTCTAATTGTAACTTCAGGAGAGAGGGACCACAGGGAATATGGCAATAGTAGAAGGACATTGAAAGTGTTTTCTTTGATGGACATTATCATGTGGAGACTAAAAGCCCTGGCCCTAGAGTCATGCTTGGGACGTTGAGTACTGACTTTGCCCCTTGTGAGACATGTGACCTTGGGCAAGTCCTTTAATTTCTCTACATTTCCGTTTCTCGTCTCTGAGACAAGGTCATAATGCTACATAGATTGAATGAGATAATGCACTATAGCTCTCAACAAAATGCTTAGAACATTCGTAAGGTCTCAGAAAATGTTTGCTGCTAGCTCCACAATATAGAGGATGTTCTGGTCTCTGCACACTGTGACTTTGCTGTACTTACTTAGCCAATCTATGGACAAACTTCTGTTCTGAAAATGAGGATATTATATTAGCTTAGTCACAGAGTTGTTTTGAGGACTAAATGATCTATATGTAAAACTTTCGAACAATGCCTAATGTATAAGAAATGCTATATAAGTGTTTACTATTATTACATACTGTGGTCAGGGGATTTTTCTTTTATTTGCCTTTATTTTTTTTTAAGTGGAGATCTTAAAAAGTTCTTAAAAAGAGTTAAAAAGAATTGGGGTACTTCTCAAAAGTAAGATAATGTGGGGGTACCTGGGTGGCTCAGTGGTTTAACTCTGCCTTTGGTTCCGGTCATGATCCCGGGGTCCTGGGATAAAGCCCCGCATCGGGCTCTCTGCTCCGTGGCGAGCCTGCTTCCCCATCTCTCTCTGCCTGTCTCTCTGTCTACTTGTAATCTCTGTCTGTCAAATAAATAAATAAAATCTAAAAAAAAAAAAAAAAAAAAAAAAAGGTAAGATAATGTGGGTTAAAATAGCAATGAACAGAAAGCCGGAAGACCTAGGTTGGTTCAGGGGCTGCTGTGAACTATGTGATATAGTCTGGCTTCACCTATTAAATGTGAAGAGGAGATTAAATAAGCCAAGGGCAAAATCCAGGTTTTAGGAAGACTAATGCTTATATAATCCTTTTTTTCCAGAAAAATAAAATAAAAATTTTAGATGCAAAATTAGCTATGAAAGTGAATACTTAACATCAATAACAAAATCACAATGAATTTTAAAAGGGTAAAAATACCATAAACATCACAAAATTCAAATAAATGTTTATTAATTAGCTATTTGAGACAACGCTTTATTACATATTTCCCACATTTGGAGGGCTGATTTCCTCTTCATATGGCAATAATTTTTGCAATATTCTTCTCTCCAGAGAGAATAGAAAGGTAATTTTATCTTTTCCCTACCATTCCTTTCCAGTGTTGGGTGCCTTAAGAGAGATATATATATCATGAGATAGCCCCTAATCCTATATCTTTGGGACCTGGTGCCAGTAAATTGGCCCAATGGACAATGGAACTATTTAGAATTCATCCTTACACTGGAACAGCTCAAAGGAACAGCCACATGTTGAAGTGGCTGAGATCCACGTATATGTGTATATAACCCAGTAAACCCAGGCCAATGGTATCTCCACCTCAGCAGATCCCTAGCCAGAGCAACACAAATGCCCACAGCTTTCCCAGTTCCTCCAGCATGAGAGTGAGTTTGAAGGAGGTAGGCTGGGCTGCAGAGACTGTGGTCTTTACCAATAATGGTTATGTTTAATTAAAAATTTGACCATGTGAACACATTGCTTGGACCTCTCCCAAGGCCTTGGGAGGGGCCAATGCTAGCGATGGACCCTAAGGCTTAAAGTTCATTATATTTGTGGCTAATTCATGTTGGAGTAGAGAATTGCAAAGACCCCTTCAAATCCTAAAATTCTGTGGATCTGTTTTGTCTCAGTATGTCCATGAGAATCTAGTGTAAGCAGGATACGGAAGTAGGAGCATTTCTTCAAGTGGACAGGAAGAAAGTAAAACTTGTTCTGTCCTCAAAATTGCTAGAGTTGTTTGGTTTTCCTTTGTCACTCAGGGATTATTTCTCCTTGTTAGCCTGTTTGTCTCCTTGGTATTTTGAATCCATTGTCCCAAATTCTCTATACCCTTCTTTTAGAGATGAAGAAACACTGTCAGAGAGATATTTTATATATTTTAAGGAAAGATTTTTGTGAAATATGCTGTCTAGGTGTTAAAAAGGAAGGTGGATGAATAAAGTAGAAAAAAATCCACATGATAGTATGGAAGTTTGGGACCAGGGTCTAATTAGTGGGAGTACAGAGGAGTTACCATTGCAGACTCAGAAGTCTTCAATACAAGTAGTGGTCTATTGTGAGGGCTTTGCAGGAGTCAACGTGCAGGACTGAAGTGAGACTGAAGTGATCCTTGAAAAAGAACAGTCTACACTTCAACCTTCAGACCCTCTGATGGTGACTATGGTACATGAAGACTTTGACCTTCTCCAGGGACATCTGATTAATTCAAGTGCTTAAAACTTAAGAGGTGCTCAAAAAAGCTTACTGAATGAAACGATTGGCTGTATCAGAGTTTGTTAACTAGAAAGCAAGTGGGTATGTTATTTTTACCAACAGAAGTTTTCTAGTTATCCTAAAATTATAAAAAGTATTTCATGCAGGGATGTCTGGGTGGCTCAGCCAGTTAAGTGTCTAACTTTTAGTTTCACCTCAGGTCATGATCTCAGGGTCCTGCGATCGAGCCCCACGTTGGGCTCTGCACTCAGCAGGGAGTCTGCTGGAGATTCCCTCTCTCCCTCTCTTCCTTCCCCCTCATTATGCTCATATACATGTACACACACACACACACACTCTCTTTCTCTCTCAAATGAATAAATCTTTAAAAAATATTTTCATGCAAAGGTAAAATTTGCCTTGTTATCAAGAAGAAATTTTCAACATTTGTGAGAATGGTAACAACAAAGAGCAATTTCAAATATAAAATGTTGGCTTGAGATGTTATATTTCTACCAAAAAGCTTGGAATCACAACAGCAATTTGTGAAGTTCTAGAGGTCTGCACATTTTGATAGTATGCTTTGAAGTATATGCTGTCCAAATACTCCCTTACTCACTCATTTATGTATGGGACCTTTACCAAGCAGTAAGTCCTGGTGATAAAAATAACAAAAGCCCTGTTTATAATCTAATAGTGAGACTGAGGTGTAATCTCTGCATTGGTATAGAAAATAGAAGATAGGATATGGAGAGTAGAGGGTAAGAAAGATTATTAGTAAAGAGCTTAGAAAGACCCTTTGAGGATTTATGCCTGTAATTGGATGTCTTGTAATGGTAGAGACATAGGATACAGAATTCTTGCTGTGTCTCAATGCAATTTATAATGTCAACAGGAAGTCAGGACTAACCCTTATAAATATTAGAGAACAATGCAGAACAATATATGATGAAATCACCTCTGAATTCCATGTACATTACTTAATTCATTCTTGCATTCCTGTACTCATTCACTTGGTGTATGTTTGTGGCATACCTACCATGTACCAATAGGTGCTAGTTGTGGATATAAAGTGATGAATAGCGAGTCAGGGTCTTACAGATCTTCCAACCTAGCACAGAAGATGGACTTTAAACAAGTCATACCTTTATGTAGTGAGTATTTTAGTAGGGAAAACACAGGAATAGAACATATAGCTGGGGAGTCTAGCTTGGTTTAGGCTTCCCCGGGGAAGTGAAATGTACACCCAAGCAGTGGGCCATCCCCTGGTTTCTGATCGTGACTTCCAGGTATTCCATCCAGTGGGTCCTTTCCATTTGCAGTTTTCGATGCTTCCCATGGAGTTCATGTTCCAGTTATGAAAATCTAAGGCATTCTGGCTTTTTACATTACCACAGATAAACTTTTACACTAGGAGCAATCCTTTCTTTTTGAAGAAGCATGATCCCTATTAAGAATTCACCAGAATTGGGGCACCTGGGTGGCTTAGTGGGTTAAGCCTCTGCGTTTGGTTCAGGTCATGATCTCAGGGTCCTGGGATTGAGCCCCGCATAGAGCACTCTGCTCAGCAGGGAGCCTGCTTCCTCTTCTCTCTGCCTGCTGCTCTGCCTACTTGTGATCTCTCTCTCTGTGTCAAATGAATAAATAAAATCTTTGAGAAGAAAAAAAAAATTCACCAGAATTTAAACCACCTTTTCCTGATTAGAGACTATCAATGAACATTAGTTCACACATAACATTTCCCACTTACTCCACCATTGTGCTGAATTCCACTTGTGCATGTGCAAATTCTAGGTATGCCCCACTTCTAATACACAAGTCTATATCATCATTCTTAAGACTGTATAGTGTTTGAAGATAATCCTCACAACTCTCATCTCTACTCCTCAATCCCCATAACACCCATGGTAACTATTATACTCAAAATAGTGATAGTAATAGAAACCATTACTGCTACTTATTGAGAGCTTACTACGTGTCATTTTGCAATAACTTACATTTAAATTTTCTTGTCTAAATATTTATTTTTAAAAATAATATTATAAAGATTGTCTTGCCTAACTATACAAAACCCCTATGAAGGGGTTATTATTATATCCACTTTACAAATTATTTATGGGGAGTAACAGTTTTGCCAAAGTCTCACAGTTATTATAAGACAGCTGTGATTTGAAACCATATTTGCTTGATGCCAGGGTTTATAGTCTTTTGCAACCCTGCCTTGGCATTTACAATTAGTCATTATTGTAAATACTCTTTTTTTTTTTTAAGATTTTATTTATTTATTTGTCAGGGAGCACAAGCAGGGGGAGCAGCAGGCAGAGGGAGAAGCAGGCTCCCCACTGAGCCACGAGCCCAATGTGGGACTCAATCCCTGCACCCTGGGGTCCTGATCTGAGCTGAAGGCAGAAACTTAACCAACTGAAGCACCCAAGCGTCCCTATTATAAATATTCTTTGAACTATTTCTCTGTATTAGGTTACCAGATGGTGGGGTCAGCTGAATTAGATCTCCCAACACTCACCAAATACAGTTTGGGCACCTGCCTTAATTGGATTCCTATTAATATACATGCCATGGGAGTAGGCGAGTAATATCTATTATCCCTATTTGAATATTTTATTGCCCGCTGGTGTGTTACTTTAAAATAAAACCATTGAGTGGTCCTGGAACATGAAAAATACTGTTGTTGGCACTCTGTTGGAATTCCTCATACTTTGATATCGAAGTATGCAGATTCCTAGGCGCTTGGTCAGTTGTGGAGACCGTGGTAGATGGACTTGCAGTTCAGGTGATGAAGGTGATTAGCTGTGACAAGCTCCTCTCAGAAGGAAGATGAGTGCACTGGTTTCCACATAATCGGTTGGCAAAGTAGAGATTTTTATCCCAACCTGTCCCATCCAAATGCTCCTCTAAAGAAATCCTTCTGCTGGTGGAATCCTTCTAAATAGTTATGCTCCAGGCTACGTGTTTGTCCCTTGTCTCAAATGAGTGGACCAACGGGGTAGACACTTGATTTGAAGGCAGCCCTTTCTGTAACCCGGCCAGCCATCTGTATAGATAGCTTAAAATGATAAGTGGGGCCAATCAGATGCCTGTCTTGGAGATTTGGCAATGGGAAGCTAAGACACTCAGCCAGTTGGCATCCAAGTCAGATTGTGGGAGGATGCCGTGAACCATATGCAGGCTCAAACTTTGAAGGATCGGAACAGATAGAGAGTGAAGGTTGAGGAAGCCGGAGTAACACACAGAAAGAAAGTGAAGGCGGTAAGACAGGATTACTTAGGGATGCCTCCAGTCCAGGTGTGTTTCTTGTCCGGTCCTTGCTGGGTAGTTCTTGAAACAATTCCCTCCCCCCCCCATCTCATCTTCTCCCAGTGCCAACTCTGTGAAGTAAATAGAGTGCACCTCTCTTTCTTTCAACCAAACAAGATTGACTGAAACAGTCTTCCTTCATGTCAAGCACTTACAAATATGAAATATTGCTTTTAGTTCTCATTAGTAAATGGATGTGAAAGTCAGACATCCCCAAAGCAAGAACTAGAACTCACTGTGCCAGAAAACCCCATTTTGGTTTTTGCACATAAAAAATTCTTACAGAACACATTTCATTAAGAAAGTCTGCTCTGCATAAACCTCAAAGTTTTTAGAAACTTTTTGCCTTCTTAGTTGGAGAGTAGGGATCAGTCATCCATCACCTAAGCTTCTCCCTTTCGTGTTTAATGCCAAAGTGATTCTAATGTGTTTATATGAAGAGAGGCAAAAAGCATTCTCCCTTCCCATTCTTTATCCTTTATTCAGACCTAATGCATCCTGGCCCAGTTTAATGATGGTCTAGGGTTTTTTGAACCAAAAGATTTTTAAAAAGTAAAAAGAAACAAATCAAAGTTTAATTTCCTCAAAGGTTCCAAGTTTCCAAGAACAAAGTAGCTGAGGAAAAAGATAAAGTGAACGAGGGTGACTTTGTGTCAAATTGCAGGTTAAAGATCACTGTGGTGGTCTTCATGAGGCATAAAGGGGATCGGACATGTTCTAGGAGGCCACTTTGTTTTGAAAATATAAACACATATGAGCAGGGAGCCCAATGCGGGGCTCAATCCCAGGACACCAGGATCATGACCCAAGCCAAAGGCAGACGCTTAACCCCAACTGAGTTACCCAGGCAACCCCCATATATAAGTGTTTTAATTTGCTTCAGTTTACCAGATGTGGTAAGTGCCTAAATGACAGCTGTTTGTGTAGAGCCTATCACTAGCCTTAATAGATCTGGGCTTTTCTTGGTTTTCATTGCCGTGCCTCATATGCCTTGTCTGTGTGGGAGCCCCTGCTTCCTCCCCTTGCTGAGATCAGTCTCTCTCATTCTCTCTCCTTTCTCCTTCCCCTCTCTCTTTCTCTCCTTTATATTATGCTCATCTGCAGCTCAGCAACCCTTGACCTTTTATCTTCTAGGTAAATAGTTCTGAGTTTATGTTAAGCCCTTAGAAAATGAAGGCAATATTTCACCTTATTAATGAGGATCGTCTTTACATGTGTGCCTTGCCACACCTTTGGAAATGTGGATGCAGAACCAAAGGAAATGGTGCTTCTCCCTGAGCAATCCTGGAAGTCTTTGGTTGCATTGCACTTGCTGTGGATGAGATAACTACTTCTGTAGAGACAAGACGGGTCACTTTGCATTTTCTACTTCTCTGAGAAAGCATGAACATTCAGAGATGCCCATGTCTAGCGGCAACTAGAGTGCTGAGGAATGGAAGCACAGGGAAACATTCACCTACGATACAAGGATAACTTTAGCTGTGACTTGGAATATATTGTCTAAGAGCTCTGTAAGGGTGAAACTGAAAACTTTTTTTTCCGTCACAAGATTGCATCATCTAGTCACTGGTCGAAAGTCTTCAAATTTCATTTTTTAGTACTTTAGAGGGTTTTTTTGAGGAGTAAGTGAAAACTATATGCGATTATGAGTACTGAGCTATCACTTTTTTTAAAATTTATTTTTTATTTTCAGCGTAACAGTATTCATTATTTTTGCACCACACCCAGTGCTCCATGCAATCCGTGCCCTCTATAATACCCACCACCTGATACTCCGACCTCTCACCCCCCGCCCCTTCAAAACCCTCAGATTGTTTTTCAGAGTCCATAGTCTCTCATGGTTCACCTAGCTATCACTATTTTTAAAAGGTTTCATGCAACAATTACTCTGTTTTCCAAGAAGAATTGAAATTTACTTGAATTTTAATGTTTTGGGTTCCCTGATACCATTTACCATTGCTTGCTTTGATTTAAAAGGGGCCTTGAGTACTTGATAACATGCAAGGTTTATCATTAAGCATTTTTATTGCCCTTGTGTTTGCAAAGAACGTTTTTGTTTTCCATTAACCTATCCAATCACATTCCAAGATAGAGAACTCCCTGTCAGAGATAACATCGACTATTAAAGAACCTAAGTGCTTGCAGAAATGAGATGACAGCAATGTATTCCTCATTCTAACCTCCTCTAGGTGAAGAAAGATCTTTTCTGGACCTTCGGCTTGTACGTGTGTACAGGTGAATGTGTGCACATGTGCATAGATGTGTATATACCTTTATTGGTCTTGTGCTGGATAAATTCTTTTTTTCTAAGCTAGAGATAGCCAGAGATATTACTTAGGGTTTTAACTGAAGAATTGCAGTTGGCCAGCTCATATGATTTCCACCGAAAAGCTGGAATTCTGAGATAGCGTGCCTCGAAATATTCAAAGTGTTTTGCCTACTAGCCCATAGCTAAGGATCTCCAGTTTTAGTCTGTGGGAGGTAACTACCTCTTGTGTCATGAACAAAATCATGAAAGAAATTTGCCTGATGTATTCTGTATGGCTCGAGCAAGAGCCCAACTATATTAATAGGTCTGGTTTTTAAAAATATGGGTCTGGGCTGAGAGGGTCCTTTGGGTGGTGTCGTGGGCAAGATATTTAAAGGATGGACCAAGCCATCACTTCTGTCATCTTTCCCTTTTACAATTGCCCTCTGTTTATAGAAGCCTATTTGTGAGTCTTCCTTGGTCATCAGGCAAAATGCCTTGCTTCTTTCCTGGTTGTTTATGAAACCAAGGACCCAGGCTACAGGATATTTATACTGTTGTCTGTCAAAGCGTTCCCTGGGAGAGGAGATAAGCAAGTCATCTGCCAAAAATATTGTGGCTTGCAAATTATGGGTGCATGTAAGAAAGGTCGCTGCATTACCAAGTCCTAAGTAAATGCTTGTGTTCTCTTGAGCAAATGAAGCAACTCATTAGGTTGATTTCACCTTCCTCGGATGTCATGAACATAACTTTTGCTTTTCCACATGGTTCTTAGCCCAGTGCACAGGACATCTCAGATAAGAAAGGGCTGAAGCAAGTCTGAGTTGGATTCTTCTGATAATACAGAGAAGACTGTCTCCCCTTTCCCCAAGAACTAGGGAGCATACTTAGCCAGATAGGGATAGGGTTCTAGATGTGGAGGTTAGCAAAAAGGGGTAAGACTTTTTTCTAGGTAGAAAAAGCAAAGTAGGGAAGGCAAATGTGTGGGTGTGTTGGAGCCATAGTTCCTGTAACGTTGGCCACCCAAAGTAGCTTAAGAATGGAGCCCTAGGGTCTATCCCCCTAAACAGGACGAGAAGCTGAGGTGACTTGAGGCTAGCCCCAACCTGCCAGCACCACCTCAACTCTGTTGTCTTTGTCCTTTGTCTCTAATGTTGTTCTTCGAAAAAAGGGGAAGGGATCTTGCCTAGCTAAAATCCTTTCCTCAGAGGCGCCTGGCTGGCTCAGTAGGTTAAACATCTGCCTTTGGCTCAGGTCATGATCCCAGAGCACTGGGATGGAGCCCTGCCTCTGGCTCCCTGCCCAGCAGAGAGCCTGCTTCTCCCTCTTCCTCTGCCCCTCCCTCTGCTGGTGCTATGTCTGGCTCTCTGTCAAATAAATAAATAAAATATTAAAAAAAAAATCCCTCCCCATCTTAAAAGCTATGTACCTGTGATTATAAATGATCAAAAATTATACAAAATGAATAAAACTGAGGACTTTCTCTCTCTTTTTGGAATGGACCTAGCCCTAGAACAAAGGATCTTAACCTAAAGTCTATGGTTATACAGCCTTGTGTCTTTGAATTCCCTAAAATCGTGCACAAAAATTTTGTATATGCACATTTTCCCCTGCGGGACAAGGACCCATAGTTTTCATCAAGTTCCTAGGAAATTTTGAGACCCCAAAAGCCTTATAAGCCCCTGGATTTATAGAACGTTTTAGACTGTCTCCTTATAAGGCTTGGCAAAACACTTCGTAGTGCCAGTCATTATACTAAAAGTTTTGTATGTATTAACTAACTTAACCCTAACTTCATGATACTGTAGCTTTTCTAAGAAGCAACGAACTTTTTCAGAGGCTTACAGCCAACAAGTGGGGAAGCTAGGTTACCAACCCAGGCCAAACCAGAATCCCATGCTTTTGTTTATCATATCAAGTCACCTTCGTTTTCAGGAGATGGCACAGTTGCCAAAAACCCAGAGCCTTTCCAGCCTCAGCCATCATTTCCCCTTTAAATCACCTTTTATATTTATACAGTAACTGCTTTCTAAGCATCCCCAAACTTCACCACACGCAAGCAGCATTCCTCTGTGGAACATTTGAAAGTCTTCTAAAACACAGAAGCAACCCCTTCCAGACCACTCACCTCAGTTTTTTTTTCCATTGTGCAACTAGGTTGCAGTAAACATAATTTCATCTTAATTGTCTCCTCTAGACTCAAGTCTGGCCACATGGCACAATGGACGGCCCATACATTTGGAGAGACTCCAAGAAATCCATCCCAAGCTCTGAATGGTCCTGGCACTGTTCCAAAATTTTACTAACTTTCCACATATTGTGATTCCGGACACGTTTATACCTTGGTCCCCAGGATAATGGAAGCCACAAAAGAGACAAATTAAAATGTCAGCCCAGCTGGGCCCACATTGTGGGCCAGCAATTACCATGGAACCCCTTGCCTCTTAGATCACCTGAGTATAGCACATCTGGGCTTCCTATAAGAGGAATAACGAAATAATCCAGAGTGATTTCCTAGATGTTCCCCGACTCAGTTTAAGTACGGTGTGCTTCTTAATAACTGCTCAGATTTCGATAAGCAACAGGAAAAATTTTTAAAAATCAGGCAAAAGGCAGAGAACAGAATCCTGGGAAACTTTGTAACCCAACAACCCCTGCCATCATCTGGGACCTAACTAACTTGAAACACACGATCGGCTGGAGAGGCAAGTAAAATAGAGCATCGGTGTTCTCCACCTGAGGGAAGAATATCATTCAGACCTCACTGCAGATTCTGACGGAAGGTATGAAGGAAGGAAGCCATGTCACTACAGATGGAGCAAAGAATGTCCACAGCAAAGGGCACATCTGACAGGTCCTACCCCTTGTGAGATCATGGTAGGTGTTCAAAGCATCCGCCTGAGAGAAATAAGGGAAACAGGACCAGAGTCGGAAGAACAGATGACCTAAGGAATTAAACGGTGTGGGAATTGAGACATTGCTTTTCTCCTCACTTTCTCCTTTTTTTATTCTTCAGAGACCCAGCCACGGATAGGAGCTGCTCATTTCATCAAAGTAATCTGTTGTTTTCTGCTCTGGAGGTTGTGACTTCAGCGTCCATGATGGGACGCCCGTGAGTGTTTGTTGGGTTTGAAACTGCGTGCTCCAAGCCAGCGGATAGCATTTCTTCTTCTGTTGGGCCATCGAAACACTGAGATTACTTCAGCAAAAAATAACTTGCCTTCCAATCTGTATCATCACTCAGAGAGGCAGCTGGTCAGGTTAGCAGAGAAAATGGATATTTAGTCACGAAGAAGCTTGATTAAACTTTGGCTTTATCTTTTTGTATCCTGATACGATCATATGGAGATAGGTTATTTCCTCACGCTACTTGCCACCTGCTCTGTGATTTTTTTTGTCCTCCTTTGCCTGCTCTATGAGATTGTAAGCTTCATGAGGACAGTTTTTCTCATCATTATATCCTCAATACAATAAATTTTTTTGAAGAAATGAATAAAGAAGGTCAATGCACAAAAGTCCTCTGGTTAGTGAATTCTTATCAGGTTAGTAAAATGTAGGTTGAATTGCTTGGGTGTATTTAATAACCAGTGGTTGTCAACCAAATTTATATTATGTGCAAGAAATGGAATATTGAATGCAGTTACATGCTTTATTGTTGAAGCAAGTATCTAGGCCGTCGGGGCAAACTGTGGTTTTGTCCTCCTGCTTTTATTTTTCCTTTGGGTAAATTCTTAGCCCATTTTAGTCTGGGAAATTGCCCTCTCTTCCATTCTCAGCCCTGTGTCTGTCCCCCTCCCTCAGGTGCACTGGATCCAACATCGCTATGTGATTCTCTGTTCTATCAGAGAACCGCTTTCCTGGGGCCATGGGCTTCTCTTGGCCACAGTTCCAGAAGCTTCTTTCAGAGGAGCTGTAGGGTGGGGGAATGTCCTTCCCTTGTTCTGGGAGAAGTGAGCTGGAGTTATGGGGCCAGAGGATCTTTACACTGAAGTCAGCACAGGGGAAGGCCGGGGCTGGGAGGAGAAAGAGGGACATCTAATGACTCCATCTGAGGCAATAAATCACACACAACTTAATTTTTTTCCCTGTCATTTGCCACAAAAATAACCCTCACTGGTCCAGAGACTTAAGTCATGTCACTTAGTTTTTATATTTGAAAAGGAACGAGATCATTTGGGTGGCTCCTAGAGAAAGTGAAATTTGGTACATCTTGGTCTTGATAAAAAATTCATTATTTTGGGGCACCTGGGTGGCTCCAGCACCTGAGCCAAAGCCTCCACCTTTGGCTCAGGTCATGATCCCAGGATCCTGGGATTGAGCCCCACATTGGGCTCTCTGCTCAGCGGGGAGCCTGCTTCCCCCTCTCTATCTCTGCCTGCCTCTCTGCCTACTTGTGATGTCTGTCTGTCAAATAAATAAATAAAATCTTAAAAAAAAATTCATTCTTATTATTGGACTGATATCTCTGCCTTTGATATAATGTTTGAGCTCCTGACCTACAGATAATTCAGAATGCATGCAATCTTTCCTTTACTTCAGCGTTCCATAATGAAGAGAGCTCTTATGACTCATTTGTTCATTCAGTCCATAAATATTTATTGAGCACCTACTACGTGCCAGCACGTCTTCTCTAGGCTTCATGTTAGATCATTGTTTGAACTGTTTCTCATGGGGATTTTGGACCAATACCAATGATCCTTCCTTAGAAGGACTCCACTGTGTCCAAGAATCCCCCTTAAAATATTGCATTTGGAGCAGAGCACGGTAACATTACACATGCCTGACGTACCAGCCACGTGCCAGGCATGAAGGTTACAGGGATGAATGAGACACCATTTTGTACTCGGAGGACTCATGGCAGGAAGGAGAAGGCTGCCCTGTAAATGAACTGGTTTAGCACAAGGAGCTGCTGCAGAACCCAAATTGGGGAGCGGCCAATTCAATTCCTGACATTGAATGAGGAATCCTAGAAATGCTTCTCATAGAAGATCAGGAGCGTGGATTTCTGACAGGCAGATGGAGCTGGAGAGGGTAATCCAAGGAAAGTCAACCGCCCCAGCTAAGGTAGGGAGGGATAGCACAGCCTCGTGAGTTCAAGGATCCACAAAAGCTTTGAGAGGCCAAGAGAGTGGGTGCAGGATTGGTGATGCAGAAGAGGTAGGACCAGAAAAGTAGGCAGGTTAAGCCTTGAAGGCCAGACTGAGAAACTCGGTTTTCATTTGTTTGTTTCTTCTTCCTACAAGGTGACAGACAGTCTTTAATTTAAAAAAAAAAAAAAAAAAAAAAAAAGTCTTATATAAAAAAATAAAGTTTTTATTTATTTATTTAAAGATTACTTATTTATTTATTTGTCAGAGAGAGAGAGAGAGAGAGCACAAGCAGGGGGAGTGGCAGGCGGAGAGAGAAGCAGACTCCCTGCTGAGCCACAAGCACAATATGGGACTCAATCTCTGCACCCTGGGATCCTGATCTGAGCTGGAACAAATGCAGTGTCAAGTGTTACCCCAGACCTGCTGAATCAGAATCCGCTGCTTACCAGTGTCCTCCAGGTCACTCATGGGCACTCAAGTTTGCGAAACACTGGCCTAGGGACTCGGTATACAGTGGTGGAGATGCAGGACGGCCAATGTCTCTGCCCTCATGGAGTTCATGGTGTAGCAGCGAGTGTCGTGGCTGAGCCTGACATTGAATGAGGACTGCAAAAAGGGCTAGAAAGGGGACACATGGTTGGAAACCAGGAGAGTGTACAGTAGAGGGCTGGGCTCTAGGCTGCCGTTCAGGGAGTGGTTCCCTGAGTTAGTTAAAGTAACATGCCAGAGGGAGGCAGGAGAAGCAGGTAGAATACGTGTGTGAGGTGGGCTGGTGGGAGGAGTCTTTCCTGCAGAGCCCAGCCCTCCTTCAGGGGTCTTGGAGGAACAGAAACACTAGAGCTGGGTGAGGAAGCAGCGTCCCCTCAAGTCAGGAGGCATCAGGTCAGCCTTCTAAGTCACGCAGAGGATTCTAATTTTGGTTATCAGCTTAAGGGGCCAGGAGGAGAAAGCCCAGAGCAGCCTCAGGAAAGTCGTCCAGTTGAGGAGCATGGACAGCCTTTCCTGGGGCTTTGGACCACAGCCCCTTCCTTAGTGGAGCCCTATTGCTTTAAGCTTTTTCACTTTTGACCCTGTTTAAGTAAGTTCTATAGAGCTCATACTCTGTATTTGTCCTATGATGGGCAAAGAAGGGCTATTAAAATACTTAAGATGCGGTCCCTGCCCTGAAGGAAACTAAGGTTTAATGATGACATTTGGTTTCGTTAAAGAAGCCTGTAGTCAAACCAAGAAGAACTTCTAGTTAATCATTCCCTATGTCTTCTCACATAGGCTGCTTCCCAGCCAGTTCTCTCTCTCCTCCTGTTTTTATATATTTGGTTTTTTAATACAAATTTTTACATTTTTCTTGGTTTCAGGCCATCCTTCCAGCCTGCTCGATCTTTCCGAATCTTACTTTCATCGTCAATTCGCTCTCTCCCAACTTTCTGCCATATGCTGATCGGATAAACATGTCTTCTTTTTGCTAATTTAAGACCCTACTTTTAAAATTGGTGACAGGTCTTAGAGGGACTTTAAGTCCCCTAGCATGGCAGTATGAGAGATTCCCTTCTGGGGGGATTATTGATTGATCAATCAGCACGTGTTGGATGCCAGACGGTATTTTTATCTTGGGAAGCGTCTCCCTATCTTGTAGCCAAAGAGAAGCGCACTACTGATGGGACCCACGGTCCCTGTGGATCACGGTGTTTGCAACATTGTGTCTTACTTCAGTCCGTAGGGAATGGCTGTTTTACTCATCCCTGGATTCCCCACACCATGCTGTGTATGCCGTATATAGTGGACACAAAGGACACATTTGCTTGGGAAAGTAACCTGCATCATTTTTTATGGACTTGCAGAGATTGTACAAACCAGCCAGGTTATCTGATACATTTCCAGGACTGAAATACAAAGTTGAGCCTTTCTGCCACCGCCCAGGTCTACTCGAGTTAGTAATGTAGGCTCCTGTATGTTTCATAGAGTCAGAGCCACCCCACCATAGGCTTTGCTCTCTAGAAACATTTTCTGCTATTTTGTAAAAGTTTTTAGTCTCTGTAGTTTATCCCAGAGATTCTGCAAGTGATGCAGTGAAATCAGGAGGAAAGGGATGTGTAACTCCTTCTATGCATCGCTGATCCCCAATTTCATTTACTGAGGATATCAAAAGGGGTAGATTTTGCCAATAGGACTCTAATTAACAGGCTTAACAAATGTAATAAAAGCCACAGTTTAATTTGGCAAAGCTCGTGAACAATAACAGCAACAAAAACCCCTCTTTTTGATGTTAATCATCTAGATATATTTATAGTCTTTCATACTATGCCTGCATATTTCACTTTTTTCCCCCTTTAACAGAACTATGAGTGCCACTGATATTCATTCTTAAAATTTGCTTTCATTCATTCCTCATTATCTTGATTTTTTTTTTTTTCTTCCCCTTATGGCCTCTGAATTTTTGTCTGTTTGGCAAAAATACGCAGTAACCTTTACTGGGATTCTTCCATATCTCACATCCTGGTTCTGTGATATGGATTTCATGGGCCTCCTCCTCTTTAATCCTCGCCTGTAAGAAGTACATCCATGACAACCCTTGATTTATTTAAAAAGAAAAAGAAAGAAAGAAAGAAAGAGATGGGTGGAGGTTAAATTATCTGCATGTCTATATTGGTTTCCGTCCCTCCTCTCAGTCTGCTGGTGTGTTGCAGAACTGAGGTTTGAATGAGGCCTCGTTCCAGAGCCTGACTCTTAACCCAGTAGGCATGAATTTGCAAAGGGCCTGAGGACCTGGGAAGCCAAGCTGGCAGTGCCCTTTGAGATCATCTAGCCCAGAACATGATGGATGCTCCTTGCCTGAGTTTATCTGTCACTTTCTAAGCAAAAGGAATCTCCCCATGGAGATCAGAAGGCAGGGAGGGGAGGTTGGGTGGATTAAGAGAAAGGGGTGATCCAGCTCCTGGGATCCCAGGAGAGACATTTCATGCCTGGAGCTTGGAAAGGGGCTGGATGTTGTCCAAATGTCCTAATCTATGTTAACGTATTTCTTCATCAAAAAATACTTGTTTAAGTGAGATTGGGATCTAATTTTAGTTTTAACCACCATGAACTAGCATTACAGCCGTAGGATTTTTTTTTTTCTTGAACATTTACTGAAAGCTAACTCTATGCCTTTTGGAAGACAAACATTTCTTGCAAAGGGACAGTAGGAGCAAAGATGGGGTTCATTTGCTCAAGAGAGGGGGGAGAATTGGATGTGGAGACTGCCTAGGTTCACTCCGGAGAGTTTGTGAGATCAAGAATCTAGTTTTCAATATGAAAAATGATTTGTTACTTTAGAATAACACCGAAAGACAAGCATTGGTAAGCTTGTACTTCCAGAGGCAGTGAAAACATGAGCCTTTCAGAGAGAGTAATATAAAATGAAGTAATATAAAATGAAGCCTTTCAGAGAGAGACTTTGCTGAAATTAAGAGTGACCCACGTAAATATAAGTTGCACACAGGAGTCAAGAAGCATGAAGATTGAGAGGGACACGGAGCCCCACAATGTCCCCCAAGAGGGAAAAGGTTACTATTGAGAGAATGATGGAAGCATGCAAAGTATCTGAGATCAGCTATGTCAACTGCAAAACGTAAGTCACTGTACTATGTTTTAGGGCTGCAGTCACAAAGATCAAGATAGAAAATAAACACCTACAGTTCCACATATGAGTCATCTGGGCCACTCACTCCCTCATCCCCTCCTCCAACATTTTAAGTCTCCCAAGTCCTTGTGGAAGGAGTCTGTCTCCTTTAAAAATAAGGATGGCTGAGGGAGTATTGTTTTTGCCTAAGCAAACCAGATGTGGTAGGCTCCAAGGAGTGACTCCGTGGTTTCTTGCTCTGCTTGTATAAAAATAACTTAGGGAGGCTGACATATCTCAAATGTGCATTAAAAGCTGAAGCGAGGGGTGCCTGGGTGGCCCAGTCTCCTAAGCATCTGACTTCTGCTCAGGTCATGATCCCAGGGTCCCCTGGATCCAGCCCACTGGAATCAGGATCCAAGCTTAGTGGGCAGTCTCTATCTCCCTTTCCCTCTGCTCACTACCCTCCTCCTGCTTGCACACACACACTCTCTCTCTTTCAGATAAATAAATAAAATCTTAAAAAAAAAAAAAAAGTTGAAGAGAGGGAGGGTTTGGAGCAATGAATGAGATGAAAGCAAAGTCCCAGCCAGGGGAGATGAAAGCCAAGCAAATGGTTGTTAATCATCCCAGCCGGAGATCAACAAGAGAAATCCAGTGTTGCCTCCAGAGATGAGATGAGATGAGGAGTCCCACTTTCCACCGCAGAAAAGCCTTTGCCACCTAAGTCACTGAGCTGGTACGAAGCCTGCTATTTCTGCTCTGTCAAAGTCATCCCATTAAAACTTAAAATAAGCCTGCAACTAGAGAACCTTACCCCTTATAGAAGCCTTATGTAATGTATGCAAATGTGCATCTGAATTATTAGCCTTCTATTTTTTTTTCCCTTAGAGCTTCGCTTAATAAGTAAAAGCTTGTGAAAGCCTGGGGATTTTTAAAATAAATGTGTATCTAAGAACATCCTTAAAGAAAACCTTTAGAATAGGTATCTTAAGAACTACCAAGAGGTTTAGAATAAAAGGTCTTATACAAAGAAGGAGGGTTGCTGGGTCAGTCCTGGTACTGGTTTAGCCACTTTGGATTGACCCTTGCAAATCAAGAAGCCTCCCGAGGCTGAAAGATGCTACGTCCCAGTGGGCAGAGTCAGAAAGACTGGATTTGAGTCCCAGCTTTGTTATTTTTGACTATGTGGCTGACAGAGTGTTTAATATTGGGGGGGGGGGGGGCTTGTTTCCTTAGTTATAGAATGGAGGAAGCAATATACTTAGTTCATAGGATTGTTGTAAGAGACCGATAGAACAAACATAAAAAGCACTCTGCAAATCGCAAAGGGCACTAGCCCAGTTGGCCTTGCTGTCCGTTCCCCCCTGTATCACTACCTCACAGAACACTGGGAGAATAATTAGGGCTGGGAAGATATTTATCACAGTAAGTCCGAAGTACTATTTCACTACTGCTAAGTCACAGTAGCAAGTAAGAACGTACTCTAGTTCTGTTAATAAAGGCAAACTTAAACTAATCAGAAAGCCAGCCTCATCCGGGAGATGTAGGCAAATGGACCGTCCACACTCCAAGAAGACAGATATTCGAGAGGGGGCTGGGATTGGGTAACTTGAAGGAGAGAGCGCCACACAAAAGCTTTTGCTCCATTATGGGGAAGGGGGCGCAGGCACACTCTCGTTTAAGAGGTGGAGGGTGATGGAAGGATCCCACAAGAAGGAGAGCGTTCCGTTCGAGCTACAATCTGGTTTCCCTGTTGAGTACAACGTCCCCTTCACCAGAATCTGAAGTCAGGATGGACGGCAGTTTTCCACCCAGCAACAGGATGATGTCAGCGGCCAGGAGAGCAGCCAATCAGCAGGCAGAATGAATCAGAGCCTGCTGGGATTTTGCTCAACCGTTTCCTAGCAAAGCAAACTCAGCTCTCAAGTGCAGAGGCTATTTGCACTTCCTCTGCACTTGAAGCTGAGGCTGAATGGCTGCTTAGCTGAAAGGGTACCAATGGGTATGCAAGCAGTTAAGATTATTTGCAACCAAACAGTCGGTCGGTCCTGTGGGTAATGAGTCCTATGAAAGCAAGTGAGGTTTATTTTGTTTTTGTTTTTGTTTTTTTTGGCCTCAAAAATTTCAGCGTCAATAAATATTTTAAATGCTTGATTTATATGTGGTGCCTTATAATTGTTTGAGACCTGTTTTGTGCATTCTGTGCTGCTGGGCAGCTCTTGGTGCATATATAAAGAGGAATACTGCACCTTGTAGGGTTTGAACCTGTTTCTGATGTTTTGGGGCTTCTCTCTCATGACGAGAGGTATAGAAGCCAACAGCTGTTTCATTTCTGGGTCGAAGGCTCCAGTTCTCCAGTTTCGCTAAAATGTGTTTTGCGTACGCTTTAAAAATAAGTCTAAGTGGGAAGGTTATGCTGTGACTTGTAGATGTTGCCCCATGGTGGGGGAGGGTAGATCTCTGTAGTCATCCTAAAAGCACGCTGTAATCTTCTGACAAGTTGCCAGGGTTTCTGACCTTAGTAGACAGAGTAAGCAGTCCCCAGAAAAGGTACAAAGGGCTCAACCTCCCTACCTTGGTGTTGGCATCCCTCACACTCTGTTACACTTCCCAGTCAGGATCCTCGCCTTTCTGGCCTGCAGTGGGGGGCGGGGAGGAGGGGGGATGTTGGGCACAGGCAGTGTGAAAACACATCTTCCCAAAAGAAGAAAAAAAAGATAGAACAAAGAGGGAGTGATTTTCCATCGTGTCTTCTTGCAGAGTGGTTGGTAGAGCTCAGGACGCAACAGAGACCACGAGGTATTAGCCCAGACCTGCACCCTACCCTCCCTCTCCTCCGACAGCTTGCCTCCTGGCTGAATGCCTCCTTCTTCTTGTTACTGAAATGAAAACAGAGTTTACAAGAGCTAGCTAATCTGCGCTAGAGACAGGCCATTCTGAAATACTGAGAAGACTGAATTTGGGTATATGCTTTAGAAGGAAGCAGACTTAATACATTCAAAGGCTGATCAGGACCTGGAGGAGGGCGAGAAGGGCAGGCTCCCAGGGGTTTGAATCCCAGCATCAGGACCTACCTGCTCTGCTCCTTGAGCCAGGTCTCCATTCCCCAGGTGCAGACCGGGGTAACGCTCGCTCCAAGGAGGCCAGCAAAGACGAAGGGAAGCAAGCTCTCATCCAGTACCAGCAAAACACAGCATCGCCACTCAATAATTCATAGACCCTTCACTCCTTTTAAACTGGAAATAAACAACGTATTGGCAAATAGAAATCCTGGAGGTACCCGCTTTCACCAGCACCGAAGGGTTTGTAATTAGCATGTAAAAGGATTGCTTCCGAGCCATGAAAGCAGGTTGTCCTTTAAAGTCTCTTAGGCTGGCTTGAGAAACCTTGTTTACACTCTAGCATTAATTTGCTCAGTAAATCCTTACTGCCTGGACAAAATTTAATTTTGTCCAGGCTCTGTTTGAATGACCCCAAGCTCCAGATGAAGGTGATTTAGTGTGATTGGAGTTTCACTTTTCTGGGAGCCTTGGGAGGAATGCAGTGGGCCTTCGAATGTTTCTACAAAGCCCTGGTACTCTTTACAAGAAGGATGTAACACAGAAGGATCTGCCCTCAACCTGTTCTCATCCTTCCTTTTCTTCATCCTTCTTCGTCCTTCAAGGGGCCGTACTGCTGATGCCCACAGGGGTTGAGAAAGCCTTTCTGCAGACTGGGCAGACAGAGTCTGTGGGGATCTGAAAGTCCTGGCAGGTTAGAGGTCAGAGCAGCTGTGGTGCCCAGAGGAGGCAGGAGGAAGTGCGGGGAGTGCATTTCCTGGGCGAGACCAGATCAGCTATTCTAGAAGCTCATTCCTCATTAGTCAGCAACGGAGAAGACTACAGAATGCTAACATTCTATTCTTTCCATGGGGCCTTTCTCCTGAAAAATGCATTTGCTGCGGAAAATAGAATGTCATAGATTGTCCCCCCAAGCCTTAGCTGCCACGGAGAGAGACTCAAGAAGCTGCCTTCTTCCCACTTGACAGACAGATAAACTGGCAGTAATGTGATCTTGGACAGGTGACTCAACCTCACTGGTAGAAAGTTTTCTTATCCGTGAAATGGGGTAGAGCAGGTGACCGCAAAGAGTCTAAAAACCCTTCGAGACTATGCAGTGCCCTCCCGATATTTTTTGGTTTTCTTCCTCTCATCTCTCTCATCTAGTTCTTGAATCCTTCCCATCTTTCCAGCTGTACTTGCCCTCGAGGTTCAGGACCCAGTTATTTCTTGCCTGGAAAATTTCAAAACTGGGTTTCCCTCCAAGCTGTGTATATAGCACGAGTGCCTGAGGGATCTCTGTAGACACAGGTCTGAAAGCATCCACCCCTACATGCCAATTCTACAGTCCAAGGCCGCCCACAGAATAATACGGGCAGCTTCTCAGCTTGGCCTGAGGCTCTTCACGTCAGGACCAAGCCCCTCCCTTCAGGCCAGCCTCCCCCCAGCTCCCTGCCAAGTTCCCCCACATCCCCAGGCTTACATATTCCAGCCACACTACCATCTCCTAACCAAGCCTCGAACTTCCCTCTTCTAAAATCATTCACCCATTGATTCCCCTTACTGTTTTTTAGTTCCCACAAGACCACGTGACTTTTTGCACTAATTTTTTTCTACCCCACCTAGCACTTTCCTTAGCATGGAGTAAGAGCTTGGTGAGTAGAACCGAAGGAAGGAATCTTCTCTTCTTTGCGACCCATTTCAAAGGTTTTTTTTTTTTTTTTTTACCTATGTGAATACCTGAATTAGGAACTCCCTCGGAGCCCCCAGTGTGTGCCCCAAGTTTGTTACACTTGTACCCCCTTCTCCACAATTTCTCTCAGGGTCCGAGTGACCCAGAGTGGCCCACGGTCACACAGCCCCCTGGAAGCTGATGATCCTTCCATCAGATCACCAACAGTAGCCTATCGCTCTGTCATAATGGCCGTGTCACTCTCTTCCTCTCCTCAGGCATCTTAGCATCTCGCATCATCTCCAGAAGAAGGGGGAGTACAGCACAGTAGGACACTTTGGGGAGCACCACATTCCCATAACTTATTATAGTATGTTGTTACAGTTGTCTTGTTTTATTATGAGTGTTTGCTGTTACTGTCTTACTGAGACCGCTTGGCAACATCAACTTTCTCGCAGGTTCTGTGTGGACAGGAGAGAGTGCCGAGTATGTAGGTTTCATTAGTCTCTGTGGTTTCAGGGATCTGCTGGGGGGGTATCAGGTTGCAACCCCTGCCGCTAATGGGGGGGAACACTGTATGTCAATTCTCTATGCATCCTCTTGCTTTATACATGACTTCGCACATGGGTACCAAATAAATGCTTGCATGGTAAATGGACAGATAAATGATGGACATATGATCACTCTGAGTGTTTGTGTGCATTTTTGTTTAATTAGTGTGAAACTCTCTGAATCATCTGCAGGAAGTGGAAAAGTTTAACCCCAACTTGATCAACTTTTTTTTAATTTCAACACGTGTGACCATAGCGGTTTAGTTCGGTTGGGCCCAAACCTGTGCCAATGATTGGTTTCCTACAGAGTCCTGCCCTTATTTGGGGTTAAGCACAGCCAGCTCCCAAACCCCAGATGGTCCTGGGCAGCAGTGGAGGGCAGGCCCCCCTCCTCGGTGATAGGGGAACAGAGTGAACGAGTGTGAGGGGTCGAGGGGTCGGCATAGACCCACCAGGAGAGTCAGTCGCTGGGGCTGGAGAGTAATGCAAAATGGGCCCCACGCAATGTGGGTCCCTCCTTTGGGATGTGTCTCTGGTTTGGTGTGTACCCTTTCCTTCTTCTCCATGGCTAAGTTTGGCCAAACAAGGCCCTAGGTGGGTGTGGAGGAAGCAAGCCTCCTGGGAGGTGACATACACACTCCTTCCCTTTCCTGGCTGGTCTCAGTGCAAGGCATCACTGTGAGGCTTAGTTATATCCACAGGCTGGGAGAACCATCTTTTGGATTTTGATGATAGATCGATAGGCAGGTAGATAGAGATGATATGAAGTGAACGTGTATGATATGTACCAATATGTGTATATGATTAAAGTGAATTGTAACAACTCTGCAGGTAGGTATTATCTCCATTTTCCAGATGTGGACCCTGAGGTGGCATGTTCAGGTCACATAGCTAGTGAGTGGCAAAGACAGGAAATTTAACTCAGGTCGTCTGATCTCATAGACTTTGCTCCTTCCCAATCATTAAAAGCTATTAGATTAATAAGTTAATTAAGTAAACAGTCTGTATTTAACTCCTACTGTATGCCAGTTCCAGTTGAGGTTCTAGGGGTGATGTGGCAAACAAGACAGATAAAGTCACTTAGAAGACAGTGAAGGCAAGAGTGTAATTGGCAGCCTCTGAGACGGCCCTTAAGGACCTTCCCCTCTGGGTGATCAGGTCCACCTGTGATCACTTGAGTAAGAGCTGGACCCAGCGACTCACTTCTAATAGAACATGGCAGAGAGGAAGGGATGTCATTTCTGAGACTAGGTTACAAAAATGCTTTTTTAAGTCCTTTGAAGTACGTTATGCATATGGGATTCAGTGAAATGCACATGTTACTTATGTAACATTACTACATTAATTTACATTCCGTTATGTTAACCAGCAATTAGTCCTAGAGACAAACCTGGGATTTTTAAAAATATTTTGTAAAAAGAAGAACTCCAACTGTTGATACCGCATGTGTTTAACTTCCGAGAGACCAACAGATTTTTATACCTTCTGCACAATTTTGTTTAATGTCCCTGTCCAGGTCATTCCGAGTCCTTAGTTCATATAGTAGGTTCGTTCTGATGTTCTCCAGTGACCCAGACTTCTGAGAGCTAGATGTATTAAAAGCCTGACCTTGGCTTTTATGGGTACTAAAAGGCAACATTAAGGCTTTCAGGGAGTATTTTTGCATTTTCTCAAGTTATAAAGAAATATGAGATGAGAAATTTCTTCAATTAGACCAGGCCTGAACAAGAGTTTAAAAATTAAACATTTATGAATAATAAATACAGAAAAGAGGTATAACCTCACTTAAAAAAAATACAAAGGTGACGATGAAATAGAATTTTTCACCTTTCAAATTGGAAAATATGATCCTTCATCCATATAGGATACAGCAAAATGCAGTCTTCAAGCAGCTTACGTAGGAGAAATTACTGGAACAAACTTTCAAGGAGGTGGTTGCCCACAGGTGTCAAGATTCTTGACCATAGTCTACCTTTTTGACCCAGTAACACCACAGGGCCGTATTCCCTCAATTGCAGCTGGTGGGCACATCCTGGAAATTTAGTACTGGTGGGATGAATTAGTTAATTAAATCGGATACAATGCTAACAGAGCCTAAAAAGTCATACTGTTAAAAAAAAATGTACAAAGATGTTTATGGAAGCATTTATGTTAACAAGGGAAATGGAGACAGCCTGAGTGCCTAAAATAGAGGTTTGATTAAACAAATTATAGAATATCCACTTGGTGGAATATTTTTCTGCCCTTAAAATGGGACTTTAGGAGCGCCTGGGTGGCTCAGTAGGTGACGCCTCTGCCTTTGGCTCAGGTCATGATCTCAGGGTCCTGGGATTGAATCCTGAATCAGGCTCCCCGCTCTCACTCTCTCTGTCAAATCAATAAAATCTTAAACAAAAAGAATTCATTTGTAAATGTCAGATCTGCTCCTCCTCTTCTTCCAAATCTCTTTATCCCAGTCAACGCTATGCTTTTTGCCCAGTAATCCCTTTCTCATCCATCTGATTCCTCTCTCCTTGCCTCCATTTGCTAGTAGTCTCCAAGTTTCTGATCTCCCTGGGAGCGTCTCCTATACCGGCCTCCCCCAATCTTTCTCAGTCTTTGTGTGTGCCAAATAAATAAATACAGTCTCTAAGAAAAAAAAAAAAAAAAGATAAGACTTTAGAAGAAATTTTAGTCATAAAGCACAACAGGGACAAAGATTGAGAAACTGGGGTGGGTATACCGTCATTCTCAATCTGCCTATTTAGAAGGCATAGACCTAGCTATGCATAGGAAAAACTCATTGACAAGAAATACTCCAAAATATGAACAGTGGTTGTCTCATAAGTGACTTGTTTCCTTCTTTATTGATTCTATATTAATTTTTTTTTCTACAATGAACTTGATTTGTTATGAAAATAACAACACAAATATTTTAATAATAATTTTTCAAATCTGGGCACTTGGTTGGCTCAGTCGGTTAAGCATCTGCCTTTGGCTTGGGTCATGATCCCAGGGTCCTGGGATCGAGTCCCGAATTGGGCTGTCTGTTCAGTGGGGAGCCTGCTTCTCCCTCTACCTCTGCTGTTTACTCCTGCTTGTGCACTCACACTCTCTCTGTCAAATAAAGAAAATCTTAAAAAAAAAATTTTCAAATCTAAGCCTACAAAATTTAGACCTCTAAACTATGACTATGTATCAAGCCAAAAGTTTCCAGTAAACAAGCAAGTTAATGGCACTTTTGGTCTTCCCCAAATATTTAGAATCTTGCTAGTTTTTCTCCTTTTATTGCTTTGAAACCAGGTAAATGCATTTGGGTAAGCCTACCATGTGGAAGAGTGGTGCTGAGCATATGCTCCAGAACCAGGCTTTTCTGGTTTACACCCAGGCTCTGACATGTGATAGCTGAGTGACTTTGGCAATTGATTTAAGCTCATGGAGTCTCAGTTTCTTCATCTGTAAAATGTAAATATTAATAGTATCTATCCCATAGGATGATTGCATGTATTAAAGTATGTAAAGCACTTAGAACCATGCCTGGCACGTGATGAGCGGTACTTGTATTCGCTATTGTTATCGTGTGATTTCTAACCAAGTATTGTTCTATTCACCGTCAAAGATTTGGAATCTAAACTCTTTCCCTTTTCTTCACAAAGCTAGAGGGCATCCTGACAGTGAGGTTCATCCAGATATTTGGATATCTATGTATGCACAATTTATAGAAGAAATGACACAGATGATGAATTGAAAGAACTTAGATGAACTGAACCTTAAGTGCTGTGGCCTTTGGAAGCAAGCACTTGGAAATGTACTTTACAATGGGCACTTGGAGTTCTTGCCTTTGAATTGTGGAAAATAATCTTAAGCTCTCCATCCCCAGAGGAGTTCTCTCAACCTTAATGGAGGAACAGAGAAAGCTTGGGAACTTCGGCCCTGGGAAGTAGAAGGGCCTCTTGTTTTGAGCACTGAGCAGACGTTTGAGGTCTAGACTCTGCTGTTCCTTCTCCACGAGGATGTCTCTCTTGGTCTGCTCAGCAAGACCAAGTCCTCCCTCTCCTAAAGTCCCTGAGCCCTTTTGCCAGAGCCCTACGGTGACTGTTCCTGCTTCTATCTTGCATTATGATTATCACGTGTGTGTGTCAACACTGATCTTAAATTTCATGTTGATTCTTCAGCCACACAGGGCATAGTAGAACCTCATTTTTTGGGAATCGATTAAATAACAAATTGCATAGATACTTAGAGCTGGGACAAGATCTGAAAGATGCCGCTTTTAGAGTCAAAGATCTGGAAATATGGAGAATGGAGAGAACCATAATCTGTAGTCAAAGAGACCTTGGGTTTTAATCCAGCTTTAACACTCATAAACTGTACAATCTTGGAACTTTCTAACCTTTCTGATAATCATTGTCCTTATTTGTAACCATGAGGATAACAAGTCCCATTTCATGGAGCTGAAAATTGGATATAGGCAGGCAAGGGATTGTCCCTCAATAACACAAGTGAAAAACGTTGCTCAAAGCCACATAGCTTGATAGCTGCTAAAGCCACTGCACTGTACCCTTTTGTTTCTCTTTCTTTGATCACCTTTGGGGTTTGCCCAAATACTGTGGCTTTCTATGAGGATCTCTCAGAAGAGAAGGGTGAGGAGAGGAAGTAAGATCTGTTGAGAGTCGGCTCAGATCCACCCAGAGATTTACCTACAGTCTTTCAAGCTACTCTTGATGGCAGAGCCCACGGAAATGGGTGGAAAAGTCAAATGAGCCGACTTTATCTTCTTACGTTTCAGTCACTCTTGAGTGTTTTCTTGAAATCATGCTTACTTAAGTCCCCTTAATTCAAACCCCGAGATATCTGGAGCTAGCAGATCTGATCACTGGATGAAAGCTCTGGGAAGTGAGAGGAACATTCACCATGTGGGAGGATTGGGACTTGAGGTGACTTGAAACACCATCTATCACGAAGTTTGCGGAGCTCAAAGGCTAAACCCAGTTACTCACAGTCCTGCGATGTTTCCAGCAGCATGATCACTTATAGTGCTAGAAAATGTACCACAGTCAATCACCTGGCAAGCACTCACCACTGGCCCATCAATGGTTTTTAAAAATTATAGATGACAACTGGGGTGCCTGGGCAGCTCAGTCGGTTAAATGTCTGCCTTTGGCTCAGGTCATGATCTCGGGGTCCTGGGACAGAGCCCCATATCTTCGGGCTTCCTGCTCAGTGGAAGGGGGAAATGTCTGCTTCTTCTCCTGACCCTCCCTCCTCTCGTGCTCTCTCTCTCAAATAAATAAGTAAAATCTTAAAAAAAAAAAAAAAAGATTATAGACAATCGCTGCCTCTAAAAGACAAGAATTTCCAAGCAAGAATAAAAAGAGCCCATCCCAGATGTAATCTAACTCTTTTGATCTATATTTTACAAAAAAGTGCCACCCAACAAGTGGATTTTCCTTTTTGGAAGGAAGAAACATTAGTGGGGACCTATGTATTGACACTCTGTTGGGTACTCTGCCAGGTTATGCTAGTTTTCCTTCACAGTCAAACCAAATAACACCATTCCTACTGTACAACTCAAAGGCGGTTTGCTAATAGGAAGTATGTCCCATGCAACACAGTTCTTAATAGGAAGGAATCAAACTTTTTTTTTAAATCTATAGGGTCAATGTTTTTTTTGGGCACATTATATATCTCATATTTGGCTATCTTCAGAGTGATTTAAAAAAGTAAACAATTATTTATTAAGTTCGTTCAGCAGACATTGGTTGAACAAGGGGTGTGTTCCAGAGTAGTCAGTAAAGATGCACATTTGAAAGTCAGTCTGTTTTCTCAAGAGTTTCACTTGACTGTGTCTTATTTTTGAGGATGGTGTGAATCTGTCTCTAAAATCAACTGATTTTCTTTCAATCTGGTTAACAAAGGGATGATATTGACTAAATCACACCGAATCTCAGTAGTGACATCTATGTTGGAATAGTAAGAATTTTTAGAATGTAATTTACATGTTAATCATTGACTCAGTGTGGGGAGAATGGAAAAATTGTAAGTAGTTTGCACTGTTAGGCCTGTGGGGTGTGGCAATCTTGCCACAAGGTTAAGATGTCCCTCCGTGTGACATTATGAACCACAAGTTAATGATAGCTGTTCTCCTAATAACATGACCTTTGGAGAAGGGAACTGCTGGAAACCTACTTTTCTAAATATAGCCATGGAACTTGTTGAAATTCATGAAGAACTTGTTGGTAATGTGTTTCAAAAGAGGTGTGTGACGTTTTAGCCATGAAGTCTGTTTGCAGGGATATCGTACCTGGTTGGAGACCAACAAATGCAATCTCTGCGTTACATGGTTTACTCTGTTGGCATTGAGACTCCTGCGCCAGAGTTTATGGTGGTGTAACACAGCGGTTGGTAGATAGCATGTCTTCAGAGACAGGTAGAGTGGGGTTCAAATTCCAGCTTTCTCATTAACTTACACTCTTGTGCTCATGTAGGTTACTTACCTAGTCATGGTTTCTGCAAACATAATAGTCCCTACTGTCTAGCATTGTTGCAAGAATAAAACAAAATGTTTTCTGTTAAATAGTTAGTGGAGTTTCCAACAAATGGTAATTAATTTTATATTATTAAAATATTAAAATATTTAAAAATATTTAAATTATTTTATTTTAATTTTATATTATATTTTATTATATACTTCATATATAATACATATATAATATATAATATATATAACTGTATATAAATATATAATATATATTGATTTTAATATATTAAATTATAATTATTAAATATTTAAATAAGTATTTAAAATAAATATTAGCTAATGAGGAAGTTGGTTTGTGAAAATGAAGAGGTGCAATACTTTCTTGCCCTGTGTTAACAATGGATGACAATATATGTATATATCCCATGTCCTTCCTTTTAAACAAATCTGAAAATGATTCATATAGAATGTGAGCTCCATATTTCTCTAATCACCTCTATATCCCCTGGACCTAGAACAGTATTTGGCCCACAGTGGGCAGTCAATAAATATGTGCTGAATGAATAAATTCATTCAACCCTTTAGCACCTATTGTTAAGTCCTGTAAGTGTTGTTGTTTTTTAAAGATTTTATTTATTTATTTGACAAAGAGAGAGAGATCACAAGTAGGCAGAGAGGCAGGCAGAGAGAGAGGGAGAAGAGATTCCCCACTGAGCAAGGAGCCCCATGCGGGGTTCGATCCCAGGACCTTGAGAGCATGGCTTGAGCTGAAGGCCGAGGCTTAACCCACTGAGCCACTCAGGCTCCCCAAGTCCTGTAAGTGTTGTGAGAGACACAAAGATGGATAGCACGGGTTTCTTTCCCGAGTATATTGTACTGAATTAAGGGGGAGAAATGCATCCACAGAAAATGGTCCTGCAGGTACTTCTCTGAATAAGGTGAGGACTGTAAGCTGAGAACTCAGAGGAGGAAGAAGGATACAGGAGGATAATAGGAATGCAGCCAAGAGGGAGTGATATTTGAATTGAACTTCAATCGATAGGGGGAATTTTGACAAGGAGACATAATGGGCAATGGGGGGAGAGTAGGGAATGGAGATGGTATTCCTGGGAGGGAAACATCACAAGCAAAGATCCGGAGGCAGGAAAGAACCAGGTATGTTTGGGGACAGGGAAGCACAATTTTACCAACAAATAGATTTGAAGGGAACTTAAGGACAGGCGTTATGTTTCTGGAACACTTTGCACAGAACCCAGAAGCCCATCCAAGGTTCAGTAAACAAGTTGTGAGTCACGTCAATGGAGGGTGGAAAATGAGCATCCAGAAGGCCCAGTGAGAAGATTTTTAGCCACAGGAAGGAGAGGACTCGGCTGTGGAATTAGCTACAGACATGGATGCAGCATGGGATTGATTAGAGTGTTGTTTCCAAACCTACCCACCAGCAGTGTCTGGAGGATTTCACCAGATTCTAGGAAATTAGAAATTTGGAACCCTGGGTTTATTGGCTTGGGACTAGCCTGTCCCTGCACTTTGACTCTAAATAAAGGATGTTAGTGTTTCCATGACATGAATCCTTTTATTTGGAAGAGTGCACGGTCCCGAGGAGCAACTGCATAACCCGGAGTGGGATCTAGCAGGTGCCACTCAGCCCCTCGGTTTGGCTGTGAGAACTAGTGGAAATCCTGTCTCAGTTCTGCTCCACCAAAGAATACACAGAGCTGAGCTGTGGTGTACAAACTTTGGATCCTTTTCAAGTATCTGAGATTTCTTTTTCTTTTCTTTCTTTTTTTTTTTTTTTTTTAAATATTTATTATTTACTTGAGAGAAAGAGAGAGTGAGCACATGGGGGAGGGGCAGAGGGAAAAGAAGAGAGAGAATCCTCAAGCAGACTCCCAGCCAACTGCAGAGCCTGATGCAGGGCTCGATCCCTGGACCCTGACATCGTGATCTGAACCCAAACCAAGAGCCGGACACTCAACTGACTGAGCCACCCACATACCCAAAGCATCTGAGATTTCTATAGAAGATCATCTTCCAGATCCTTCCCTTTTGCCTAGATTAGTGGAGGGCAGTGATAACAGTTAATCTTTATTAAGCACACACAATGTGCCATCTTTTCTAAAGATTTTATTTTTTTAAGTAATCTCTGTACCCAATGTGGGGCTCAAACTTACAACTCTGAGATCAACAGTCACATGCTCTATGGACTGAGCCAGCTGGGCGCCCTGCATTATCTCACTTAACTGAATCTTCAAAGCAACCCAATGAGATGACTTTTATCATCCCCACCACTTTATAATTGAGAAAATAAGGTTATGTGAGGTTTAGATGAGCGAATAGTAAAACACAGAGCTTGGGCTCAAAGCCAGGTCAGTTTGCTAAGTTAATTGCATTGTGATACCATCACAGAAAAAAAAAAAAAAACATTTTTTTTAAAACATTAAAGGAAATTTGGTTTGAAAAAATTGAAGGAAAATGTAAAAATTCCTAGAATTTAGGGATAGTCTCAGGATGCATAAGGGGCCGAGATCAAGAGTTGGCCGGTGGAAGGGCGCGTGGGTGGCACAGTCGGTTAAGTGTCTGGCTCTTGGTTTTGGTTCAGGTCATGATCTCAGGATCCAGGGATCAGGTCCCACATCAAGCCCCGTGGCAGGCTCTGTGCTCAGCTCAGGAGTCAGCTTGGGATTCTCTCTTTCCTTCTTCCTCTGACCCTTCCCACTTGGGCTCTTGTTCTCTCTCTCTCTCTCTCTTTCTTTCTCTAAAATAAATAAATCTGGGGGGGGGCGGAGTTAGCAAGTGGAGTGAAGGTAATTGCAAAAGTACCAGCTCCTGCTTTTTCTCCTATGGTGAGAACAGCTTCCTCCCCCAACCCTCATCAGATGCAAGTGGTCACTCCAGACTAGCTTCAAGGCCTCCCTGGTAAGGGCAGATATTTTAAATAAAACCCCGCAGTGCATCCCGTCCCTTGTCCGTGGCCACAGGAGCAAGGTTGTGAGGTCTTCCTGAGTCCAAGCAGGGCTAGAATCCTGGGCATCCCACTGAGCAGGACACTTGTTTTCATTCCAATTAATCATTAAACCTGGGGATTTGCAGTTACCAGACCCAAGCCCCAGGGAGGACCCAGGAGCTCACATTTCCCTTGCCACACCCAGCCTGGTACGCTTCCTGGTGGCGGTCCTGCATCCCAGCTCCACTCTGTGGGCTCCCCTGGAGCTGAGGAAGGGAAGCGAGCCGCTCCTGTGGATTTGGAGGCTCCCAGGCAACAGGAAATCCAGAAGGAAACTGGGAAGGCAAAATGGAGTTAGTTCCAAGATTTCCCTTCTGGAATGAAGTCCACATTGCGGTGTGGAGGCAAAAGCCTCCACTCTGACAAAGGGAAATATATCCATCCCATTTTGGGTTGTGATGCTGGAAATTGAAGCTGGCCTCTAGAACTCTTCCCTAGGGTTCCGTGGTCTCTGCTTTGCAAACGCCAGGCTCTTGGTGATGTCAATTCCCACCTCGGAGAGTCTGTCTCCGTTTGGAGTGGGTACAGGCAGAAGCACCCCACACAGCTAAAGGGAACCGTGAGGGTGGAATGGAGTGGCTCAAAATGCAGACCTTGCTCAGCCACACTTGCATGTGGGGCAAAAGCAAAAACAAAGCCAAGTGAAAACCAGATCTTGGACTCATCTGCCAGCAGAGATGCCTCACTAGGATCAACAATTGGATAAGGGCTCAGACTCCGAGGTGCATCCAGGAATGGCAATCTGTTCCACATCCTCCTGTCTAAAATGGCTTCCCTTTGCTCTTAGGAGAGAGATGAATATCTTTGATGTGCCTACAAGGCCCGCAATCTGGGCCTGTCCTCTCCTTCACTGGGCTGTCGCCACATTGGCTTTATCTCCGTTCAGGGAACATGCCAGCACCGAGCTCCATGTTATACTCAGCCTTAAGCTAGCACGCCCTGCTCTCTCTCCCTGCGTGTTTGTTGTCCACCCCCATCCTGACCCTACCCCACCCAAAAACAACACCACACAGAGCAAAGCAAAATCAAAAACATCTCCTCTCCTTGCCAGAAGAGAACACTAGCTCCTTGAGTGCAGGGACCATGTCGTTCTTCTCTCCCACTCCATCCCATGCCTAGCATAGTGCCTGGCACGTAGTCAGTGCTCAATAAATATTTGAACGAATGAATGGAGCCAGATTGTCTCCGACAGTCACAGTTGCATCGCAAAGTATTGTTCTGTTGGACAAACAGTAGAAAACACAGAGGCTGCTTATATAGCACACTCCCACAGTATCTTGCAAACTAGACGCCAATCAATCAACAATTTGCACCTACAGGGTGCCAAGTGCCATGTTTAGTGCTGTCAACTTGACAGTTGAACAATTCTCTGTGTGCAAAAGCTTCTGAGAGCGGCCTTAATGGGGGTTCTGGTGGGAAGGCTCTAAGGAAATGGCCCTGTATCTTTTCTGCCCACGAGACAGGAATTGAAATGGTCAGTGTGACATTTTTAACTCAGCCAGTGAACTAGCTCAGCTAAATGGAGAATTTCTGAGCCAACATTCATTCAGTAACAATTTGTTGAGAGTTTACTAAATTGTCCTGTGAAAGAGGAATGAACGAGGCAAGTCTGGTGGCTCTGAGAGTCTGATGGGTGAAACCACCAAAGCTTGTGCTGCGGGCCCCCAGGACTGCGGGGCAGCCTTTCCCTTCTCTTGGCAGAGCAGCCCCTTTCCTTCTCCTCGGCGACTTTTCCAGATCTTCTCCTTTCTCCTCAAACTCTCTACCACTGAAGGGTATAACCCTCCGCTCTCTGACTCCATTCTCCCAGGCCCCCACAGATGACCTTCTCTCCTACTTTAAGAAAGGTGAGGCCTTGGGCCTGAAAGGCCTCAGCATCCTCTGTATGACTATAGATTTATCTTCGTTTCTTCCCAAGGTTATTTTCTTCTAATTTTGGAAGATTTAGAGATTTAGACACTGATGTTTTTGAGATTGAAAGCTATTTCTTTCATTCCAGTGTCTTTTCAAATGTTGGGCCCTGATCAGTCAGTAAGGCATGACAGCAACTTGGGGGGTTGTGAACAGCAATTGTTAATGAGGAAACTAGAGAAGAAAAGACAATTTCAGGGTAGGTGACATGTGGTAAGGACAAATATGGTCTCCTAAACTTTGTTTTATGTCTCTGGTTATATGTATTTTTTGTGTGTGCACTGGGTCTTGGGTGAGAAGCATTTCTTATGGTGCGCCATGCTGATTAAGAAGATCACCCTAGTCAAGGCCATGCTCCCTACCCTTTCACATTTCCACAAGTGTTCCCATTCCTTCCACCATCTGCTATCTTCTCTACATTGTAAACCTCTTACTTTATAGTGATTCTTAACCTTTATCTTTAACACTCTCTTATTTCTCCAGCTTAAAACTGTATCATTCTTTGACCTAACATTCCTTTTATCTCGCTCCTCTTCTTAGTCAAGAAACACAATCTAAACTCACTCCTTTTCCTTTTCTTCCAAACCCCACACCACTGAAACTGCTTTATAAGAGACTGTAAATGCTCTTTATATTGCTAATGGAATGAATATTATTTTAGGCTGATACTAAATGATACTTTCAACATGGTAGATTCCTCTTCCTATCATTCTTCTGCCATTCTGATCATTCCTCTGCTGCCCCTTTGAGAATTCTTCCCCCTTTTCCTGCCCCTTAAGCTTGGGTGCTCCTCAGTTTGCCAATTCACCTTCCAATCTTTTCCCTTCATGTGTTTTTTTGGGCTTCCTGTCCTCCCTATCCGTTGATGATCTCCAAATCTGAATGCCTAGCCTATAACCCTCCTCTGAAATTTATTTTTGTTTTTTATATCAATATGTCTTCTAGGATCACTCTATTCTCCCACAGCACATCCCAAGTTGAGCCTGTTATTGCCTTTAAGTCTGCCAGCTCCTACTTTTTTTGATCAGGCTGTTCCCCATATCTGAAATATTCTTCCCTGTCTCACCTGGCTAATTCTCATGTGTCTTGGAAAGTCAGCTCAGGTGACATTTCTGAGGAAGCTGAGGTGTGGTTGAAGGTTCTGCAACAGCTGCATCAGATCCCTGAACATTTACTACATTGTGTCAATATGGTGTTTGTTTCTGTCTTTCTCATTAGACTCTCAGCACTTTAAGGGCAGAGAAGTTCAAATCATTTTCACATTTCTGGTACACACAAGAGTCTGGCACCTTGTAAATGCCCAGTAACTATTTCTTAAAATTGTCATAATGGAGAATGAGAGACTATCATGTGAATTCATACTACAAACAGAAACTCTGGTCATTTTCAGTGAAGCAGATACAGAGTCTAATGTGCCCTATCCATTACTTTCCCATGTTGGCTAGATAATTGTTTTGCTTTTTAAATTGCTTTGTGCTGTGTCAACCTGGAGATACACACAAGCAGGAAATTTGATATATAAAAAACCAGGACATAATTAGCTGTTAACTAAAACAAATGACTTATAGACTTAGACATTACACATCTTATCTAACTAAGTTCTTGAATATCCCAAAGAAAAGGTTTTTAAAATCATATCACCTCATTATTGGATTGAAACATGTTCCTAAACTGTTCCTGATACTAGTTGATGCCATTTTTCACGGCAGCCTTAGAACAGAACCGTAGCATGTCTAATTGAACCTTATGACTCAGGAGCTTTGTGTACGTTGGGTTAGCTTGAAAAGTCACTCAGAGATTCTATTTGGTCAGCTCCTCGTCTTCCTTTAATACCTTTGATCTCTGGTGTTCAGCTGTCATTCATTGTTAAAACCTAGAGAACTGAGAAATTGGTGTTGGAGTGAGTTTGGGAAACAGCTTCAGATATATTTCTTCTTTCAGCCTCTTAAAAGTGGGGTTTGTTGTGGGGTGGGGGGAATGCAGATAAGATTAGTCTATGTGATTATTACTATAAACTGCTTAACAAATACTTGAATTCATGAGTGCGTGCTCTACTGATTTCATTAGTTCTAATAATGTGCACAGTGAATAGTGATTTAATTTCTCCCACATGAGTTGATATGTGGGATCAGGGGGCCTGTGATATATTGGGAATGCCGTTGTGTCATGATTCGAATTTATGGTGATTTAAATCTTTCATGTTTCCTCTGTGGCCTCCTCAGGATTATACATGGGCTCAGAAATAAGAGAAGGGAAACCCCTCTGCCTTCTACTCTTTAAAAATATTAATTATTTTGCATATTAGACGCATACTGTATAGGTTACAAAGAGTTTGATACACATTATTTAATTTAATTCTCAAAGCAACCCTCAGCGTTACTCTCGGTTTATAAATGACTAAATTAAACCTCAGAGGGGTTAGAGTGACTTGTCCAAAGTCACACAATTGGTGTCAGAGCCCCAGTCCTGTTTGAAAGCAAGAGTTTTCAGCAAAGGACTTTGGGAAATTCCCTTGTAAATCTAGTCCAATCAAATCCTGGTTTTAGGGTAAAGTATTTTGAGCACTTAAATCTACCAACAGCTGCTATGCACGAATAGTTAGCTCCTCTTTTCTGATTTCTGGTTAGGATAAAATATTTATCGAGATAGATTTCTTCCAATGCTTCAGTGATTTCTTGATTTTCTTTTTAGATAGTAATAATATAGAAATGTCCTTGGTTTTAACTTTTGGGGAGGTTGAAGTGAATTTGGTTGTGTTTGCTTTGTCCCAATGCAATGATAAAAAATTTCTAATCATCTGTTTCTAAGTCCCTCATAGAGTCAGAAACTGTTAGAACTAGAAGGTTCCAGAGACCATACAGTTCAGCTGTGGCAAGCTGTGCCATCCATCTCTTCTTACTCTAGTACATTTCTATGGCACCGTGTTCACGAGGATTGTGAGACTGTGCTGAGCTCTGTGGGAAAGAGAACTAGAACTGTCACAATGCCAGCTACGGGCTCATGGTTGTGCTGTGCTCACCTTCAATTTTTCTTTCTTTTGTCACTTATCTTTACTTTGTCAGAAAGACCTACCAGTCAAAACTCTGGACGGTATCCCAAATCTGATTACTTTTCACCATTTCTACTGTTAGTATCAATAGTGGTTAGGATATGCTATGTTATGCTGCGTGACAAATAACCCCCAAATCTCTGTGGTTTGAAAAGCAAATGTCTCCTTCTCACTTGGGCACACGTCCATTGCATATCAGCGGGAGATCTGCTCCACTTCTTCCTCACTCCAGAGTGAATGGATCCACAATCTAAAATGTTACCAGCTACAGTTACAGAGGCTAAGAGAGCACAGAAAGGTCTCAGCCAGGAATCAACTGTCCCTCGATTGGATTCCTAAAAAAGCACACTGACTAGTTTCTCTGCTTCCATTCTTGCTGCCTGAAGTACACCCCCCAGAGGGTAACTGCAAGGTTTATTTAAAATATAAATGAGAACATCCTTTCCAAGTAGTCAATTGGTAAGAAGAACAATTCTCTTTTAGAAAAGGAACTTCAGTTGTGTCCACAGTGCCTTCTGTGTTGCCATGTACTTCTTGTAACAACTTCTCTCTTAAGCCTTTCTTTTTGAGTAAGGAATGGGTGAGGCCATTTTCACACAGAGCCAGATGGAAATGATAAGAGAGAGTCCTTACGTAGCATGGCCTTCCACACCGCTCTGGCAGAGTCCAGGAGGGTCTTGTTGGGGAGTGGAAAGAGGTGAGGAATCTGCCAGCCACTATGTGGAGTTCTCCACAAGGGTAGGGACCATGACCTGACCTTCATGACCGGGATCATGGTCCCTGGTGCTAGCTCAACTGGTTCAGCTTTCTATGAGAGTGAAAGGGCAGTAGTGAGTGGCTTGTTTTCCTTCCATACGGAACCAGGACAAAATAAGTGCTTTAGAAAGACATATTGCTTTCCCTTTCTTATCTTGTCTCCTCTCCTACTTCCAGTATCTCTAAATCAGCTTACTCTTCTTATGCTCTTTGATGGAAAGCAAACCTTCAAAATCTTTGTCAGCATCTTACTTGAGGCAGTATCTTAATCAGTATACTTTTCACATTATTCTGACTACAGTGAGCACCACAGGGACATAGCTACCTATAATTATAAACAGCCTAGAGAGGAAATAAACTATAAATAAATAAGCCCTAAAATCTGATCTTTCCTTTATGTTTTCTGTTTTTCAGTGCTATTAATACCCATTCTCTGATCTCAGACTCTGGACTCTGTCTACTCTGACCCACAGCTCTTCCTCTACCCTTCCTGCATTGGCTGATTGGTTTGGACCTGACTTCCGACTTCTCCAGATTTATGTTGTCTGTGCAACCTTTTTCGTCCTGAGAAATCCTCCAGAGTCATTACCCAGATCTTTGCTCTTGTATAATTTCCTTTCACTTTGTCCATTATATTTTCCTTCTAAACATATCAAGATGTTTTCACTAACAATATCAATATATTTCTTGTGAGCAGATATCAGCGTGATGTATGTTTCTGGGGGAAAAAGTTATGCTTCGCCACATTGCCATAGCCTAAAAAGAAATGCTCTGAGAAATATAATCCACTTTGGGCACCTGGGTGGCTCAGTCATTATGTGTCTGCCTTTGGCTCAGGTTGTGATAGGGGTCCTGGGATCGGGCCCCACATTGGGCTCCCTGCTCAGCGGGAAGCCTGTTTTCCCTCTACCACTTCCCTTGCTTAATGTTCCTGCTCTCTCTCTCTCTGTCAAATAAATAAATAAAATATTTTTTTTTTCCCAAAGAAATATAATCCACTTAATTTGGAAAAAATATTACAGAGGTTGTGACATCTTTCTCTGGTGTACTTAAACTAATTTCATTCATGTGAATTCATATAAAGGTAGAGCTGGAAGAGGCCGTAAGGATTATCTGGCTCAGTCATCTCAGAATGCAACTGAAGAAACTGAAACCAAGAAAGAAGAAGTAAAATGCCAAATATCACAAAAGTAATTTGTGTTGGGCTGGAAGCACCGTCCTTCAAGTCAGTGGTATGGAGCTTTCCATTCTACAACACTATCTTTGAGTTTCACATTATAATCATTATTTGAGATGTTGGTAGCCAAGTGCCCTTCATCAAAACAAAAATATGTGTTTGAGAGTCTTTGTTTTGGGAGATTCAGTTTTAGAGAATGGAATTGTTCAAAACAAGGAAAAAACATCCATACCTACTAATAGGACATGGTTGCAAATTTTGTTTTTCGTATACCAGGATCACATTGCAATTTTCCTTTTTTATACGAGAGATCTATTTGAAATCTCCTTTTTGTATTTTCTTCTTTGATATGAAGTCTGTTGTTGCCAAGTGCAGATCAAGTCAAGATAGGGTATGAAAATGTAGAGCATTGTTTTGGGAAAAACAAAGAATACCAGTGATAGAAAGAATACAGAAATCCATAATTTAACTTAGCTTCTTTTCCTAATTCTATTTTTTAATTCCAGAAATATATATGAACCACAATTTCAATATAATTTCCTATTCTCTGGGTATTAACTTTATATTTTATCATTCTAACCCACATTTGGCCTGCAATATATCTACTTACTATTTATTCTTTCTTAGACGAGCAAAAAATTTTTAAAGTATTTAGAAGTTTAAAATCTCCTTTATAAAAATACAATACACCTCCGAAGAGACGGACTCCAGAAGCAAAGTAGTCCAAGTATCTCAAATAGAAAATAAATGTCCAACTGGGTCCATTTCTCCTAATTTTAACTACTTTAAGGACTTTAATTCTATATATTATCTGCCCCAAATTCCATTTTTTTAAAAATTAAAAAAAATATTTTATTTATTCATTTGACAGACAGAGATCACAAGTAGGCAGAGAGGCAGGCAGAGAGAGGAGGAAGCAGGCTCCCTGCTGAGCAGAGAGCCCAATGCAGGGCTCGATCCCAGGACCCTGGGATCATGACCTGAGCCGAAGGCAGAGGCTTTAGCCCACTGAGCCACCCAGGTGCCTTCCAAATTCCATTTTTAAGAAGATTTGTTTATTTGAGAGTGAGCAAGAGAAAGAGAGAGAGTTGGAGGAGGAACAGAGGGAGAGAATCTTTGAGCAGACTCTGCCAAGTGGGGAGCCCCACTTGGGCCTCGATGTCACGACCCATGAGATCACGACCAGAGCTGAAACCAAGAGTCTGAGACTTGACTGACTGAGCCACCCAGGCGTCCCAAACCCAAAAAGGCGTCCCTTTTTAATCTGGTCTATGAAGTTGCAAACAAAGATGGTCACTCTTCACATACACATATTTCTGCCCCATTCTTGACCAGTCAAATAAGACGAGAGTCAAAACCAGGTTTCTATCAGGAATTCATCTCTCCCAGTAATGACGAAAGTTGTGGAGCCATGCAAGATAACAGTTTGAAAGCCTGAGGCATGGGTAAGGAATTTGAAATGCTTCGTTCTGATAAAGATGTATGATGTGGCCTCCTTAGACGGATGCCTGCTTTCCCAAGGTGTTGGGAATTTACTGAAACGTCTGCTGCAATCATATACGGAAGGACTTCTTAGTGTGTCAACTCCTGAGTCTGACTCTCAACAGAATGTGAAGGGAGAACCAGTTTGGGAAAGGAAAGACTACCTGATTACCTTGAATTCTAAAGACTGAGCAGTTGTGATGAATGCCTATTCTAGCTAACGGAGGAGGGTCAGCCACAAAATCTCCCTTATTTTCTTTTTGTCATTCAAAATGTTCCTGAAACATAAGAATGAATTCCTGCAATCAAGTAGTGTAATATGAGGCATGGGGATTCTGTAGTTGGGTAGATCAGGATTCAAATTCCACCTTAACCATACAGAATATATGTAAGCAAATTATATAGCCTCTATCAGCTTGAGCTATTCACAGATGGTAGTAATCATGAAAATTGGTTGTCCGATAAGGGTAAATCAAATTTAATTTCAAGATGGTATAACATATCAAAAATGATGAATGGTATATAGCAGAGAGTAGATAATCTCTACCTCAGGCTCTTCGTTAGTTCTTGAGATGCAGAGCCCAAGATAGGAATTTTTGTGGCAGTGATTTATTGAGGTAAAGGCTGTGAGGCATGAGAAAGAGAGGCAGGATGAGGAAGAGCAGATAAGATACATACTCAGCAGAAGGCTAGCACTCCCTTGATCCCATGAGGAAGTCTAGATCGTGAATGACACCACAGAACTTTCCCCATGCTGAGGCAAGGGGAGATACTTTTTGGATCCCTTTATCAGTCAGTCATGGGCTACAGACCACCTTTGGAGTTAATGTGCCACCTTCTAGGGCTTTCTAGAGAGATGTTCTCTCCACTAAGGGCAATTCTCAGGAGAAGAAGGTAGCTGCTAGCTGTTCACAGCCGCTTACAACAGCTTGGAGAGGAGGGGGCTACTGTTTGGTGAAAGAGATCTGGGCAGGCATGAAAGTGTCTTCTACACTAAAGACAGTGGGGGTGCTTATTGAGGGCAGAGGCTATATTTATCTTTTTTTATATATCTTATTCATTAATCATTCAATCATCAAGAATTAATCCTGTGTCACTTCTATACCCAACACAGGCACATGGGAGACACTAGTGTGTGAAAGAAAGATCATTCCCTAATGGAGCCCCAATTGCAGTGGGAGAGAGATAATAAGCAAATCAATATTAAAAAAAAGAATTACATACTATGCCATAGGGTGACAAGTATTATGCTGAATGGATAAGAAGATTGTCTTTTTTGTTTGTTTGTTTGTTTTGCTTTTGGTCAAGTAAAATTTAGTTCTTTGATTCTGGTATTTCTTAAGTGGATTGTCTTTTAGTCACTGAAAATATATGGTATCTCAGGGCTTGATTCCTCACCTCAAGTCTCTCTGTGGAGTATTGCAGTTGTGTATAGTATAGAATCATCTAGGAACAGATTTCTTCATAGTGAAAGACAATTTAGAGAATATATTCAAGATCTGATTGGATTTGTACTGACTTCTGACATACTATAACTTGTATTTTGACTATATGTGTGCTATAATCTAACTCGTCTACTTGTCTCCCCACCTCCTCCAAAACTGAACATTGACACTTTTCAGTTGACTATGCTTTCTGGTAACTTGAGTTCATTCCTTTACTTGTTAATTCTATTCTATTATTCACTAATCCACACTTCAACCCACTCCAGCATTTGAGCATCTACTGTGTGCTAAACCCTGATGAAGTGAGGGAAGGAGGAGGTAAGATTCTCTCCCTGAGAAGTTTAGAACCTACTAGGAAGGATAAGCTGGGTGCACTAACAGCTCTATCCTAAGAAGAAAGCCCTGGGTCCAGGAAACTTACATGTAGGTCCACTGAAGAAGTTAGAGATCAGTTGTAACCAGGAAGGCTCCAAGAAGCCCCACGGAGGAAATTTTGAGCTGGGGCTCCAAGGCTGGCTGGGATGTAGACCCTTGGACATGCAGGTGTTGAGAATTCCGAGTGGAGAGAATCAATCAAGAGGTAGAGGCAGCAAAAGGCTAAATGCATTTGTGGCTACAGATGAATAGCTCTGGTTGGGTCTGATTCCTGAGGCGAACTAGAGAATTAAAAAGATAAGTTTATGGCTCATTCTGGAAGGACTTGAAGGTATTCTTGTCAAGGATTTTGTGGTAGGAAGAAATGGAAACCCACTCCAGCTAAAATATATGGAAGGATTTATTAGCCTAAGGGGAACTGCGCAGGATTCAAGAAGGAAAGTTTCCTCAGGTCCCACTGAAACTTGTAGGAAATAAGGATGTTTCAGGGGCTCTTATTCCATGTCCCAGGGGCTGAGAGGTCCTGGCTCTACTTATCTCGTCTGTTTCACCTTCTCTTTCCCTGCCTGGTTTCCTCTGTTTGCTTATTGTTCTCATGGCCCGGCCTCACATAGCCCCTTGTCTCTCAAAATTGGTGGTAAGCAAAGACAGTGTCCCCGGGTCTCCCAGTACAGAGTCTGGAGGGATACATTGTTGATGGTTGTCTTTAGGCTCTTTCTCCACCCTAATTAAGCCACCTGGGGCTGAAGCGAGGCATCCTAATGATCCTGCCTATTCAGCAAACTGTGCTAGTGTCCTTAGAAGGGAATCCGGGGAGTCCAGGCTGGGGACTTGGGGTGTAGATGGCCTGGTTGAGCAGCTAGCTCCATTTTGCAGGAGGCAGTGGAGAGCCTCGGAAACTTTCTGAGTGGGAAGTTCAAGTTTGTTCGTTCATTCACTCACTCATTCATTTATTCATTCATTCAAGTGCTATCGTTGCTCTGTTGCTCAGTTTCATGAACTGCTAACAAGGCCGTTACCCTCTACAGTGGTGTCAACTGTGCAAACTCTAGCATTTGAAAACAATCAGTGTTTTGTCTCAATCTCATTGCATGCCCCTCATCTGGGAACCTGTTCCATAGTTCCGCACTGAACTCACTACGTTCTCCCAGAAGCATTTGTTTTGGAGTCTCTCTCTCTGTGATACTGCGGGTTCCTTTGAAGGTTAATATTCCTCGAGCCACCATTTTGCCTGATGTACAGCACAAGTTCAGTAAATGCTTGTTTCTCATTTTCTGAAGCATTTATCTTTCCAAATTTCCTGATACTGTGTGTTGGATGCATGAATCTGTATATATTAGAAATGAGGTACTGGCACGCACAGTGATAAATTGGAAAGTCGTCAAGCATCTAAGCTCTTCTTGGTCTCTTTTCCTAAGAAAACAACAAGAGAACACGGAGCAGGCTCTGGGAAGATGTAGGACCTTGGAAGCAGCTGATTTGGGCCTGAATTCCAATTTGCCACTTAACTGGTTGTGTGACCGGGAGTAGGCTCCTTACTTAAAGAAATCTTACCTCTGTTCTCTCATCAATAAAGGGGGAGTAACATGTGTTATTATTTACATACATGCAAGTGTGTGTGATCATGAAGTAAGATGCTGGGTATGAATGCCAAGGGTTGTGTCTGATGCATCAAGGTACCCATCATCATAGCTATTATCATTGCCATTGTGGTTCTCTGGACTGGTTACCATGGAAAAACAATGACACAGTTATCTTATAAAACAGAATTCTCAAAGCCTGGGTGACTCAGTTAGTTAAGCGTCCATCTCTTGATATCAGCTCAGGTGATGATCTCAGCATCCTGAGATCAAGCCCCATGCTGGGTTCCTCACTCAGCACAGGGTCTGCTTAAGATTCTCTCTCTCCCTCTCCTTCTGCCCCTCCTTCTCAACACTCCCCTCCCTGCTTGCACGCACCTGTGCTCTCTCTAATCTGGCTTGGATCTGGGTTCACGTCTGGAGCAACTTAGGCCTCAGTTTTCTCATCTGTAAAATGGGGATAATAATAACCTCTGTGTCTGTAAGATTTGAAGGTAAATGAAAGAACTGATGTGAAGTACTTAGCAGTGCACCCAATGTTTACAAAGTTCTCAATAAATGATAGCTATTATTATAACTATGCTATCATTAGTCTCTCTCTCTCTCTCTCATACACACATACAAACACGCGCATACCACCACCACCACTACCAAATCTATCCAGTATTTAGTCCTTGCTCCAGCTGATCTTTGTTCCACATGGGCCAATCTAGTTCTATAATCATTAATAAATATTACATGGAAGGGGAGAGCGAGTGTACATGCATGTGTTGGCAGGAGCAGGACTGTTTGCATGTGCATACAGCTCCAGAGTGGAAACATTTAAGACTATTTTAAGATTTGCAACATTGTTGCAGAGACCCTGGGTAAAGACAGCAAGAAAACCACAGACCCTCAATCTTTACCCCTCAATCCCAAACCAAGTGTTTACCTCCCCAGCAAAACAAAGCCACTGAAAAGAGAATCAGCAACACAAAAGCAGAGACTTGGAAAGTAACTTGGAGAGGTATTGGAGGGAATTGTAAAGAACCTGTTCCTTCTAATCCCAGAGTTGCTGAAGCCACAGAAAAGCTGGTGGAAATTAACTGTTTGTGTCACGGGCAGTGCGCCATATGCTGCATGCATTCCCTGGAGAGAGACCAACCAGCAATTGCTTCCTCCTCCCCAGCGGCTGCTGAGCTCAGCCTGCTCTCAAACGAAAGGCAATTCAACCAGCCAAGCCCCAGCATGCTTAACCTTTGGACCACGAATGCCACCGTTTCTCTGGAGAAAGAGTCAGTTGTGCTCGTCTTGGTGACTATGATGTAACCACTGGAGGGAAAAAAAGGCTTATAGCCACTCTGATTTTGCAAGGGCTCCAACAAAAGGCTTAAAGGATTTCAGATGCATTTGGAAATTAAACTCTGCTGGCCCTCCTGAGCCAGCATCTCTTCTGAATACCAGAGGGACGGACAATGACAAAACCCAGACCTAATTGCTGATGCAGGCTGGATGGTATTTGGGGTGTCTAGTCATGACAAGGCATAAACAAATCCCTTTGCCACTATTCGCATGTGAACAAATGGCATCTCATCCGGCTACTTTCTACCGGGCTCCATTGGCAGGTTGCCCCACTATTCTGCTTCCTGGTCCACAAGTAGATCTTTGGGAAACTGACCTTGAACACAGAACATGTAATTTTTTAAAGAGAAAAATGCTCTCATTCCCTCTCTGTTTTTATAGATATTTCTGGTCAAAGGCGAACTGCCAGGAGGGATCCAGGACAACTTGACAAGAAGTCAGTTCCTGCTGACATCAGTGAAAAGGGACAGATCTCAGAGGTGGTGTTTGACATAGTAGGAAATGAAAAAAGGAAAAGTGGCTACAGAGACGGGATTTTTTTTTTTTTTCAAGTGTGGCTCTTAACATAATAATTTCTTTTGGTGTGTGCTCTGTAGATTATAAGAAAGGAACAGGGTGTCTGTGAGCTGTACAGGAGAGAGTAGGGGGTGGGTTGCAGTGGGGGGCTGGGTTGAGTGGGGGTAGGGCTTCGTCACCATGTGTGAGAGCACGGAGGTGTACCCATGGAGGACAGTGGCCTCTACTTTCATTTGTCTTACTCTGAGTTCTGGGTCCTGGATTCTCTGCATAACCAAGTATGTCTGCTATCGTTCACCAATGAGTCTAAGTAGACAAAGTAAGGAAGTATTGCTCAAGAAGTATTTGCTCTTTGGTCATGTTTCCATAGTCCTATATATTTTTTAAACATTTTATTTATTTATTTGAGAGAGAGCAAAAGTGAGAGAGATCACAGATGGAGAGGGAGAAGCAGACTCCCCGCTGAGCTGAGAGCCTGATGAGGGGCTCAATCCCAGGACCCTGAGATCATGACCTGAGTGGAAGGCAGATGCTTAACCGACTGAGTCACCCAGGTGCCCCCAGATATTCATATTTTTGTCACTGTGACTTTACAATGTGCAATAGTGTCTCAGTGCAATATGGCTCACTAGCAGGCAGAACCTCACACGGTGGCAGCCCTCCTCCCAATGCCAAGGCAATACAGCTCAAGCCTCTGAGGAAGCGGGAGGGTCCAGGCTGCCTCCACATGCCTTCCGTGCAGAGACCTCCTCCCACCCAGTGGGTGCAGAAGCCAGCCAAGTCATGGTTACCTTCCGCAAGAACCTAGGCAGTAGCCCTTAGTAATCAGAATAATCAGAAGGTGCTAGCAAATCCCCCTGCAAAATGATGAATTATTTTTACTCTTGCCATCGTGTCTGTAATAGAAATTTACTTCTTTGTCCTCTCTTATGTAAATTGGGCTCCGTAGAATTTTACCTTGGAAAATGAAAATGGATTGTGTGATGTGAGTTAAAAAGAAAGGCATGTGGGGATGGAGTGAAGAAGAGGAGGAGGAAAGAGGTCAGAAGAACATAGACCTGAAAAAAGCAAGCCAACGGTCTTTTTTTTTTTTTTTAATTTTTTATTTATTTATTTTACATAGAGAGATCACAAGTAGGCAGAGAGGCAGGCAGAGAGAGAGAGAGGAGGAAGCAGGCTCCCTGCTGAGCAGAGAGCCCGATGTGGGACTCGATCCCAGGACCCTGAGATCATCACCTGAGCCGAAGGAAGCGGCTTAACCCACTGAGCCACCCAGGCGCTTAACGAAGTCTGAGCTCCTTTGGAATGAGCTACTCACACACCAGAGCCGGATTCGTTGTGAGAACGAGCAGAGAATTGTGAGAATTGTGTGTAGGAGTGTGTGTGCTCATGTACACATGTTGGCAACTGACACGGTCACATCAGATGTGACTGCCAGCTCTGTCACCCATGAGGGAGACTCCAGCCATCTCAGAGTCGTCTTCTTTCCTGGAGCCCGACATGGTGTGAGCTTCCAGGTTCTGTGACTGCCTGCCTGAGCCTGGGTCTCACCAAAAACAAAACTTGAGATAAGGCCTGTGTGCAGTGGTTTGTTTGGGGGGCGGGATCTAGGGAGCAGGGAGATGAAGAGCGGACAGAATAGAGAAGAACAGAAGCTAACTCAAGGGTGTCTTACTGGGTTGGCCATTGCCTCGCATCCTTGATCCTGCAAGATCTTCTGAGGAGCCTCATGAAATGAATCTCAGAACCGTCCTCGCAGGAGACTCCCATCCACCATCATTTCATCAGGGCCTTGTGGCCGTGAATACCTTCGTACTTTCGGGGTGTGCACAGAAACCAGAGAGCATTCCGGGGGTGCACTGCCGCTTCCAGTCTGCGACGGGACAAGAATTAGGCACAGACAAGTCAGCTGCAAGAAATTGGGAGCAGGGGACGACAGTCGAAAAGGACTGCTGCCTTGAGCAACTCCACTGTCTCACTTTTATTGGACAGAAACAATAGCCAACAGAAGGACTGATGAAGGTCAAACGTTAATCCCGTCTTGCAGACGAGCAAGGAGGAGGGTAAGGTTTACAGTTAAACAAGCACATTCAAAGGACTCATCTAAGTAACAAGGGCGCTTCTGGGAAGAGAAAGGAGCGATAATGGAAAAGGGAAGCAGGCGGTTTTCGTTCCACCCTGAGCTGACCGGGCGTTCCCGGGTGCTCGGCTTCCCTGAAGCAGGCGGCGTTCCGCCCTGGGGGGGCCAGGCATCCCCAGCTGCCCAGCTTCACGGTCGTATATCGTCCTTCTCCCCAAAGACCTGTTGCCAGTATATGTATTTCTTAAGGCCATATCTAAATGTGCTTGGCAACTAGTAAAATCCTCCAGGGGTTACAGTTTAAGTAACGAATTGTTCCGAGGGGCAGCAGCAGTGCATGATCCAGAACATCAAAGAAGACTCTGGTCGGGAAGCATGGGGTACATGGTCTGTGGCTGGAAGATACGTTCTTAGTCGGTAGCTGCCCAGAGTTAGCTGATGTCTGCAGAAATGGGGACCGCACCAGTGGTCAGAGTAAAGGGTGGGTGGGAGAGATGTGAAGGAGAAATGACCTTCCCCCACAGTCACAGCCTTAGTCTGGGGCGCTTCTTCCTGAATAACACAGTAGCCTCTTAACTATACTCCCCGTCTGCAAATGCGTCTTCCAACTCACTATTCGGATACTGCCAGAATCATCTTTCCAAGACCCAGATCTGATTATATCACTCCTTTCCTTAGAAAGCTTCTTTTCCCTTACTTCTTCCTTCTTTTACACCTCTTGGCCCTCCTCTGAAGTTTTGGTATGGCACAAGAAGCATTTTTGAAAATCTGCCTCCCTGGCCCCATTTCTCGCTTCCCCCCAACAAGCACCCTCCGTGCTAGTCCCGTTGCTTCCAACTTGTGTACTCTGGGGTCCTCTGGAATTATTTCAGATCAGAAAAACCATATGTACATCAAGAAATCTGTAGCCTGAATAAGTAATGTGCCTTCGGCATATGTTGTAAGTTCACGAAACTTAACTCACTCTTCTCCCTGGGTTTGCAGAGGAAATGGAGTTCCTTACTTTTGCCTGCATTGAATCTTGTTTCTTGAATGACCATCCCCTCTACTTCTTTTCCCCCGAGCTGGTAGCAGGTATAAATATTTGCTCAAGGAAGTAGTGCCCTTCATGGTGGTCATGTTGTGGGTGGGGAAGGGCCGGTCCCAGGAGACCCACTGAGAGAAAGAGCAGGGAACTGTCCTCCCACTGACTTGCTCTGGATCTTGGGGATGGGTCTTCTTTTTGTTAACCTGCAAAGTCGCCTCTGGTTCAGAGATCACACTTGTGGTTGAGTATCCCTATGTCCACCTTCTCTGGAAATAAGCCTCAGCAAATGCTGAGGGAGGGGCAAGCATTTCTTTTACTCAAGATTCAGTTGAGCCTCCCTGAGTGGCATGGAGCCTGGTGACTGGATACTGGGGGGTTTCTGCTAACTTGCTCTCAAGCACCATAGCAAGGTGCCTCACTTTCTCCTTCCTTGTGGTCGCTCCCTCTTTCATTCTCAGACTTGTCCTTTTCCTGCAGCTCCTCTCTTCCAATTCTTCACACCTGGTGGCCCACCCCACCCTCTCTTGGGACGATCTCTTCTTGGGGTAGAATTGAGGGGAGAGTGCGGCGGGGGCAATGGGCTCCTCTTGAATTTACCGAATGGTAAATGCACCCTAGCCTTGTGAAATATTCATTTTTTTTGAAGATAGCATCATCTGTTCTCATCCGAGAAACACATTTTTTCTGTCAAAATGACATAAAAGCTATTGCAAAACAATAACCCTGACATTGTTTTGCTAGGGGCTAAGGGAGGAATGTAAGCTCTGTGAGGGCAAGGATTTCTGTTGTTTATTTCCTGCTTTATGTGGAGCCCCAGAACAACCCCTCACATGTAGCAGGCATTCAATTCGTGTTTGTTGAATGATGAATGAACAGATAAATGGAAAATGCTCTTCTTTCTGGGGCTTCCTTTTGTTTCGAAGGACCTCCACATTGGCAGAGAAAGAATTTGGTATCCCAGTTTAGCCAATGGCTTATCATTTTCAAGGATAACTTTGTGAAAAATATTAGAAGTAATGTAGCCTTATGTAGTAATTTTTTTCTTCTTTCTTTCTTTCTTGATTTTTTTTTTTAAAGATTTTTATTTATTTGTCAGAGAGAGAGAAAGAGCACAGGCAAGGGGAGAAGCAGAGAGAGGGACAAACAGGCTCCCCACAGAGGAAGGAACCCAATGCAGGACTTGACTCCGGGACCCTAGGACATAACCTGAGCCAAAGGCAGATGCCCAACTGACTGAGCCACCCAGGAACCCCAGTGTTTTTCTTTTTTTCAGGAGTCCACGAAAGGAACTCTTCTGTCCCAGAAACAGTTTCTTTAGCTCAGTCTCATGTGCTGGAGGCCACCACTATTGAAAGACTATGTCTTGAGTTTCACTTGTAAGCATATGACCTCAATTCGTGTTTTTAAGCCTCTCGTTCATGCTATTATCAGCTGAAGGGAATTATCGACTCTTTGTTACGTTAAGATCAGGAAATGAACACCACCTCACTGTCTGCTGATACTCCCCTTTCCCCTCCTCTCTGATTTTCTCCCTTATTTTGCTCATTTTTTACTTTATTGTTAGAAATTTTGGGAATTCTCCTTGACATTGTTTTCTGAGTATCCGGTTTGCAGCGCTTCTCGGCCTTTTGGCTAAGAGCAAGTGAGTATCCAGTGTGCTCGTTGCTGTATTTAGCATGTTATTCCAGGTGACCTATTGAATTGTCATTTTTAAATTTCTAAGAACTATTTTCTGGTAGATTGTTCCTTTTTATATAGCACCCTGCTCTTGTTTAATTGATGCAAAACCTTGAATCTTTGAGGAGTCTCATTAAAAAAATTTTTTTTTTAAAACTCTTTTCTATTTCCTGGATGACCTCTGTTTCCTCTGGAGTCAGGGGATTTTCTTCCAATTTGAGTATATGTGCTGCCAAAGTGAGCACTGTGGGTTTTCTTCCGAAGTCTGTTGATAATTTCCAGGTTATCTCTGTGGGTAGGGTTAGGCTGTTGGATATGTTTTTTATGCAGCTGTAGAGATCTCTGGATTAAAAGGCTGCCTGTGGGCTCTTTGTAAGTCAGATTCCCTCTCTAGGGCAGCTGGGGGACCCCTGTTCATGCAAAGGAGGCAGAGAACTTGAGAAGGCTGTATGTATTTCACTCCTGGACTGAGTTGCTGTTCCTTCTGTATTTTTGCCCCTCCTCCTGGCCCTCTGCCAAGCCCCCTCCCCGCTTGGCCCTCCCACGTTACTGCACCTGTGTGTGTGCTTGGGGTGGGGAGTTAAAGAGCTCCCTAAAACTCTGGTCTTCTCGCTTAAGCTCTGAAAATCTCACCAGCAGGTTTTTCTAGGAAGATCACATATTTTGCTTATATAATCCTCCATCTTAATTTCAGTGGGACTCTTAGAGGAAGAGAAGGTAGAAATGAGTCCTAAGTCTGACATCACATGCTACTATTTTATAACTGTATATAGATGCTGTCCCAATGGATAAAACACATTGTTCAAGAGCTTTAGTAAACGGGTAGTAGATTTTGCCATGATACACTTTCTTAATTGATGAATGCTAAAGTTACAACTGTTTTCATTAAGGGTGAATGAAACCCTTTGGTGTTCCAACTGTTGGAAGCTGTCTCAGCCAAGCTGCCTTAATCGTGAACTTGATGCTTCCTCCATGCCTTTGTGCTGCTCTCCGTGCTCAGAACGCTCATCGAACTTCTTTTATCTGCAAAATCCTACCATCCTGAAGGACTAGTTCCATGATCAATTTCTCTGTGGAGTTTTCCTTTATGCCCTGAGACAGAATTCATTATTTAATTAATTCTTATTTTATATAATTTTGTTATAAGTAATTATTTAATTAATTTGTATAGAATTAGTTAATTTATTAATTAATCCATCTTTGTTATTCCCTGAATACTCCATCCATCCCTCTAACACAGCCATTACCGTGGTGTATGATAGTTGTGGATGTTCTCTCTCACTCCCTTCCAGTTTTATTCATCTTGAATTTTTTTTTTTTTAATCTCAAATATTCAACACAGAATGAACTACTGTTGGTTTAGGTTGCAGATTTTGCTCCTATGATTTGTAATGCTTGTTATTGGTTGTATGTAATGGAAAGAAGGCCGTAAACTGATAGGATTTTTTAAAAAAGATATATTTATTAATTTTAGGGTCAGGGAAGAGAGAGAGAAGGTGCAGGGAGAGAGGGGGCAGAAGGTGATGGAGAGGGAGAGAAGCAGACTCCCTGCTGAGCCTGGAGTCCCGACACAGACACAGGGCTTGATCTCGGGACCCTGAGATCATGACTTGAGCTGGAACCAGGAGTCAGACGCTCAACCAACTGAGCCACCCAGGCGCCTCTGAAAGGATGTTTCAAGGAAGCCCACTGGAGTAGATACATCATCCCAGTCATCATTCTTGGTGTTTTCTAAAGCTGTTCAAATGAACATTTCCTGTTTACATGTTTTTGCTAAGATTATCCTTTTTCCTTACAAAGGTCATCTCAGAAAACAGTAAAAACTCATTTCAAGATACCTCTAAGAAGAAATCAGGAAGGAAGTGTAAATAATGTTCAATGAACACAAGGGCTGGGCTTGTCTTCAGAGACAAGAGAGAGAGGAAAATGTTAAGTACAAGTCTCTTTCTACTGTCTAGAAGTTCTCTCTGGGCAAGACTTGTGTTCACTACTGCCTTGGTGTCATCATTCATTCACACAGCTACCCTCTAAATATCTGAGTGCTTATGGTGTGTCAGGCATTGTTTTAGGACCCAGCAAAATGCTGAGCTTGGTAGACAAGGTCCCTGTCCTTATGCAGTTTACAATTTCCTGGGCATTTCCTCACGTTGCTAAGTGATTCATGTGGGAGCCATCGCAAGGGTATGCCAATAGGTAATTAATTGATAGTATTTCTTATGTATTTATTCCAGTTCTAGGTTTTGTAGGCAGTGTAATAGTAAGATAGACCTTATGCGTGAGGAATGTAGAGTTTGCAATTATTAAGGTTTTGTATTCTTAAGACAACGATATCAATGTTTTAGGGATCAGTTTGTTTGGGAGTGCCAAAGATGGGGTTATTGACCATCTTTGGGTGATCCCTTAAAGCCCTCTTCCCCTTTACCCTGTACCTCCATATAGACTCGAGATACAGACTTGCCTGAAGAAAGAGTTAACAAGTATTTGCTGTCGTTGAAAATCTGTACAACTGTATGTAGATCCAGGTCCACAGCCACATTTCACAGGAAGTGAGAATTAACTCGAGACCAGAGGAATAAAGAATAAATAGTTCAGTGACAAGGTAGAAGACACCAGGTAGAGTAAAAACGTGTGAAGATTTGGCAGCTGGAACATAACGAATGCGGTGAGGGTGTTATATAACGAGAAGTGGGCCAAAGTTCCTCTGTCGGAAATAATGCCCAGTCAGGGTGTGAGTCTCTGACTGTAGTGTGTTAGAGACTCTTTTTTGATTTTAGATTTTGGTAACATACACATTGGCACACACACACACACATGGTTATAGAAAAGAGCACTTGACATAATTACTTTTGTGTAGATTATGAAGACTTCAAATGGCAGAAAGTTGACAATTCACGGGTGGGTTGTTATCTTTTGTTTTAGCTTTGTGATGGAGGCAAAAGGGTAAGGCAAATTGGTTTCAAGACAAAATGAATCTGCTGAAGGAGAGGGCAGATGATTAAGCATGAAGACAAAGCTCGAGAAAAGATTATTATGGAAAACAATAAGTAGTACCCAGTATAAAGAATACCCTTAGCCTTGGTGTGTGACTCAGCTCCAGTGTATAGTGAGTTCTATTCTTGCATCTGTCACAGGAAGAATCTAGACAGACTTCATCCTTCTCCTCTATTAAGTTTGCAAAAGAGAGACGTACTATCCTATTTCTGTTCTTGCAAAACAAGAAACTCTCCCTTGCCTGGGAGAGTATGTTAGCAGGCCAATTTCAGCTGCCCACTTAAATATACAGATAGCTTTCAATTACTGGATTGGGGAGCAATGAGGATATGAAAAGAAGCCCAACAACAGATAATCCAAAAGTCACCGAATCTTGGCTTTTGAATGAATTGTATTGTTTTCTTGCAGCAGATTTGTGTTCCTAATTATGCCTTGCTTAGACTAATATTAAAATGAGTTTGCATTCCCAAAGAAAGCACACACCAGCTGGGCAAAGAAAGGAGAGGACCCAAAACTTGCTAAGTGCTGGGGGAGGGCTAGTCATAAAGGAAGTGGCCAAGGACTAAATATTTGCTATAATCACCAAGAATGGCCCTCCGAGCCCCTCCCAACTTTTGGAAGTAAGCTGTAGGGACACAACATGCATGTGAAATGTACTGTCACTAAATCAAAGAACCAAACAAATAAATGTAGACACAATGTGTGCAAAATAATTTCTTGTTCAGAATCATCCGGTATTTCAACGGCCAAATTACCTTTTTACAATATGGGATGGGAGAGGGAGAGGGTCCATTTAAAAGTTGCCTGACCCCAGGAGAATTCAAATTTTAATTATCGCTTAACCCATGAAAGCTCTGTCAATATTATAACAGCAAGTCAGAATCATAATTAAATTTCTGCCTGTGGGTTATGTGAGTAAATCCTGTAAGAGAGGTGAATCAATTATGCAAACATTTAAGCAAGCTATAAAACCCAGGAAGACAAGAGTTCCTAAGTGTTACTGGAGAATTCTAGGATCATGTCAGAAGAATAATTTTACCACCTTCCTCTAGAAGTGACCAAGATGGATGATCATGCTCAGGCCAGGAGGGCTCTGAGAAAGCGTGTTCAGAGTCCCAGAATTTATGCTGAATCTTAGAATATTAAAGCTCAAAGAGGCAAGAGAGGCAACAGCCAAGAATTACAGAGCATTTATTGTGGGTTCTGCATGGCTCTAAGTGTTCTATATGGGATAACTCTTTGAAGCACCTAGTCTAATCCTGCCTTTTAGAGGTGAGCTTTGTGGCTGAAAAGAGAGCCACACCATATGACTAGGCATGGGCTGAACAGAAATAAACCCATGACTTCTGACTCCTAATCCAGGCTTTCCTTCTACACTAGACTTCCGTTCCATCAGCTGAGAGACCCTATCACTTGATCATACTGGAGGCATAGAACGTGCTGGGGACAGTGGAAAAAACATGGACTTGAGAGTTGAACCTGCACTTGAACTCTTGCGAGCTACTAACTTCTCCTAAGAGTTTGAACTTCTGCAGGAACACCATGTCTCTTCGTCACCTGCCTTGTCTGTAACTTTCTAGAATAAAGTCCAATATCCTTGCTTGGTCTCCAAGGCAGGCCCTGGTGACTCCGGGCTGTACTAATCTTGCCAGCCTCACCTCATGGTAGTCTCCCCTCCTCGTTGTTTGCCCCAGCTGCCTGGTCTGTATTCAGTTCTTGGAATGGCCATGGAGCTCCATGGTACTGGGAGTGCCTGCTTGCCCTTCTCCTTTTTTAAAAATTTTATTTTATTTAAATTCAGCATTTTATTTCAATAGTGTCATTAGTTTCAGAGGTAGAGTTCAGTGATGTGTCAGTTGTATATAACACCAAGTGTCGGTTACATCACATGCCCTCCTTAATGCGCATCACCCACTTACCCCCTCCCCCCACCCACCTCCCCTCCAGCAACCCTGTTTGTTTCTGTAGTTAATAGTCTCTTATGGTTTGTCTCCTTCTCTGCTTTAATCTTGTTTTATTTTTCCCTCCCTTCCCCTAAGATCCTCTGTTTTATTTCTTAAATCCCTCATACGCGTGAAATTGTATGATAATTGTCTTTCTCTGATTGACTTATTTCGTTGGCATAAGATCCTCTGGTTCCACTCACATTGTTGTAAATGGTAAGGTTCCATTTTTGATGGCTGCGCAATATTCCACTGTATCCATCTCCTAATCAATGCTTGGGTCTCAGCTTCAATTTTACTTCCTTAGGGAAGTCTTGGACTTCAAACTGTGTCAGCTCCCTTTGTGATATGTTCCTATGGCACCTTCACCTGTCCTTGGTGGTTCTTGTCCCTACCATAATTGATTAATTCCTTGTGGTTGTTCAGTTGAGGTTCCCTTATAGGAATAGAAGATTTGTGAGGGCAGGGACAGTGTTTCAGTGCTGAGATCAATAGAAGGTACTCAGTAATATTGTATGAATGAATGACCCTACTTGAACCTTAGTTTTTTCTTCTGTAAAGTGGAGATAAACATTGGACAACCATCAGCATTCAATGGCGTATTGATTGAAGACATTCAAGCTCACTGTTAGTAGCATATAACTGAATAGATGTGGATTTCATTTCCTGTACACTCTTCCTTCTTGGACAACGTCCCTGAGGCACCATGCTCGCCGGAAGTCCAAGAAAGACGGAACGATGTTCTGGATAGTTTCAGTATAAAGTGTATTTTGTGCATTCTGAGTCTTTGAATACCGGTTGTCTGCTGATGGCCTACGCGGCAGCTGACTGTCCATGAACCAGCACATTTGACAAAGAAGGGCTGGACAGGAAACAGAGCATTCACTGTAGGCATGATTCTCTCAGGGTCAGAACCTTAAGCTAATCCCCCTGCTGAATATGGAATAAATGAAACAGGAGCAGCTGCTCTTCTCAGCTGGTGAGCTCCTGGAGCTTGAAGCAGCATGGTTTCCAGGTTTCTTTTCCCCCAAAACCCAGACAGAGCAACAATGAGGCTGCTCAGGTTTGTGCTTACGTGGAAACCTCTGGTTTTCCTTGGGAAGGAAACCATAGCTCTCTCCTTTCCCCCACCGCTGGAATCCAGACTAGCTGAAGACAAGGAATTGTGTTTCCTTCTCGCCAGGCCCTGCCCTGTGGACTGTAACTCTGCTCTCAGCCCTTGACCCTTTGGAAACTCTTTGGGGGCTGTGAGAGAGGAAACTGGTACAGAGTCTGGGCTCTTTAAAGAAAACAAAAAAAAAAAGTGCAAGAAGAAGCAAGATGGAGCACGTTTAGGGATGTAGGCAACTGAGAAGCCATGTTACAGATCCTTGAGGAAAATGCTATGCATGGGTCAAGTTCATGTTTTAGGTTAAAGGGAAAGGCTATTTTTTTTTTTCAAAGACTTTATTTATCCATTGGACAGACAGTAGTAGTAGACACAAGTAGGCAGAGAGGCAGGCAGAGAGAGAGGAAGGGAGGCAGGCTCCCGGCTGAGCAGAGAGCCCGATGTGGGGCTCGATCCCAGGACCCTGGGATCATGCCCTGAGCCGAAGGCAGAGGCTTTAACCCACTGAGCCACCCAGGCGCCCCGGAAAGGCTATTTTTAATACAATTTAAATCAATAAAGCTGGTTTTAAGACCTGCTATGGAAGTAGACCTGGGCCAAGACTTGTCACTACGATCTGTGTGACCTTGGGTAATTACTGCACCTGGTTAAAACCCAGTTTTCTCATCTAAAGTGGGGATCATGATAATAACTATCTTATAGGCCAGGAATGGGCAAACTTGTTCTGTGTAGGGCTGTATAATAAATAGTTCAGGCTTTGCAGCCCATATAGTTTTTTTTGCTTATTCTTTTGTTTTGTTTTCTTTACAAGCTTATAAAAATTTACAAATAACTCTCAGCCTAAGGACTAGACCCAAACAGACCCAGGGTCAGATTTGGTAACCCTTGTTTAGGCTTATTATAAAGATTAAATTAAATTAAATTAGAAATAACATGTATCAAATGCTCTGCATTAGACTTAAAACAGTCAATTCTCAATAAATGGTAGACATGATGGTTAACTAAAAACCATACCAGAGGCTTCAGGCTTCTTGTCCTGGCCCCCACATACCCAATAGAACAGGTATTTGGAAAGACAAATTAGAACCATCCATGTGATCCTCATTATTTGATTTGAAACATTGGAAAATTAGGTGTGGTCAAGGGAATAGGGACCAGTGGACGTTGCTGAACGCCACCTGCATGCCAGGTCCTCACATGGGATACTCATGTGCTGTTTCACAGCACTCCTGCTAGGTGGCCTTTATTGTTCCCATTGCAGGAGAGAAGCGGAGGCCAGCGGAGGGCAACTACCCCTGGAAAGCAGGTCTGTCTGCTCCAGGCTCCATTCTATGCAGCCATCATGGCCATATTCATGATCCCCTGGCTCTGACATCCATTCTTTCTTCTTCTTTTTTTTTTTTTTTTTTAAAGATTTTATTTATTTATTTGAGAGAGAAAGAGCATGAACATGAGCAGAGGGAGGGCCAGATGGAGAGGGAGAAGCAGACTCCCCTCTGAGCAGGAAGCCCAACAGAGGACTCAGTCCTGGAACCCTGAGATCATGACCTGAGCTGAAGGCAGACGCTTAACTGACTGAGTCACCCAGGCGCCCCTCTTTCTCTTTCTGATGTGCACACATTCACACCATTTTTTGCTTCTTGACTCTGGAATAGATGGCTGCATGCTGAATGGCTTTTAATGAGTGATTCAAAGGCTCTTACTCTTTCTACCTCCTGTGTGCTGAGCTCTGGGTTGGACACTGGAATTACAAAACTTAAAAAAAAAAAAAAAAGGGTATGACACAATCCCTGCTACTGAAGAACTTAAGCTAAAGCAGGAAAACACTATCTATGTAGCTAATCATGATACATTATGAAAGTATTCTATTAGTGTGCTCTGTAGATAATTCCTTAAGTCAGGGCTTCCTCTTGGGAAATCAGCGTGATAATGCCTAGATTTGAATTTAAGACTCTGCTCCCTATTGCAGTCTCCTCACTCCAGTATAAAATCTTCCTCATCTTCCCATTACCCACAGAATAAAATTTAAATTTCTTGGATCACAGTGAAGGCTTTATCCCAAAGTTTCCCAGTGGGTGTGCCAGATACATTGAGTTGGTGCTGTAAACAGATGACTGTGTTCCCCAACATTCCTGTGTTGAAACCTGTCTCCCAGTGTGATGTCATTTGGAGGTGGGCCCTTTAAGAAGTGATCAGGTTATGTGGGTGGAGCCCTCATGAATGGGATTAGTGCCCTTCAAAGATAGGCACTAGAGAGATCTCAGGCTCCATCAGCCATGTGAAGATACAGTGGGAAGATAGCCATTTATGAGGAAGTGGGATGTCACCAGAGCATGATCTTAGATGTTTCTATTGCTTATTATCCAGCTGTCCATGACATTTTGTTATAGAGGCTAAACTAAGACAGATGGTGACAGCCTCATCCATTGACTGGTATATGCTGCAAATATGATCTTTAGTCCACAAGGGCCTCGCCCAGAAATGGTGTGGGAAGCATTGTTCTTCACGACCTGTCCCTGCTTTACCTTTCCTGCCCAGTTTCCCTACCCTGTGCCAATGCACAGTGTCTGTACCCTGTTCCTCGTACATTCATCGTATTCTCCAACCTACGCACTTTTGCTCACACAGTTCTTTCTTCCTGGAAGTCCTGCCCTACCCTTTTGACCACTTCTGCCTAGTCTGCAGATTCTTTAAAAGAGTAACACATCACTACTTCTTTCATGAAGAATTCCCTGCATTCATTGTTCTTTGAGCCGTCATAGGGCTTTATCTTTTTTATGGCACATGCCATCTGTCATATCCTTAGTTATAAGAGGAGTTGGGGTTAGTCCTGCCCCACAGTAGGGTGTGGGTGGCCAGCCAGCTACCCTACCTGTTCTCCTGGCTCTATCTGTGGAATCTTAGGAAAATTGCTTAAATCCATCCTTCTTAAACATAGCTGCACATTATAATCGCCTGAAGCAGTTTTTGTTTTGTTTTACTCAGTATTCTGATGCTCAGGCCATACCCCCAAATCAGTGAAACCTAGAACGGTAGAGGGTGAGATCCAGCATCAGAAGTGCCCCCAGTGACTCCAGCATGCTGCCAAGGTCGAGAGCCACTGTTCCAAACAACCTGAGCATTGTTTCCAAGGTAGTTCTGAAAATTCAATGCCATGTTTGCAAAAGCTTGGCCCGGAGCCTGGCGCATAGTGAGTGTGGACTAACTATTAATTATTGTATTATACTTTATCTCAGCTTTTCACTTCATTGCCAACAACGTCTTGAACAATAATAGGTACTAAATAAAATGATGGTTGAATGAGCAAATGCTCCTTGGGGAGGTCTAAGGGAAACCCCCTGCCCCCGACCCCAGTAGCTTGTTGCTGAGAACTGCTTTCAGTGTGGAACTGAAGGTTGTGCCTGAAGGAGAGGCATGGGGACAAAGTCTGTCCTGGGTGCAGGCAGTGAGGAGGATGGTATTGGCTTTATGGGATTTAAAAACAATAATAAAACCAACTACAAGTTCATCTGCATTTTTGTTTCCCCCAATCACCGTGCACTGGAAATTCTTAACAACGCTGTTGAAGAACAGCCAGACTTCTCCCACCATCCCTGTCCCCTCCTCCTCATCTTGGAACACCACTGGCCGGGAGCCCAGTAAGATAGGACTGAAGAGCTCTTATAGTCAGCACTATTAATGCGCTAAATGGCCTGAGAAAGAAACAAGGGAACTGTAAATTATATTTATAAATTAAGTCAAATAAAGCTGTACTAAGTGATTAAACTGTGTGCCCATCATTAAATACTTGTATAACATTTGGGCCTTGAGAGTTCTTCCTGCAATAGTGATTGGCGATCTGTGTGGTGGGCTGATGACTCATACAGAGGACCTGGGGCAGGCAGGGGCCAAGGTCGCTGTGTAAACAGAAGAACCCTTGAGGGATGGCCATGGATGTGGTTGAAGGACTGGGTGACGGATGGACAGGGTAGGAACTGAGCGGGAGAGAGCCTCAAAGCCCCCAGGTATATGGCAGTCAGCCATAGCAGCCCACATTATCGAAGAAAGGCCCCAAAGTGGTGCTCTCAGGCCCAGCAGGCAGGGAGAGCCTCTATGTTTTGGCCCCAGCAAACCCTCCACCTTCATTTCCTATCCTTTCCTACGCATGCCCCACCTAGAGTCACAGAAGTCAATATACATTCTTTTAACACAGTCTACTCTTTATGTCTCTCTCTCTTTGCCCTTGTCCTTCCTCACATGCTCTTCCCTTCTCCATTCCTAACCTGGCCATTTAATCCTTCAGGAGCTAGCTCCAAGTTGTCTCATGGAGCCTCTACCAGACTCCTGTAGGCAGGCCATAAGTCTTCCCCTGGTTTCCACAGTTACATTGCAGGATAAACCTCTATGGAATCTCTCTTTCTCCTGAAGAGCCAAGCCCCTACTCTTAGCTCCTAAAAGTTATCTGGCAGGATGGAAAGTATTTAATACACATTTGCAAGTGAGTATATGAATGAAGGATAGCCTTGGGGAGAAGAGGAGGCAATATTCTCCTCCTTGGCTGCAGGTGTCTTTGCCAGGTGGATAGGAGATCATCAAAAGGAGATATAGTTTGGCACAAGTTTCCCTCCTCTGAGCTCCCCATCCCCAAATAAATAAACAAGGTAAGGATACTGCTAGGATGAGTGCAGTATACACTGGTGTTTATGAAACAATGCTGTCTGTCTCAGTAGAAGTAGGGGAGGGCAGGCGATGCACATGAGAACTAAGATCAAAGCGGAGTTTGTTGGGGGAGTGGTGGGGGAAAGAGATGGGAGAGAGGGATGTGGGAGTCTGGGAGGCTCTGCTGTGGGAATTCAGGGGAGGGAGGAGCAGATTGTAATGAAAAGCTCTCCAGAGCAGCCTTTCAAGGGAGGTCACAAAAGACAAGGGAGAGTCAAGAGGGCCCATCTTGGGAGAAACATGATCACCTGCTAGATAAGCTACAAACAGGGTCAGAGAATGCTTTCAGGATGAGAGATGGGGAGAACGCTGGGAGGTTGGGGGAGTGGACCAAGCGGTGCCAGAGGAATCCAAGGGTGAGGCCCAGCTGTTGGCATGACTCACAAGCCCCGCAGATGGTGCGGAGACACACCGAGTTTTGAAATCTGCTGGTCACTGTTCAAGTCCAAGCACTGGGGCTCTGCATTCACGTCGCGCTACCTGGGTGTGTGACCTTGACGTAGTTTTAAATCTCAGTTTCCTCCTATGAAAAGTGGGGGTGATAAGTGGACAGAAGTTGTGCCTGGCACACAGGAAGCACTCAGTGAGTCTCAGCAGTCGTAATTTCCAACAATACGCAGTTTGAAATTTTATTGCCTGATTCCACGTTTTTCTGCATCTTTCCCCCACAGGGTGGGAAATGTTAAAAGGACCTCAACATTCCATGCTTTACCAGTGGTAGAAGCAGGAAGTTGGAGGGGAGAGAACTAGACATTTCTTAAGCATTCTTCCTATTGGGGTATTCTGACCTATGTCCTAACTGTTACAAAGATTTGTTGGTCCCCAAGGGGGTAGTACAATGGCCAGCTGTGTGAGCTTGGGGAGATGACATTCCCTCTCGAGGCCTCAGTTTGCCCATCTGTATGTTTGGCAGGATTGGGTCTCTGGTTTCTGGTAGCCCTTTCTACTATCATATTCCATGATGCCCCTAATTCTAGATCAGTCCAGGGCTCGGATGGGAGTGGAGGAAGAAGTGGGCACTGGAGGGTGAGGTGAAGACTGACACGGCGAACTGAGGATATCCTGGATCTGTGTGAGGTGGAGGGGTGGCTGGGGTCACAGTTTTCAGAGTTCCCAAGGATCCCCTTGATGGCTGTGTGCCTGGCACTGGGAGAAGGGCAGGGAGATGGTTGGCCCAGAGCAAAGGGGAATTGCTCTGGGTGATACAGCAGCCACAGACCATCCCATAGGCCACAGGGCAAGGGAAACGAACTGCAGGAGGACCTCCATGCACCATGGAAACTTTTGGCTGCCTGGAGCCCCACCTCATCCCCACAATTCGCATTAGGTGCTGTAACGTTTTATCAGAGCCAATGCCCTCTGCGTAAATCCCGTAGGGATCAATCCAGCCTTGACAAAATTGCCAGAAAAGCGCTGCACTCTCTGCCTGAGCCCTCCTACTCATTTCAGTCACCTGTAATTTGAGAAAATATTCTTTTAGTACCCGAAAGATCTTTTCTATGCTTCATTCTCTGGCTCTCTGTCTCTCTCTGTCTATCTTTCCTGCTCTCTCTCTATTTCCCCGAAGACTTGTTTTTCTGTAAATACTGCAGCTCAGCTCTGAATCACAGATCAAAGCATTTTTTCTTCATTCATCTTTTGAGGCCAAATTGCAGTTTATAATGTCTGTGGTTTTCACTAATCTGTCTCTGTGTCATCTCGCTTGAAATCAACAGAGAGCAGCTCACGAAAACACATTGGAGCTGCCCTGCGGAAGCAGAGAGCGTAATCTGAGCACAGCATTGTTGAGTCTCCGGACCCACAGGTAGAACGATCTGGGGCCTTTATTATACCTGACATTAATCTTGGTAAACAACTTGTTTTGATGAAAGCTGAAAGCCAGATGAAACAAGGAAAAGTCAGGGTGATCAGAAAACAAAATGCGGATCCTTTCCTCCGCCCACCCCTTCCTGAGCTTTCCAGTGACATCTGAGGCTTTGTCTATTTGGACCAAATAAAGGGAGGGAGGAAGCTGGGCTCCTTTCCTCGGAGAACATGCTGATGGTTCCGAGACTTCCTGGGACTTGGACATTTGCAGAGCCGGGTCAGAGTCTGGGGCCTGGGAGGAGTCACGGAGAGCTACAGTTTTTTGTGTTGTTTTCTTGCTCCTCGGAAGAAAACATTCCTGAAGGCAGTTGTCACACCTTATTATGGAACCTGGTTGCTTGTTTCCTGGGGACAGGGCTGACTCTAATAGCTTTTTGGCTCCTTAGCTTTTTGGGGGAAATACTGTATCTTAACAACTCCAGGGTCCAATGGGGTTGTGACAGACCAATTCATTTGCATTAATGAAAACTAGTGCATGGGTGCACAAAGGGTTAAACACAACATTGAGTTAAAAAATGTTTTAAATCCTTGATTAGATTTCCTCTTTATATTTGCATTACTTTACATTACTTTTATACTGCATTGCATTGCATTGTTTTTCTTTTTACAATAGTTTGCTACAAATGCTGGATAAAAATGATATATAGTATGAATAATCCTTACTCTGGCCAAATTTCTCTAGGCGACTTTAAGGAGCTCAGTTGTCATTTAGGCCCAAGCAAGGAAAGGCTGATGAACTGGCATCTCCAAGTCCGGAGAGTGCCTCAGGGTTTAATTTCAGGCCCAGCTCCCTCCAGGCTTCTAGAATCTGTCCTACTTTCCCAGTAGAGATCTCCTTGTTTGATCTTCTGGGGTGGGGGGGGGGATACAGGAACCACAGAATATCAGTGGTGGGTGGGGGGAGTGGGGGTGGAGGTGCTGTTGGAGGGAGGTGAGGGGGTGCCAGAGATGAGAAAATCTGTAAATGCCCCTAGTTCAGTCTTCCCCGAGAAGGAGATGCCCTTCCCCAACAATATGTCCTGCATAAGGTAAGCAGGGTAGGTGACATTATCTTCATTTTATAGTTGAAGAAATAAAATGCTGAGAGATGAAGGTAATTCCTGGCCTACTCAGCTACTCTGTGGCAAAGGGAGATCTCCAAATCCAGAGTTTTCCTCTTTCAAGTTCGCCCATGGAGATGCACAAGGCTAGTCACCGATTAAGCACAGGGCTGGGTATCCACAGGTAGTGCAGGTCACCCCCAAGTCCCTGTAACTGAACAAAGTAGGTGTTATCTTCCCCTTTCACATAGGGGTAAACTGAGCTGTAGAGAGTTTGAATCTCTTTATCAAGGTCACACAACTGGGAAGGGGCGAGCCTGTGTCAGAATGCAAGCCTTCTGGTCCTAAGTCCACCCTTCTGGGTATTGGAAATATCAATCTGGAAATAAAGAAAAAAAATCCTTTGCTATCCTGAATTATCTGGGTTCATTGTCTGCAATAGGAAAGTGATGTAAAGTGAAGAGTTGACTTTCCTATAGAGATGGAAGATTATAATGAATAAACCCTTGCCCCAACTATGTGCAGCGTAATTGTTTCCCTTCCCGTTGAAGACAAAGGTTACTTTGTAGATGTGCTATGGAAACGTGTTTCGGGAGATGACTTTGTAACGAACTGGAAAGGGGTTGCCGAGGTCCGACAATTAATGGACTAGGAGAAGGCAGGGCAAGGTGGAGAGGGGCACGGTAGACTCACAAGTACGATACAGAAAAGAGTTTTGGAAGAAGACGGTGCTTAAAAGCAACGACTGGAGACACAGTGAATGATAAAAAGCATAGCAATTGAGAGATTCTGGAAGAAATAGGGCCCAGAGTGGAGGGGAGTTTTGAGGGTCTCACAAAAAGCAAGAGACTCTCTCTACCTTCATAGGAACACACCATCATTCTCAGAATCTGAAACCTGGTTTCAGCACCCTGGGCCAAGAGGGAAGGCAAACGGGGACTTAAGAGCATCACTCATTAAGCTTAGCCCAGCAGTGAGGCCTTGAGAATTAAGGCTTGTTTGGGAGCAGAGAGAATAGAATCCAGCCAAGCAAGGAATTGTTGGTTTGGGGTCTCTAGTTTGGGTCTGGACAGGGCATTTTGTTTGAAACCTAGGCAGAAAGAAACGGAAGCCCAAAAAAGCCAAGGCTGAGAGCCAGCCAGCCCAGGGGCAAGCAACCTGGGGGAGGATCTAGTCTGCTGGGTGGCCCCAGGCAGGATGAGGACGGGTAAGTGGCCTGAGGACACTACTGTTGACCCTTGAACAATGCGGGCATTAGGGGAGCTGATCCCTGCACAGTCAGATTCTGCATACACCTTAAAAAATTGTGCACACACCTTCTGACTCCCCCAGAACTTAACTACTAATAGCTTACTAGTGATAGGAAGCCTTACTGACAACAGGAACAGTTGATTAGCACATATTTTGTATGTTTTATGTATTATATACTGTATTCTTATTTATTTAAAAATTAAGATTTTTAAAATTTATTCATTTGAGAGAGAGAACACAAGAAGGGGGGAGGGTCAGAGGGAGAGGGAAGAGCAGACTCCCTGCTGAGCAGGGAAGCTGGATGGGGCGTGGGGGGGAGGCTTGATCCCAGGATCCCAAACTCATGACCTGAGCTGAAAGCAGCCACTTAACCAACTGAGCCACCCAGGTCCCCCTATGTATTGTATTCATAGAATAAACTAAGCTGGAGAAAAGCGAATGTTATTAACAAAATCATCAGGAAGAAAAAATACAATTACAGTACCGGACTGTGAAAAATCCGTGTATAATTGGACCCAGGCAGTTGAAATCCACGTTCCTCCAAGGGTCAACAGTAATTTGCTTATCAGGAAAGATCAGGTTCTCTGAAATGCCCATTTTGTAGTCAAGTAAAATGCCTCTTAATGACTTCCTGAGAGCATTCTGTTCACAGCTTCCCAGCAGAAGGAGGGACAGGGAACAGGAGCGTGCCAGACTGTCCAGCCAACACCGACATGACAAGTCCGCGGACAGAAGTAGATTGTCCCTGCCATCAGGAAGGAGGCTGAAGGCGTGTTCGGAGATTGGAGCCCCAAAGTGCAAAGGTGCCTTACTGAGGACGGTCCTAATGCACTGTCATCTAGAGGAAATTATTGGGGTGCCTTATTTCAACTTCATCTTTTTCAGTGGGACTTTACGGGTTATGACTGGGCGCAGTTTAAACATAAATAGCCTCTTTTAGAAACACTCTGCTCTTTAACATTTTGGGTGTTTCTCCCAAAGGTATTCTGCCCAGCTGGCCCTGCAAAGGTAGGGAGTCCAGGAAGTGGATGTATTCAGGGTGAGGCAGGATTTAGCTCTGAAACAGGAGTACAACTGGCTATCCTACATTCTCATCTTCAAAATAAAAAAGAGCCCCTGAGAAATGACTCATTCTTCCCCATGTGATGTCCTGGGGGATATAACTGACAGGTTGATTTAGACAAAGAAAAGAGATAAACAAAGCCACTCAGGAAGAACCTTCTAGCAGGAGCTAGAAACAGACCACATGGACAAGATATGCTGAATGCCATCTAACATTCAGGAAGCACCCATCGAAGCCCCGCTTTGGTCAGGTGTCCCACTGGCCACATGGGCTGAGGGATGGACAGTTGCTTCCTTGTGTAGGGACAAACTTGTGAACCACTCACATGAAGCAGAAGCAAAATGTCAGTGGAAATACTGGCTTTGGGAAGTAAAACTAGAATTTCAGTGAATTTTAATTCATGTCAGGCCAAGACTGTCTTTTCTGGCTGTGATTAAAAAAAAAAAAATGTAATAGAGGTTTACTCTTATATCCTCGTGGTCTCACAAATTATTTTAACAGGTACAAATATTGGGGGTCCCTTCTTTTTTTTTTACAGAGGCATAATTGACATATAAGATGATATTAGTTGCTGGAGTACAACATAACCATTCTTTAACAACTTTCAAGTATGCAACACAGAATTATTAACAGTACGTGCCATGCTGTACACTACATCTCCATGATTTATTTATTTTATAAGTGGAAGGTCGTGCCTCCTGATCCCCTTCCCATTGCACTCCCCACTCCCACTTTGGACAACCACCAGTCTGTTCTCTGTATCCAGGAGCTTGTTTTTTGTTTGTTTGTGTTGCTTTGTTTAGATTTCATGCGTAAGTGGCTTGTGTTTCTCTGTCTGACTTATTTCACTTAGCATGACACCTTCAAGGTCCATCCATATTGCAAATAGCAAGACTCCCTTCTTCTTTATGACCCAATTATACCCATCTCTCTATCTCACAAGTCTGAGTTTCATGTGTCTATCGACGGACAGTTAAGTTGTACCCAGGCCTTAGCTATCGTGAATAATCCTGCAGTGAACAGGGAGGCACAGGTCCATTTTCCCATTAGTGTTTTCCTTTTCTTTGGATAAATACTCAGAAATTGAATTGCTGGATCTTATGGCAGTTCTATTTTTTAATTTTGCCGGGAACCTCTGTGCCATTTTACATAGTGACGTCTGTCTGGCTGTGATTTGATGTTAGTACATTTGGGACATGTCCTCTGGGCCAGAAGAGAAACTCTGAAATCTGGAGAATGGGCCCATGGTTTTGGGAAGGCAAGATAGCCTGGAGGGCAGTTGCCAAAGCTGCAATGAAGTTAGGGGGTGGGCCATAGGTTTTCATTTTAGACTCTCTCAGGGAAGCTTCGTGGCATTTCGGTCAGTCCTAAAGCATGGGTATGGTTTGCATGCTCAGGGTCTTTCTACACTATTGACTTTAGGACCAATTCTTCCTTGTTGTGGGGGCTGTCTTGGGCCTTGCAGGATGTTCAGCAGGATCCCTATTTCTACCCATTTGGTACCAGAACATGCTCTACCCCAGCATGACAACCCAAAGTGTCTCCAGACACTGCCAACTCTTCCCTTGGGGGCAAACTTGTTTCCCAGGGAGTATCACTGGCCAGTTGTCGAAGGTAAAGGGAAAAGGGTGCATCTGGCCAAAGGGTTCCTTTGAAGGAATGTAGAGAAGTGTGATTCTATGTATGTTGGAGCCTGGTAGCCCCGGGGTTATGGTAAAGAGAGGAATACAGTGAGAGATGAGGCTAGAAAAATACTTCAGGGCCAAATTGAAAACCTCACTCATCATATTGCTAATAAATGGGACTTGATCTTGCGAGGATCAGGAGAGCTGGAAGTTTGGGGGGAGGGAATCGGTTGGAAGCGCAGACATGGGAATGGAAGGGGGGAGTGAGACAGAAGGTGGGATGGAGGGCTGCTCCAGCCCTGTGCGCTGAGGGTGGCTGGCACAGGCTGGTGTGGGAGACACCCCCAGGGAGATCAGAAACTTGGAGCCTACTAGCAAGTGGAAGGGAGGAGAGAGGAATCAGAGGGTTGAGAAAGGGATTGCTGGGCAAAAAGCATAGCGTTGACTGACATAAGGAGATTTGAAAGAAGAGGAGGAGCAGATCTGACATTTAAAAATGAATTAAAAATTTTTTTTTTTTAATTATTTACTTGACAGAGAGAGAGAGCACAAGCATGGGTTGTGGCAGAGGGAGAGGGAGAAGCAGACTCCCCACTGAGATAGGAGCCAGACATGGGGCTTGATCTGATCCCAGGACTCTGGGATCATGACCTGGGCCAAAGACAGATGCTTAACCGACTGCGCCCCCCCACCCCCGGCGTCCCTAAAAATGAATCCTTAAACACTACTCCTGCCTGTGCCTCCATGTGGGCCTGTGGGAGTGAATCAGACTCTTCCTCTATGGATTTCCAACCACCAGTTATCAGGGCAAGTGGAACAATTCGCCTGTCAGTAGAGCAAAGACAAAGGTTTGAATAACAACAACCACAACCACCACCACAACAACTACCTTTTACTAAGTCTTTACTAAGTGCTGGGCACCAAGCCAAGATTTTGCCCACTGCCCCATTCAATATTCAAACAATCCTAAGAGGTATATTCTACTTTCACTTCTACTGTAGAGGTTATTTTATTCATCACATATTTATTAGTGACTATTATGTGCCATGCCCTGTTTTAGGCAACCAGGTTATATCTGTGAATAAAACAGAAAAACACCATGCCATCGTGGAACCTTGTGTAAGAAGCAGTGTGCCACCCACCGTCCTCTCCCCCAGGAGATATCACCAGAAAACTCCCTTGCAAGGCAGGAGCAGAAGAGGAAAGATTGCCTGGTGCTGACACCTAAGAATTTTTAAGTCCAGAAGCCAGATATGAGGATGGGGTGTATGGCTTCCACAGTGACAGAATTGTTGAATTATCTGGAGTACATGTCCTTTCTGGAGGCTTCCAGGTCTGGAATGTTGCAGAAGCACACATTCCCACCTCTCTGAAGCTCTGAGCAGCAGGTGCCTCCTTCCTGTTAAATTGCTGAGACCCCAAATTTTAGTCAAGAGCCCATAGCAAGTAAGGGAGTCAGGAGAGAGCCACGTCCATCCACCTTAAACTTTACCTTGTATTTGCACTGTACAACTTTACACTACTTATTAGCTGTCTTGGGTGCTAACCAAAGTAATTCTAACTGTACACTAAGTCTAGACACCTCATTCTTACATGTCCTGGAGCCCAGACCAGATTCTGTGCCCTGGTCTACCTCATTTGCTTGTGTTTTTCTGAGCACACCCCTCCTCCAAGTCAGTTGAGAAAGATAGATGTTTGGGTGGAAGCTTTGCCCTCTCAAGCAGAACAGGACAGGCAGGATGACCACTTTGTATCATGCAGTCCTCAGGGACCTGTGGTCTGAGGGTTTATCTGTGATATATCCCAGCTGGCTTTTTCTAGAGCCACGCCCTCAGTTTGTACTGGTTGGTAGTGTTCACTGCCCAACACTGGGGAGAAAAGCCAAAATGACTGGATACAGAATGCACAAGACCGGGCCTTGGGGCCCTGTACATTTACTCAGGAACATTTTGGCCACAGCACACATATTACACAATGTTGGCTAATTCAATTTAAATAAAAAACTAAAAAAAACCCCAACAACACACAATGAAATAACGATAAAATGTGTGCTCATGCAGTAGGTCTGGAGTAGGTTGCATTTATACTGTGATCCAAGCCAACGTCATTAGAAACCTAGGACCCTTCATTCCTTCCATCCTGCTCGCTTGATGCTGCCTTCATCCTCAGATGGGTGAGCAAGATGGCTGCCATAGTTTCAGCCATCAATTCTCGTAATGACCAGAGAAAGAAGAAAGATTGCTCTTCTTTCACCTTTCTTTGTTTTAGAAACGAGCAGATTCTCCGAGAAGTTTGTAGCAGATTTGACCCTCACATTTAATTGGCTAGAACTGGGTCACAATCTCCTTCCCAAACAAAACCTCGCCAAGAAGAATGGGCCCATCATGGTTGGCTTATAGACAAATGAGAGTCACTACCTGAAGATGGATTTGGCCAACAGCTTCCCCTGAAGCACATGGCTGTGTGAAAAGGGTGGGTGCCCAAACCCAAACTCATTTCTCTTCTAAAGGAAGAAGAGAGGTGGGCTGTAGTCTAGGACAAGCAACCGAGAGTATTCTCAACAGCTCACCATCTAGCTCCCACAAGTGCCCAAACCCAAACTCATTTCTCTTCTAAAGGAAGAAGAGAGGTGGGCTGTAGTCTAGGACAAGCAACCGAGAGTATTCTCAACAGCTCACCATCTAGCTCCCACAAGTGCTGTATTCTCTGTGCCCTCAGAGAAGGGGAACAATCAGTCTTGTATCTTCTCCTCCTCAGCCTTATCCTGAGGCCTCCACATTTGATGCACTTGGACTGTGCCAGCTAGAGGCCTTTTTTCTTTTTCATTTTCTTTTTCTTTTTAAGCTGGTTATAACCTTACTCTGTCCTTAGGAACGGCCTTTCTTCCAACACACTCCAGGCACTTTTACAGACTCGATGACCTCTGCCCAGAGGATTACTAGATTCCATTTATGGAGATGGTGTGAAGGTCATGAGGCAGCCCCAAAGGCCCAGTCTGGGCCTTCCTCCTCCTCATTTCTCCAATGGGAGTGATAGGCCCTAAAAGGCCAAGACTCTCCATGGAGGCCTCTGGATGCAGGTGTGGTCTATTAACAAAAGCTTCCTTTGTGTGGACTGGAGGCTCTGGAAAAAGTTGGCTCCTCAGCAATCTTAGAGAGGTACTTAGTGATTGCCTACAGGTGGAGTAGATTAGAATGGCTGAAATCAGGATTTGTCTATTTTGGCTCCATTCTAGTTTGTTCCTGTATGTTTGGGCAACACCATTGGCCTGGTGAGCTGTTGGAGTCTCTCAAGAAATGTTTAGTCTCTTCTCTAGCTGCTCAGTGTGCTGGGTGTTGGACATAGAGCCTTGAGCAAGACACAGTTCCTGCCCTCGAAGAACTCACAGATTGTGGGAGAGAAAACTTGAGGAATAGGCAATTGCAACGTAGCAGGGTAAGTGTGTTGGACAACCCCACCCTGCCCACCATTGCTAGGTGTTGCAGGGTTCCCAGGGAAAAGTGTTGTTTAAGCTGAGTCTGAAGGGACAAGGGGAACAAAATATTGCCTGTCTCTAAGACCATGTCTCTACTGAGGTTTCTTAAAGTTTGAGGAGTACTCAGACCTTAGGATGTTAGTTGGAAACTCACCTCGGGGAAAATAATCTGGTCAGATAAATTTGGGAACCAATGGAGTAAGCAATCTGTAGGACCCCACAGGCCTTTTCGTAAATGTACCAGTGAGAACCATGAATCTCTCAGAGGGTCACCGCGGGTCCATTTCCCAATCACACTTGACCACAAAATCCTTCCCCCCATCTCTCACAGAGGACTGCTTCCGAATTTGAGAACTCACAGCACTGTAACTGAATTAGGATGATTATAGTGAAAATATTCCTCTTGCTGTGGATTGTGGGTAATTCAGCAATGGGCACGTGGCGCCGTCTTTTGGCCAGTGGGATGAGAGGGGAAGTGTGCTAAGGGCTGACAGGGAAGATTTTGGGAAAGAGGAAATGGGAAGAGACAGCTGCTCTTCTTCCTCTGGGCGTGTTCTCTCTGCAGATGATGGCTAGACTTGTAGGGACAATGTGCCACCAGCCAGGGGATGAAGCCAGTGCCTAGATGACAGAGTAGAAACAGAAGAAGCCAGGTCTTTGATGACAATGTTGAGTTTCTGATTAAACACCGCTAGAACCTCTTCTGTCTATTGATTTAACTTGGACTTATTATATAATAATATATTTCCTTATCTTTTAACTGGCTGCAGTCAGACCTTCCTGTTATTTGTAGTCAGAAGCCTCCCAGCTCAGGGCACCTGGGTGGCTCAGTCAGTTAAGCATCTGCCTTTGGCTCAGGTCATGATCTGGGAATCCCGGGAATCAAGCTCCCTGCTCATTGGGGAGTCTGCCTCTCCCTCTGCCCCACTTGTGCTCTCTCACTTGCTCTCTCTCAAATAAATAAATAAATAGAAGAAGAAGAAGAAGAAGAAGAAGAAGAAGAAGAAGAAGAAGAAGAAGAAGGAGAAGAAGAAGAAGAAGAAGGCGGCGAAGGCAAAGGCAGTGGCTCCTGGCTCCCGGCTGATGAACTTCCATTTTTCTCATGACAATTTTCTGTTGGCACATTGAGTATTTTCTTGATCAAGGCTCATCACTTGGATTCTCAGGGTATAGGTAGGTAGCATGCCCTGGACTCAAGGGTCTGAGGCAGCAGGTGACATATTAGTGATGCCCAAAAGCATGCCAGAGCCTCAGCTGGTGGAGGCAAATGGGGCATGCTGGTGGGCTGGCATTCTAGTGGGGCTATGGAATGCATGGGCTTGAAGGGCTGCAGACTCCTGATCAGAGGCAGTTGAAGCTCAGAGAGTTAGGGCAGGGAGAGGAGAAAGAGGCTGCTCTGCAGGCTGGTCTGAACCTTCCTCCCAGCGTGGCATGGTGCCTGTGCCCGCACCTGCTCCTTCTACCCTTACCCAGGGCTTTGGCTCCTTCCACTGCTCTCTCCCCAGTTCTCCTGCTTTGACTTTTCCGTTAGTGGCCTCATTCCTTTGGCATCACCTTTGGTTTTATGAGCAGCTCATAAAACCAAGCCTTTACAAACATAGGATTTATTTTTAGACATATTCAAGGAAGTTGTCATTTAAAGGTCTATTGACACGATTTATTGGCAATTGCAATCGTTACCATCATCCCCATTTTTAGGTGCAGAGCTCTGTGGTGTTAAGTTTATATTCCCGTTTTTGTGAAGTGGACCTCTGGAACTTCTTTATTTGTCTTGTGTGATGGCTAATTCGATGTGTCATCTTCACTGGGCTGGGGGGTGCTCAGGTTCCACATGATTTCCGGGTGTGACTGTGAGAGTGTTTCTGGAGAGTCTTTCGGATTGGGAATCTCGGTAAAGTAGATTGCCCTCCCCATGTGGGTGGGCATCATCTAATCGGGTGATGGCCTGAATAGCACAACAAAACAGAGAAGGGAGGATTTGTCCCATTCCTGCCCACCTGCTTTAGCTGGAATATGGGTCTTCCGCCACCCTTGGATTGGGTTTACACCATTGACTTTCCTGGGTCTGCAGTTTGCAGATGGCAGATCATTGTGTTTTTCAGCTTCCATAACCAAGTGAGCCAGTTCCTCCTAAATAAATCTCTCCGTTCTCCTCCCTCCCTCCCCCTCCTCCCTCTGGAGAGCCTTGACTAATCCATCTTACAAAACTGAAATTCTATACCCACTGAATAAATGCCCTTTACCCCCACCCCCAAGCCTCTGGTAACCATCATTCTACTCCCCTTCTCTGTAGATTTGATGACTTTGGATTCCTGATATAAGTGGAATCATGTGGTGTTTGTCTTTTTGTACCTCCTTATTTCACTTAAACTGACGTCCTCAAGGCTCATCCACATTGCATCAGGTGAAAGAATTTTCTTCTTTTCTAAAGCTGAATAATAGTCCATTGCATGTATAGATCACATTTTGTTTATCCGTCCCTCTGTTGATGGACATCAGAGCTGCTCCCACCTCTTGGCTGTTGTGCCCTGACATCCCTTTTACCTACTGTTGTGACTGGGGTGTGGGTTTCTAGTTCTGTTGCCCATGGCTCATCTTAACCCAGTTTCTCTGGTGTGCCTGGTGGAAGGTATTCAAGAGATAATGTTAGTCTCCTAAGAATGATCTTGCTCATGAATTTTTCAAGAAAATTATGTATTTGGAAAAAAACCTCCAAAGACCCCACATGTACTTAGTGTATAGCCAAAAGAAAATGTATCAAGGAAAAGATGAGTATCTTTTATCCAGTGTAGTGACTCATCTCAGTTTGACTCTGTAGGCATAACTGTGGCTGAAATGTAAGCACACTTAAAAATTCATTTTCTCACCCATAAAAAGGTAGTACAAGCTCAATATAAAACTTTTGAAGAAAAGCAATAAAAGCTACCATTTAATGAGGTCATATTTTGTGCAGGCTCTCAACCAGGGGCTCTAAAGTTACTCTTTTTCATCTGCACAACTCTTTGAAGGAGGCATTTGTATACTTCAGGTGAGTTGCAGACTCATGGGAGGCCATCTCCCCAGCCGCCATCATGGCCACCTCCACCCCAGGACCTGATTTATTCACCCTGGATGTGAGAGAGATCCAAACCTCGGGAGCAGGTCCAGCCCACCTTGGGGAGCTTCCCCTTTGCCCTGAAGTTCCCATGGGCTCTGCAGCTCCCAGGGATGCTCTCTGCATGAGCAAGGGCCCGTCAGAGTTGGGAAAGCAGCTGAAGTCTTGCCCCACCACTGCCCTTTTATATGGGGGCTTACAACATCCTCCTAGAAAAATCTAGACTAACAACCTTTGTATTTCTAGTAAAGGGAAACAAACATGGGATTTTCTTGGTTCTTGAGCCAAACAGAGCAATCAGAGTGACAGACCAAGGCTTCCCCTTTTCCCTGGAAAACCCTTTTCCCTCCATCCACTCCCAGGGGCTGATTTAATCCCCTTCATCTTGGTGCCTCCAATACAGATTTTGAGCTGATAGCAAATTCATTTTCGTGTCTGTAAATGTGTGTGTGTGTGTGTGTGTGTGTGTGTGTGTGTGTGTGTGTGTGTTTGCAGGTGAAGCAACAGCTTTAGAGATTCAATGGTTTGCCTAAGGTCAGCCATCCAGTATGGCTGGCTGATTTTTATCCTAGAGATAAAAATCGAAGTGGTCGTGAGTTCAGGTACCTGCAATACAGGTGGGTTTGGGACTCAGCAAAGTCCCTTATCATGGCTGAGTTTCATTTTTCACATCTGAAAGGGGGATAATAGTCAGTATAAGGTTGTTGCAGGGATTAGAAGTAATATATGTAAAGCGCCAAGCACAATGCCTAGCTCTTGGTGGGTGGTCCGTAACTGCTGACAATTATAATTGTGCTGCCTGACTCCAAAATCTTTGAGCTTTTCTTGGAACACAATACCTCTCTCACAGAAATGTAAAAAATGGAAGGGTGTGGGGGAGACAAAGAAAAAGAAAAAGAAAACCGTCAAGTCATTCCCACCACCCCAGGACGAAAACCACTGGCTTTTGGTGATTTTCCCCATTCCCCCATTTCTTTCTTTTTTCTTTCTATGAGGCATTTCCCCATAGTTATCATCCCACCATATATATGATTTGCTTCCTATTTCCTTTTCACCTTTCATCACAAGCCAGGACAAACTTTAAAGTCTACTTCCTTCCAGTGGGTTTTGCAGGAACCAACAGACTTGGAGGTTAGAAGCCTCCGTGGCCACAGCCCTTTGGGAAATGTGGGCCTCTCCAGGGGGGTAAGCGAGAGTTCCCTAAATGTTTTTTCATTCCTTCTTACTTTGAACTGTTGGTTTTTCAGAGCTGGAGCCATTCCTTGGCATACTGGCTTCTTGACCTTCACCATGACTTTGTACTCTTACCTGGACAGTAGAGACCTCTTCCTTTGAGACAGTCTCTCTTCTTGTCCCCCTGTAGGTCCTCTACCTCGCTCTGGTCAGCAATACCCCTAGATCTACAGTCATCAGTCTCATTTGGGCTAAGCTCTTTCAACACAGCATTGTCTCACCCCCTCGGGATTTTTCACCCTTCTGCTCCTGGGGTTCCCCATGGGATTCTGCTTCAGGATCCATATCATTGAACTTCACGGAAGCATAATTTGTAGTTGTACAAACTGAGACCATAACAAACTCACACTAACTTCACCTGACCCCTCACTGCCCACTAATGTACTCTTTCTCGAAGACAACACGCAGCCTGCAGCTAAGTTGCTGTTCAAAAACATCTCCATTATCCTCTGCCCGCACCCCTGCCCCAAGCAAACCAACAATACTCCACCTTCACCGGGAAGTGAAAGGCATGTGGGAAAGTTTCTTCAATGTTACTCTTCTCCATCTCAAAATTTCCCGGGATTTTTGGGCTCTTTTTCTTCTCCTAGGTCTCTGAGAAGAATTCTGTCAGATTTCTGAAGTTTTTCTCACCTCTCTCCTCCTCCTTTAAGACGGTCCTATTCATTGCTCATCTCTTGAATATATACTCAGTACATATACTGTGACTACATTTTTCCAATTATAAAGTCTATTTTATTCTAAAAATAAAACAGAGGGGTGCCTGCGTGGCTCAGTGGGTAAAGCCCCCGCCTTATACTTTCCAATGGATCCTTTTCTGTATTCTTTCCCAGGTACCCTTCCCGCCCTGCCCTGGAAATGGAAGCGTTCCTAAGGTTAAGTTGTTGGTCCTTTCCCTTCCATCCCCTCTTTTGAGCCTTTGCCCTCAGTAATCACCTTGATTTTGCTGTCTCTGACTCTCTGCTGTTGCTCTCTCATTTTGTATTGAAATCATTATAGCTTGCTAGAGAGTCCAACTGAGATGTTTTGCATGTACCTCCCACTCGAAATGTCCAAAACTGAGCTCATCCTTCCCTCACCTCTTAGGCATTTCCCCCCAGCACGTGGACTGCCTCTGAGAACTTCCTCCACTTCAGGTTGGGCTTGAATGACACGATCCTGCACCCAAGGCCATTGCTGGTTGGAATGATGGTGGGCGTCCTGCTGCCGTGGCTGAACTGGGACATGATACAAAGAGAAGAAGCTGTTGCCTTCAGTCGTGTGTGTGTGTGTGTGTGTGTATTCAGATAAATCTGGTTTGTGAAAGGAAGAACAAGTGGAGTGAAGGGAGGCAGCAAAGAGGGACCCTGCAGACTTGGGATGACTCAGCAGCACCAAAGAACAGCATGGCTCCGGAAGTATTGACCATGCCTGATTCCAGGGCCTTGTAAGGTTCAGCTATACTGCCTGCCCTTACATTTTGGGATATAATCCTATATATATATATATATATATATATATATATATATGTATTATTAAAGATTTTATTTATTTATTTGACAGACAGAGATCACAAGCAGGCAGAGAGGCAGGCAGAGAGAGAGGAGGAAGCAGGCTCTCCGCCGAGCAGAGAGCCGGATGTGGGATCTATCCCAGGACCCTGAGATCATGACCTGAGCCAAAGGCAGAGGCTTTAACCCACTGAGCCACCCAGGCGCCCCAAATCCTATATTTTTATAACCCATTCTCCCTTTTCTACTTGAGTCAGCATACATGGGCTTCAAATCGAAGAGCTTTGACTATAACACCCTCAAGCCCAGACCGTTATTGGATAAGATTTCCCTTAATAGTACGGACCCTCTTCCTCCCGGATTTAGGCTGAAAACCCTCAGGTTCTCTTTGGCACTTTCCTTACCTCATTCCGACTCCCAGCATCTCCCATTACCTAACCTCTTCTTCCTCTCTTCACATCTAGGTCATTACCTCTCCATCAGACAGCTAAGAGGGCCATTGCTCTGCGGATTAACTGGATGGCATGCTTTCCCTTAATACCCCCTGTGCTTTCTCACCACCGTGCCTTCTGGGGCTGCCAGGAGACTGCCTTCCCTTCCTTTCCTACTCATCCATCACACTCCAACTAAACATCTTCCTTACTGCCAGGCTTCTTCCCCAACCAGTGAATACCCTGTCTGCCTCTGAGTCCCTATAGCCCTTCCTATACCTCACTCTGGGCACTTCTCCCATTCTGCTTCTTCTGAGGTTTCCGGGTATCTCTGTGCATCATTCCTCTCATCACACCGTTAGCCCCTTGAAGGCTGAGACTTAATCCTGTTTATTTGTTTTTCTTTTTCAAACCTTTGCTTTTAATTAATCAAAGAAAACAATACTAGCTTCCTATAACCCATTCTCCCCCTAGCAGCCAGAATGATTTTTCAAAAACATAAGAGATCATGCTGTTCTCTTCTTAAATCCTCCAGTGGCTTTTTTCTACACTTGGAGTCAAAGCCAAACCACCCCTCCCAAGGTGTATATGAAGTCACATGACCTGGTCCCCCCCTGCCTCATCCAGCCATCTAGGATCCTTGAATGTGCTAAGTTTGTTTCTGCCTCAGGGTCTTTGCCCAGAATGATACCCCATCGGCTCTCTGCACAGGACTGCCTTTACCGTCCCTCAGACCTCAGCTTTTATGTCACCTCTTGAGAGAGGTGTCGTGACACGTCCATCTCAGAGTAACCATGACGATATTCCTTCTTTCACACCCTATTTACATTTTCTACATGGCCCTTCTGGTTGCTTTTCTTCAAACAGCTTGAGATCCACCTTAGAAACCATAAGAGGCATTTGTGTGAAGTACATCACTGAACCAATTTTAGTATATTTACAGAATTGTGGAACGAGCACAGGACTCTAATTTCAGGACATTTTGGCGCTCCCAAAAGAAATCTTGTATCCATTAGCTGAGGAGTAGTGTCCCACCCCTCTCCTGGCTCCCTCACTGTTCCGTGTGGAAACCACTGCTCTGTTCTCTGTCTATGCAGATGTGCCTGTTCTGGGTCTTCCATGGACATAGAATCATACACTATGTGGTCTTCTGGTTCCTTTCACTTTTTTCCAATGTTTCTGGGGCTTATCCCTGTTGTACTGTGAATCAATACTTCATTCCTTTTTGGTGACAAATTCTATCTCATCATACAGATACACCACGTTTTATTTACTTTTTCATCAGTTGGCAGACACTGGGCTGTTTCCAGGTTGTGCTCACTGTTTCTTTGTCCCTTTCTGTGAACAGAGAGAAGGACCCGCGTCTGGGTCATTCCCTGCTAGGAAGCCACAAGCATGTTCATGGAGCAGCAGTCGCGTCCTGGTGTGATGTCCCTGGGACACGGGTGAATACACCGAACAGCTGGGCGCCGTGGAGCAGACCTGCCTTCCCTGGGTCTCAAATAGTGTCTGGCCCAGAATGGGACTGCCAGCCATGTCCTCCGAGCACCTGCTTGTCAGGCTGCCGGAGGCAGTGGGCAGTGGGGGCTCTGTTGTCCGCCTGTGTGCTTTCTCACTTCCTTCTGGTAACACACTCCCCTCTACCCCCTCTCCTACTCTCTCCAGGCTGGAGCTGTGAGTGCCCAGGTTTCCTGCCATGAAGAGAAAGCAGGTGTTGGGCCGCAAAGGAGAAGCAGAGGCAAGTAGACACTGAGGTTGTCAAGGAGCATGCCAGATCTCTGGTTCCCTGAGGTCTTAGATCCCATGGCTCTACTTTGACTCTGGCCTTCAGCAGGATCTTCCCAGGTAAACGAGTCAATAAACTCCTTTGTTGCTGTGGCGAGCTTGGCTCGGCTTCCTGTGACTTGCCATAGAGAGTCTGAGGAATCGGCTGAGGCTCCTTACTCACCTAACTGGTTTGGTCACAGTAACAAATAAGAATTGTCTAGGGGTTCTCAGATGAGAGAGTATTTTCACAGTCATTATTTTATTCTATCCTCGTCACAGAGGGGGAGAAAAAAATCACAAACCTAATTTTAAACATGTGGAAACCACAGATCAGAGGCAGTGAGGGATGTATCTCAGGTCACCTGGGTAAAAATTTGCACAACCAGGGCGCCTGGGTGGCTCAGTGGGTTAAGCCACTGCCTTCGGCTCAGGTCATGATCTCGGTCCTGGGATAGAGTCCCACATCCGGCTCTCTGCTCGGCGGAGAGCATGCTTCTTCCTCTCTCTCTGCCTGCCTCTCTGCCTACTTGTGATCTTTCTCTGTCAAATAAATAAATTCTTTAAGAAAAAAAAAATTTGCACAACCAGGCCCCAGGCTCTCAGCTGAGCATTCTTTGTCTCCTGGCCAGGGCCCCGATGACTGGCTTTGGGAAGAAAGGGTGACATTTGCTCCTGGATGCTTTGGGGGCCTGGTGGGTGCTTAGCACAATGCCTGAAGTGTTTGCTGAGGAAATGACTGGATGGATTTGACTAGGTTCAGTGGCCAAAAGCAGGAAGACTCCTACACCTGCCTTGGAGCCGAGTGGGGAGGTCTCTGGTTATTGGAGAACCTGAAGCAGAGTAGAAGGGAAACTGTTGGTGCAAGTCAGCAAGTGAAAATCAAACAGCACTTAGCAGTGGCTGGATGCCAACAGGACAACACAGGCTCTGTCCCTCCTTCTTTTACTCCTTTCCACCTTCCTCCCAGCTTTGTGCCCCTTTCCTTATGGATTGGCCGAAATGCAGGACAAGAGCCTTGTCAAGACCTTTCCCTGGATCTGACTGATGCCTAAGTCAGGCTTCCTAGAACTGTACGGCAACATCAAAACACACAAAATATCAAGAGGACAGATTCTGACATTTGAGTTTCGGTCCCCAACTCCTACTCACTCTGGCTCAGTCCTCCTGCCACACACACTTGCCTGGGCCCATGATATTCTTCTTGGTGACCACTGCGCGGCAATGTACTCCAAACTGTCAGGTTTTTTTTTTTTTTTTCTTCCCTCTGCCTCCCTCTTTCTCTGCCTTGCAAACTCCTACTCATCCTTCAAAGCCCCACCAGGATGTCACCTCCATTGAAACTGTCTTTTAGGGATTCTCCTGACTCTGAGCTTCCGTAGTATTTTATAAGCATCACATTGTAGCACTTCTTAGGCTCATATAGTGGCTCTTTGCTATATTTGTGTGCACACCAGACCTCACTTCCTGGAAGGCCTGTCTCAGTGCAAGGAAGCTTTGTCTCCCCACCCTGGCCCAGCATCTGCACCCTAGTATGTGCTCAATAAATGTCTGTTAAAATTTTATGAACAAAGGCTGTGTTCTCCTGGAATGCAAGCCTGGGACTGTAAGAGTGGTTGAGTACATTCAGGAGAATTTCTTAAAACTTTCTGTCATATGATGACTGATGACTGGAATGAAATCATTTGTAACACAATTGGGCTAATAAAAGAGGCCCTTTCAGCAAAAGTGCTTAGAGGACCTCTGATTAGAAGTTATTTTTGATAAATAGTACAGAAAAAAAAACAAAAAAACAACAACAAAAAAAACCCCTTTCCTCTTTCTGTCCTGGTTGCTGCCTTGCTGTGCACATGATAAAGAACATGCTCTTGGTCTTTATTTTGTGGGAAATGGTGTAGAGAGGAGATGGACCCGAGCTTGCCTGTATTAGGTTAAGAGGGCTGCTACAGCAGAGGACCACAGACCAAGAGCCTTAAACAAAAGAAATTTATAGTCTCACAGCCCTGGAGGTTAGAAGTTCAAGATCAATGTGTAGGCAGGGTTGGTTCTTCTGAGAGCTGTAAGGGAAATCTGTTCTCTGCCTCTTCCTAACATCTGGTGGTTTGCTGATCATCTTTGGTGTTCCTTGGTTTGTAGGAACATCACCCCAATCTCTGCTTAAGTTCACATGGCATTTTCCCCTTGTGTGCGTTGGCTTCCAATATCCATCTTTTGTATGGACACTTTTCGTTATTAGATGGGGGCTTATGCTGACGACCTCATTTTAACTTGATTGCCTCTGCCAATACTCTCTCTTCAAATCAGATCACTTTCTGAGGTACAGGGGATGAAGATGTCAACATGGGAACTTTTGAGGGACATAATTCAACCCATAACGGTGACTCTGTGAATTGATAGCTGATCTGAGCTCAGAACCTAGAGTCCCAAAGCCAGGCAGGCAGGGATTACTGAAGTAGAGGAGATTTTGAGGGAAGTTTGTTTCTCCGCCTTGACTCCATCTCTCAGTGCCAGTAAGTCTTCATTGTGCTACTGGAGAGTCTCTTAGGGAGAGGTGCTAAGAACATTCCAGAAAACAAGAATGAGTATTCACGTAACCTGCCTTGTTTCAGCTACTGCCAGGAAAAATGCACCTGCAGTGGTGGAGACAGACAGGGAGAAATAAAGTGAGAGAGAGACAGAATGACAGAAAATAAATGTACTTCTAAGTAGAGGCAGATTTTCCATGATGCTAATGAAACTTAAGCTTCCTGGCTTTTTATAGAAGAATCCTGTATTTAATTTTGTGTTCTTTTTGAAAAGAAGAACTCTCCCTCAAATGACATAAAATTCAGGCTCCTCAAAACCTAGATCTACTCTGCCTCTAACAAAAATACCTGGATGTTATTTGTGTTTCAGAATGGGATGTCAGAATTTTCCTTCTCCTTCATATACTTTGGGGGAAAAATAAACAAACAAACTCATGTGGGCTTGCTTCCCCAAAGTCCTGTCAAAGTAAAAAGCCTTGGCCACTGGACCGCCCCAGAAAACCAGTCATTGCTCCTTCTGCCCCATCCACATGAAATGCACCTCACTCCTCTTCCCAGTGAGTGGCGGCTTTAGAATCTTAGCAGAACTTGTGAGTCCCCAGAAGGGACCTCCTGAAATGGGGAACAGAACCTAGCACAGATGCCTATCAGAGTGAGGGGTGGCCAAGGGAAGGTCTGGAGGAGCCATCCCACCAGCCCTCTGAGGGATGGGTTAACAGGGGGGGTGGGCTGGGTTCTGAGAAAACAGATGACAAGTTCATGTGACAGCCGGGTCCCCCTCGACCTGCAGCTTCTCCTCAGGCTGCAGGGGTGCTGGAAGTGCTGAGGGCAAGGCCTCCTTCTGGGCAGTGCTGCCCTGCTCACTTAGCAATTTTCCTTCCTTCGGGCTTTGCCCAGTTCTCCTTTTGTTTCTGGGTTTTTCCTTTCCATAATGTGCTTGCGGAGCTGGATGCCGGTGACACTGCTCTTGGCCAGGGCTGGCTCTTCATGTGCCGGTAATTAACTTGGCAGAGACGTTGGTACTTAATAGCTAAGGTTGACTGGTCAAAATGTCAATGATCTCATTTCTCAAAAATGTTTTAGGTGTGTTGTATTTTTTCTCTCATGAGCCCACAGTGTCTATTTGAATTTCCTTTTCTCTTAGATGAGATTTATTTGTACCATTCAGGCAGTAACTGATGTCTTCTACAATCTACTCTCTCTCACAGTTGCAATCCCAGTATTTGAAGAAACTGGGATTACGGGACCATCAGCATTAGTATCTTTACTGGTCTGCCACTTAGGGATTAGTCAGAACTTCTGTGTGGCAGAGCCAATATTGTCCCATTCTTTCTTTCTTTCTTTCCTTCTTCTTCTTCTTTTTTTTTTTTTTTAAAGATTTTATTTATTTATTTGACACACAGAAAGAGAGAGAGAGCACAAGCCCAGGGAGAGAGAGAACCAGGGAGCCTGATGTGGGACTCAATCCCAGGACCCCGGATCATGACCTGAGCCGAAGGCAGACACTTAACTCACTGAGCCACCCAGGCGCCCCCCAACATTATCTTATTCTTAAGAGGACTATGTGACAGGCTTGGAAAGGCCAGTCATAACTTCAGATTTCTAAATAATCAAATCAGGTAGACATTCAGTGATTGCTTAGTGATTGAATGTTATAATGGCTAGGAAAAAACCTCACTTCAAATCAACTAGGTATTTACGAAGTCCAATCAACTCTGTAGTCATGGCCTAAGAAATAATTATCCGTATTTTGTTGATGAAAGTTTTGAAGCATAAAAAACAAATGGCTGGCTCGACTTCACACTGACTTAAACATATTAGTCACAGAACTTAAATGAAATCCTTAGTTGGGTATTTCTGATCTCAGGCTAAGAAGTGGGGGTGCATATTATAAAGAAGAAGTGATAAAGGAGCTAGGAATGTATAAAGAAGAATGTGACCCTGATACGGCGTAGACTCACAGACACCACAACTTCAAGGCTGTTCAGAAGCTATAACAGTTCAAAAAAGTCCTTGAAACTCTAACTTACATAGTGGCTGAAGTACTGGATTCTTCAGTTCTCTGCCATTGATCTGATTCAGTATGAATCTGGTATCTTATCTCCCCAAGCCTGCCTACTTCTCTTTGAGCCCCTAATGGAAGTTCACCAACCCCAACCCCTCCCCGCCCCCCACTATTAAATTCCATGTCTGTTTTTTAAAAATTTTTTAAAAATATTTTATTTATTTATTTAAGAAAGGGAAAGAGAGAGAGCATGAAGAAGGGACAGAGGGAGAGGGAGAAGCAGACTCTCTGTTGAGCAGGGAGCCTGACACAGGGCTTGATCCCAGGACCCTGAGATCATGACCTGAGCTGAAGGCAGACACTTAACCTACTGAGCCACCCATGCACCCCTAAATTCCCTGTTTGAATAGAGCTTTGCTTCCAGCTCCCTGTTTAAGTCACAGACAAGCCCCTGGAATACTTGGGTCCGCGGTTCCATCAGGTGTGGCTTCATTGGGAGTACTGTGACGTGTGGCAGAAGGTGGTCACCCCATTTCAGTTTCCATCTGAGCCGCTCTTGTCAACCACACTCTAGTCCCTAGAAGGGGACAGTGTGGAGTGCGGATGCTGTGATTGACTGTCTGCTCTGAATAACACTGTGATGTAACCAAAACCATTTCCCTGTTTCATGTATGCCGAGCACATAGCAAAGGAGCTGATTTAATCCCTCCTCTGGAAGGGCAGCTGAAGATGGCGGCTGTGTCAGCTTGTGTGACTTATCTCCAGAGCTCTAGGAGAGCTCAGCCTCCAAAGGAAAAGAGAAAAAAGAAAGTGAGGGAAGAACATAGTTCCAGTTAGAGGGCTGATATTCGTGGCATGTGGGCAGTGACATTACAGAGTTAATGACTAGATGTAGGTCCCCAGGACATCTGATTATTCACCGTGAGGCCTCCAGCAAGACAGTTCATGGCTCGGAGCCATGGCTGGCTTCTAGAAAGCAGGAGATGACAATAGCATATGCCACCTCCCTGTCTCTCCGGAGGCATGAGGACAAGTTAACATTTGCACTGCACTTTGAAACTCCGGGATGAAAGGTGTGAATGGACTACAAAGACACCTGGTGCTGGTGATTTACATTTGGTCCCGAGATACCTGGGCTCTTGCTGGAGGGCTGGGCCTGGCAGACATGATCCATCAGAGGGCAACTACAGGGGAGGGGACAGAGGCACTGAATGTCACTTGCCGCTGGAGCAAGGGTCCGTGGGCTGCCGCGGTGGAGGAAACCCAACGTTGAAGAGACGGTGTCTCACTGAGGAGATTCACTCTGATAAACTGAAGGGTGTAGGAGCTGTGGTTTGTCTAGTTTCATTAAAAAAGTTCTTGGGGCAGCAAGACTGGACTTAGGGCAGCTTCTCCCTGGAGGCTGGTTAGAGATGAGAGCCTCAGTCCTGCCAAGCAACACCGACTTTCTGCCCATGACTGGGCAGATGACTGTCCGGGGACAGAGGCCCGGAGACGCAGGGTCCAGCCAAGCCAGTTTCATGAGGCCTCGGCCCTGAAACAATCACCAGGTGCCTCCTGCCCCACCTCCTTCCCTCAGTCTCTTTGATATTTAATTTCCTCTTTGAGGCTGTCCCCAGAGGCCAGCTTTCATTGATCCCACCTACTGGGAAGTGGTGTGTATGGGAGGCTGGTAGGCGGGTGTGGCCCAGTGTGTGGTTTGTTCTGGGCCCTGGAACCTGCCTGGGCATGTCTCTAGGAGCTGGCTATTCCCAAGCCCGCCTGTAACCCAGCTCTCTTCATTCTACCCCCTCCTGCCTCTGAATTAGGATCTCAGGACCTTTGTTTATTCACCTCCTCACACCCAGCAATAAAACCTTCTAAGTAGAATGCCTGGGGAACCCACTGGTGGGGAGGCACATTAATAGGTTAAAGAAGACACAGGTTTCCATCTAGATGTCCCTCCTCCCTCACACCCGCCGTGCTTGAGAAGTGCGTTCTCCCCCTCTGAGACTGAGTCTTCTAACCTGTTCAAACAAGGCGACGATGTCTCCCCTACCGCTTCACGGGAGCATTTTGAGAATTGGATGGTTTAAAAGTTATGAAAGCATGCTGTCAACGGCGAACAGCTATGCAAATGTTAGTGATTTTTCTGAAGCTGCTCATTCGTTCCTGGACCCGTGCGGGACACGTTGTATACAGGCAATGAGCTAGAGGATTGAAACTGGCCCATGACATCAGAGTCTAACCATGCTTCAGACTGAGCCACGGAACAACGTCAGGGCCCAAACGCCCTCACCTGAACTCCATGCACGTGCAGAGGCACGTGGAAAGGGCCTGTGGCCCTGCTGACATCAAGGATAGCTAAGCTCAGGAGCCTGACTTTGGAGTGGATTCCATTTAACTCCCTAGTGAATGTTCTGGGGTCTTCCACCAGGGCATCTAGAATGGGGGGCCAGAGGTTGAGACTGTCTTCTAAGGGCGCTGGGAAGCCATTGGAAGAATTAACACAGAAGAGTAGCCTGATGAATTTAAATATGAAAACCTTCCTCAGGCTGTTTTGTGGGAAATGGAATGTAAGTCTTCGTAGTGCAGCTGTTGTTCATCTGACAAGCCTCTGGGCCCCCATTTTGTTCGGGGAATTACCCTACCATGTGGGTCTTGGTGGGAGATTTTCCCCACTCCCACCCCTCCAGAAGCTGAACAGGCCAGAGACTCCATCCACTAGTTCTGAATGCTAAGGAATGGGCATAGGTGCTCCACCAGGGTCTCTAAATCTAGTTCCGGAGAGATGAAGACCTGGGCCAAAGCAGATATGTTCCAGCATATCTGGGTAGGGGTGGCCAGCCCAGGTAGGGGAATCCTGTGCCTAGAGCCACCAGGGGGCCCATGCTAAGGAAGTGTGGAGGTCCAGCAGGGGCAGCACAACATCCCGACCAGGCTCATCCTGTCCCACGATGTTGCAGCAGCTTCTCAGCGTCTCTGGGTTCCTGCCGATTTCTGAGTTTGACTCCCCTCTCATCCATTCTGTGAACCTCCCAAGACTGCCAATAATCTGCTTCCTGCTTAACTAGAGTTGGGTGTGGGTGTGTCCAGAGCACTGACATGTTTCGAAGGAAGGGGAGAGAATGAAGAGGCTGTTTAGAGGCTTACCCAGTTCACCGGCGAGAAATGATGGTGGCCTGCATGGTGGGGCAGGTGGGAAGGAGCGAGTGCCATGGATTTGGATGGTGTTGAGGGTAGAGTTGTCAGAGGTTCCTAGTTGTATGTGGTAAGGAGCAAAGCAGAATCAAGGAAGGCTTGACGTTTGGCTTGAAAACGTTTAAGCGTGTTTGTATAAGCCCAAGAAAAGTCTAAAAGGAAAGACGCCAAACCTTTATCAGGGCTTATGTCTGGGAGGTCACCTGGACCTATGGAGGGAGCAGAGGCTTTGCCTCATATTTTACACATAAAAACATGATCTATGTTGTACTAACTTCATATTTTATAGTAACAAAATGGTAGATAGCACTGGGGTGCTTATTTTTGACTTGTCCTGCATTTTGTCAATAAAATGTAAAAAAAATTTTTTTTGAGGGAAATTTTTGGAAAATTTGGACAGTGTTAGATTAAAGGCAAAACTAGATTCATGGAGAATGTTTGGGTCTTTTGAAAAGTTGAGGGGAAAAATAAAGAAGCTCTCTCGGCTAAATAAAAGAAATGCTACTATTTGAAAGGGCAAATAAGTGAAGAGGACCAGAGGAAGATTTTAGTAGGAAGTCATCAATCAATTCACCCTGGAGTAGAAGGTTTCACAACCAAGAGGCAGAGCACCGTGCTTCCTTAAATAGCATTAATTACGTCTTTAGGAAGTGAAACTATACTGAATCCAAAGCTATCTAGATTTGAGACCAGATAGTTAGCAGCTAGTAAGAGTTTACCTACATCAGAGATGAGGCATTCCTGAGGGCCCTTGTCAGAAGACTGTCTAACCTTTCCCTCCACTCCCGTACAGATCACCCCCCACCACCACCACCACCACCAAGTCCCAGCTTGGGAAGGGGAGGGAGGGAAGAGAAGGCTGGGCTTGGGAAGCAAGGTGGGAGCACTATTTACCAAAAGGTGCAGGAAAAGGTCAGGCTCTGAAAGCCAAGCGGGGTTGGTTGTCACTCAAAGCTAAGTTTAAATCACATACCAGTCTGCAGGCCAGTTGTTCATTTCAGATCCCGAAGAACCAAATCCAAAAAGGTAACTAGCCATATAGGTAAGGTAGGCACAAGAGGGGGAAGCTGTTGCTCCGAGGACCCCAGTGCAAACCTGGCATTGGTGAGTTGTGCTATTCGGTCACGGGTAGAAGTGTCTCTTGGATGGCAAAGAATTCTTGAGAGGAATAGACATGCTTTCTAGGTCACAGGGAGTCTCCTGAAATCTGGAGGCTTTTACCTGAGGGAAATAGGGACATGAATCAGATTTTATTCCAGATTCATCTATCCATCTATCCACTTGTTCATTCAGCAGTATCAGATTATAAACAAACTCTATGATATAATGACATTATTCATTCAAATTAACTTTGGGGAAAATAAATGCAAAGCAAAACCTTTTCGTGAATTTCAGATTGGGTATAGGGTAATGAACATGAAGTTAAGCAAAGTGTTATCGACCAAAGGTTCTTGGAGGATCAGCTCTGAAGAAAAAATTGGAATAATTCGTAAGTAGCATAAAAAATGTTTACATGTAGATGGGTACTGCTAACAGTTCTTTAAATACGCATTTCTTCAAGTAGGCTAAAGAAAGTTGGGCTGGGATTTGGTTGATTGTCCTCAGTTACTTAGCAAACCTTTTCTTCACAGATAGCATAAAGCTTACCTTCATCCCAATGCCTAAGTTAGCATACATAGAAAAGAATAGATTTCCTTTTCATGAGAACTGTTTGTTAATTCGATCCTAATAAGAAGAAAGGTATAGCAGCTGGAAGAAAAAAAATATATATATATTTATACCGGTGTGCATAAAACTTCGTAACTTAAGTTGTCTGAGTTTTGAAATATTACACTGTGTCTCCACCCGAATAGATAGATCCACACTAACAAGATCTAGAAGTCTCTAGAATAAAACTCTGAAGTTTAAAACATGACAATACAATCACTAGGCTCCACTCCAGAAGTTTCATTTGCGTTAGGGAAGGCAGAGGGTGATGGGAATCATGTTCGGAAAAGCATCTAAGTTTCAGAGTTTCCCGAAATAAAGATGCCATTATTCAGTTGCAGGCACATCCCCAGAGGCTCCCATTCACCCCAATGATTAATTACAAGCCCATTTGCCTGGTGGTGATATGGCTTTGCAGGGAGTCAGGCTCCGCCCCGGCCGCAGCTCTGGAGATATTCTTCATATGCGAGCCCAGGACTGTGATTATCGACCACAAAAATAATCATAGCTCTGGAGGCCTTCCAGAGGCAGCTCTCTATTCCTTGCTTGGAATTCTTTTCTCTGACTGCTTTATCTCTCACACGCTTCCCCATGTGCTGTTTCTCTGTAGGCCGTAAACACACACACACACACACACACACACACACATTCACCCAAATCCAAGAGCTTAGCAGAAAACAGGTCCATGTTTGCAGGGAGTTTAGGAAGGCCAGCCCAGGGAAGAGGAGGGCAGGAGATAAGCCTTGGGTGGCTGCTCGCCACGCTTTCTGTTTTCTCCCCTGCCAGATGGTTTCCAACCCCCTTTTAGTTCCAGAACAGCCTAAAGCCCAGAGCAGGCAGCCTGCCTACCCAGAGCGACATCTGTGTTTCTAGGAAGTCCCTCTTCAGCTCCCGGACATGCCCTATCCTTCTGGCTCAGGCCTAAAAGCTGGTGCTGGGAGCAGGGCCCTTAGCTGCAGTGATAATTCTCCTTAAAATGCAACCCCCACTCCCAACCCCCTGCAACAGGTAGGGGTGGTGGAGAGGGAGAATGTACAACTCACAAAGCCTTTGCACCTGCGGGGGTGCGGGGGTGGGGGAGGAGTGAGTCTCTGAACTTGGCCTAGCTTGGATTCTGCAGCCCCTCAAGTGGAGGGATGAAGTTTTCTGCTCAGTACAGGGTTACTAGGAATTCCCATGGTGACTGCTGAAATGAATTGCGGTCTCCTGGAGATGGCAGATGTGGGGGACATTCGAGGCAGGTCTCCTGCTAATCCTTGCATGGCCACTCTGGTCTGGCTTCCTGGCATAGTGGTTTTTTTCTAGAAGGTCTCACAGAAGAAGGGGCAGAGATTGTCATCCCTGCATCCTCCGTGTCTCAAGCCCAGGAGGCCCTGAACAGACTGAAGGTTTGCAGAATGAAGGAAGGCAGTCATACAGGAGTGAATGACACACTGGGTGGGACCTCCCCTCGGAAGAACAACTTTCTGTACGTTCCCAGCATGCTCCTCGAGCCTGGCCACCTGGAGCAGTGACACTGGCCTTCCCGTTCGTCTGAACTCGGGGGCACTTCTGAATGTGCTTTGGCACAATAGGAAACTGGGGCTCCTCGCCTCCCTCCGGGGGGCTGTGCCAACGCAGCTGCTTTCCTACCCTGCTCACTCCCCGGTGGAGGCTCTGCTTTTTTTCCAAACCTTTCCACCTGGCCTGGAGCCAGGGAGGCTTCTAAGTCACACTCAGAATTTCCATGACAGTCAATAGACCAAATGAACCCCCTTGCAGCCCCTGAAAGAGCTCTCTACCAAGTCCCGCCGTGTCTGGCAGCATTTCGCTCGCCCCATTTTGATACAGGCCTGTGGAAGGTCAATGACTCCTTTAAAAAGCAGGCAAACATGGACAAGGGCCCAGTTCTAACCTGCTGACTGTGCAGTTCTCAGCTGCAGCCCACAGTCCCCTGCTGAAGCCCTCACAGTGATTTCTCACAAAGGTCTGTAATCTATTATGCTACAGTTGACTGCTGCATTCAAATGTAAAAACAGATCCTTGGATCAACACCCTATAAAAAGCCAAGAAAAATGTGGTAGTGTTCTTTCCTGGCTCCAGCGGAGAGCTTTCTGGGGGAGGCATCCTTGAGAGCCCAAAGCGGCAGGCAGCCTGGTACCTGTGCGGCTTTTCCTGATCACCCGATGGGTTCGGAATCCCAGCGAGATGTGGGGGTTCCAGATATTAGTTCCCTTGTGGGGCAGTGAGGGGCTAAAGATGTCCCCAGGGCCTAGGAATCACCAGATTATTTTCACAGATTCCGATGGTGCGGGAAACATGGCTGGGTCTTTCCTGTGCTCCAGCTCCCTCCTGCTCCTACTCTGGACCGAACCATTCTGGAAGATGCCGCTTCAACGTCTCTGGGCAAAACATACTCCCCCAAGCTAAAATACAGCTGTTTTCTTAAAATAAAACAATAAGCTGGCTACCCAGAGATCCTGGCCAAGCCCCAACCAAAACAAAATTTCCTGCCTCCTTTGATATTGCTTGCCATCCATGCATAAAATCCACACGGGGGGGTGGGGGGGGGAGGGGAGGGGATGTGAAGTAGGATCCGCTGGGATACCTGAAGGTGTGTGTGTGGGGGGGAAAGACATCCTTATTCTCCTTCTTGTCAGCTGTCACCCTGCTCCCTTCTCATCCCACCCCCCCCCCCCATCCCACAAATGCCTCAGGACAGCCAGCAGTGCCCAGTGTCAGGAGGAGCTGGGTCACCAGTTTTCCTCGATTTTGCTGGGCTGTAAGGATTGCTGGGACCACACCAGCACTAGCCGGGCATGCTCATCTCCTCCCCCGGGGAGACAGTCCAACTGCGGTTCACATTCTGTCCGCTTCGTTTGTTCACCTATTGGCAATTACCTTGCTGAGATCATTGTTTTTCTCTCCTGTATTTTTAGCCCAGAACAAACCTCCTAGCAGGAGGACTATCTCAGACGGGGTCTGAGAGTGCGGCAAGCCTTGCTTTGGCTGAGCGTGTGGAAGTAACATTCACTGTGCTAAAAGGAGATTTACTTGATGGGCGCTTGGGCCAAATATACGTGGAGACTTTGCTTTTTGTCTGCGGGCACGTGTGCTGCCAGCTACACGTGTATCTGGGGAAACACATATGGCACACGTGCGCACATACACACACATACCTCTTCTTCATATAATTTTGATCTCGGTGGAGTCCACGTTGGGTATCAAGTCCTGTTTCTGGTCCAAAACTTGGATGCACTCATTGACCTGTCCTTGGACTGTGGTCACGGGCCAGTGCCTAGCACAGTAGCTGGCATGAGGTAGATAGGCAGGAAGCAATGAGGGGACGAGGAGACAGATGGCACGTGGTTTCCAGAGTGACATTCAGGCTGGGAGAAAATCAAAGAAGGGATGAAAAGCCACAGAGATGCCGCTTTCTGCTCGGCCTTCTGACCTTGACTTTGGGGAATTCGGGGAAGGGAACCTGTGTCATATGCTTGGCTGTCTCTCCAGGGCTGCATCGAGCTGCATCCTTCTGGTCATTTGGGTTAAGCTCAACTGACCCCTTCCGAGACAGCCTTCCTGACTGGCTTGTCTAAGGAAGCCTTCCTTGCACCATTCGATCCTTTGCCCTCACCTTACCCTGCTTGGATGTTTTTATACTGCTTTACCCTCTCTGAAATATTTTTCTCTTTCGGTCTGTTTATTGTCTGTGTTTCGTCTTTAAAAACATGCTATTTCATGTCTGTCTTTTTATTGTGGTGTCCGCAGCACTTAGATCGGTGGCCAGCACAATGCAGTTATTCAATAAATGGCTAAGTTATGAATCTTCCTTTGCGTGGTCACAGAACTCCCCAGGGAGCCATTAATGGGAAGCGGGTCAGAAACAGAACAGCCCGGCTTCCCCCCAATTCCCCCTTTCCCTTCATCTGCTTCTCTGGCTGGGCCCTGGGTGCCTCATGCCATCATCCATCCTCGAATGTCCACTTTCCCTGTCTGAGCAGCTGGCACGCATCTCCGAGCCCCGAGCTTTCTGGCGCCCACGGCTCATTCCTGATGATGTGGGCTGCAAGCTGTGTGCCTCTCACATGTGGACGCTGTTGCTCCCGCCAGTACGGCTGCGAGCTGATTCTTCCCTGCCCTGTCCTGCCGGCTGCCCTTAAGCGGTCAGCCCTGGCCATCCTGCACCGCAGGCACACATGGAGATGGAGCCCCCACACAGCCGCAGCCTCTGGGTTGAATAGTTTTCTGCAAACCATCTCCCTGCCTGTCTGCCTCTGATGCTGCTCCCTGGCTCATGCCGCCTCATCCTGCCATCTGTCTCCTCTTCCTGGTTTCCCAATGCCGGTCCTGCAGAGCCCTTCAGCTTTGACCTCTCACTTCTCTCCTGGACCACATTTAGGGCTCTCCTGCCTCTGGCCATGGGGTGGCCTGCTGACCCAAGTTCAATGGCCTGGGCCTTCCAGTCGGGACCCGGTGTATTAGTTTGCTTGGGCCGCCCTAACAAAATACCACCCACTGGAAGGCTTCGACAACAGAAACTGATTTCTCACACCAACGGAGGCTGGAAAGTCCAAGATCAAGGTGCTCCCCAGATAGGTTTCATTTTGAGCCTTCTTCGCTTGGCTTGTAGGAGGATGCTGTCTCACTGTTTTCACATGGTGGGAGAAGAGAGGGACAGAGACAGAGATTGTGTGTGTGTGTGTGTGTGTGTGTGTGTGTGTGTGTTTAAGAAAGAGAAAGAGAGACAGAGGCCGAGACTGAGACCAAGACCGAGACCCTGAGCTCTTGGATGTCTCTTCTTATGAGGACACTAATCCTAGCGGATCAGGCCCCACCCTTATGACCTCACCTAGCCTAGTTAACTTCCTCACTTCAAACACAGAACACAGAACCACTGGTGGTCTGGGCTGCGACAGAAGGATTTAGAGGGGATAGATACACTCAGTCCCTGACAGCCAATACGCTGATTTCAGGGGTGAAAATACTGAGGCAGTAAGCTATACCTAATGCCTCAGTAAATGGCAGAGTGGGGATTTAAACTCAGGTCTGTCTGACTACAGAGCTTGTCTAGTCATCATCTCAATCTGTCTCTCTAGGCTATTCCTTTACTTCGACGTCTTCTTTTCTTGGCAGCCTCCTCTGGAGTCAGACAGCCCTGAATTCAAATTCCCACTGTGGAACTCTGGCTGTTATAATCCTGGATGAATAATTTCCCTCCAGGCCCAGGAGGTAGCATGGGAAATCTGAGGGTGAACTTGGTCTTTCCCTCTGCCTAGACCTGGTCTCCCTGGCAAGGCTCCCAGTAATGACAATTGTCTCTACTCCTACTCTAACTACTAAAATCTGAGGACTTCTTGTGGTATCCCAGTCCCTGGGCCAGATAAGGTTATGTATATTGTTTCTACTTTGCTTTGACAACCTTGTGAATTAGACGTCGATAACAGAGTTATACAGAAGTGAAACAAACTCGTGGAAGTCATCAGCTAGAGAGTGGCCAATTAGGGTTAAGTGCACATCTGCCTACTTCTAAAGTCTGCTCTCCTTCCTCAACAGACTTTAAATTTGGGGTGGGCTGATAGAATCGCTTCCACCCCATTCTTCTCTACAGCTGACTTCCAGGCAGCACATTGTCAGTATAGTAAAAAAGGCAACCTGAGATGTATTTAAGAATTTAAGGGAAATTAAAATTTTTTTCTTCTTAAACAATATGAAGACCTACGGTAGTGTAGATTTGAGTGGTAAGAACCTGGCATAGGCGAGAGTTGTTTTTATCATGTTGTGGTGTATAAGGTAAGACACCATGAGAGGTGAGAGAAAGAGATTGTGTTTTTTCTCTTTTCTCGAGGTCTGGCTTTCTGTGTCATCACTCCGGTTAGGCCCACTATTCATCTGATGCCATGTCATCACCCTCCTTTCTGATCGCTTTCTACGAGCTTTACATTGTGGGATAGGAAGGTGAAATTCTTTTGTTGTTGTTGTTTTAGAGAAAGCATACATGAGAGCAGGGGGAGGGGCAGAGGGAGAGAGAGAATCTTCAGCAGACTCCCCACTGGATGCAGAGCCCGACATGAGACTTGGCCTTGAGACCACAAGATCATGACCTGAGCTAAAATCAAGAATCCTATGCTTCCCCGACTGATCTACCCAGGTGCCCCAAGGTGAAATGTTATTCCCGGTGAACCTCACTAAACCCTGATGATCTCTACTGGATGATCTCAGAGTACAGGGCTCTAATAGATCACAGTCAGCCTCTGTCGAACACTGAGAGCCATATAAAGTGTGTGTGGGCAGGAGTGGCAATCTCTGAGACCCTGTGTGCCTCTGTCTCTCTTTGGGCCATTTCTTTCTGCGAGGACCTTGGTGTGCTCCATGCACTGCAGACAGCTGAGCTTGGAGGCTCATATATGCTTCTGGAATCCCTGCTTCATCAGAAAGAGGCTGAGTGTTCCTAAGTGTTTGTCAGAAAGAGAGCGACAGCAAGGAAGAACAGTGTGCTGTTCACCAGGCCCCAATTCTCATTGGTTTTACATTTGTGAGTGGAGAGCTTCGTGCTTTATTGAAAACGGTCTTTTGACTTTGGGAAACGTGATTCTTGATCTTATGAGGGTGAAAAGGGACTGTTTGGCAGGAGAAGGGACATCCTTTCTTGTTAGAATTGTCTAGAGACATCTTCAAATCGGTGTATACCTTCCCTCTCTCTTAAGGGAAGCATCTATTCAGCAGAGAATCACTGCATCCAAAACAAACCAGTCCTACAGGTAAGAATGTTGGGGATGGCCACTCAATGAGCTGAGGTGGAGAAGAAGTTGAAATACAAGGGAAGGGAGGGAAAACTGAGTGGGAAGTAATCAGAGAAGGACACAAACCGTGAGAGACTCTGAACTCTAGGAAACCAACTGAGAGCTGCTACAGGGGATGTGGGTGGGAAGATGGGGAAAGTGGGTGATGGGCATTAAGGAGGGCACATGATGTGGTGAGCACTGGGTGTTGTATGCAACTGATGAGTTACTGGATTGTACATCTGAAGCTAATGATGTACTATGTTGGCTAATTGAATGTAAATTAGAAAAACTGAAATATGTTCATTGAAGTTTTGATACCTTGGGGGTAACATGGTCTCCAGGGTTGCAATGAAGTTGTTATTAAATAAATATTTGTTAAGGGGCACCTGGGTGGCTCAGTTGGTTAAGCATCTGCCTTCAGCCCTGGTTGTGATCCTGGGGTGCTGGGACTGAGCCCCTCATCGGGCTCCCTGCTCAGTGGGGAGTCTGCTTCTCCCTCTGCCCCTTACCCCATTTGTGCTCACTTGCTCTTTCTTTCTTTCTCTCTTTAATAAGTACATAAAATCTTAAACAAACAAACAAATAAATAAATATTTGTTAAATAAATGTGTGGAGATCAAAAGATGTTTTCTTTTTGGCCAGTTTCCTGCATTTCATTGCATTCTCCAGTAAGTTCCTGTGGATTGAGTTTTGGTACTATGCTTGGCTGGTAGACATAAAAGTCAACAGATGTTATCGAAGATAGACTTGATGAGACTCCAATTCAAGAAGACTTCCTCTGGGGTTTGGGTGACAAAGTAGGGCCTAATGCTGGTAATGGAACTCAGTGTGGGTCCTGGCACATTGGAGACTGAGGGAACCTCTAGACACAATGCCTTGGCATGGACACTGGCATAGTCAAGATAGGCAGGAGGAGGGGTAAGCTTCCCTGGGACTTGGTGCACATCACATGGACAAGAGGAGACATCAGCAAGAAAGGAGGAGCTCTGTGGACATGGAGGCTGGCAGGGTGATTGTGGGCATGTGAGGCATCTTAGCGGAGAGACTCAGAAATCAGGAGGGTAAGTGGGGTGGGTTATCACTGTCGTGCAGGTGGATACTACCAAAGCAGCAGATACTTTGGTTGTGTGAATATGTCATGCTGAGTGATATTTAATGGCAAGGGTTTCAATCCAGAAATGTTTAAGAGTCCTGTGGTATGAACCATACCAACCCTTGCAATAGCAGGGGCCAACATTGCTGTTGACCTCACTTCACACTCTGACATCTGAGTAGTTAGCCAAAAAACCTAGCTACTTCCGCCATGATGCTTCCAAATTACTTCTGCCAGCAATCTTCATGAAAAGATTCACCTTGGTCTCCCCCCAACCCCGTTAGACATTTCCTTTTCATGAATCACCTGGTCTTTTGTAGGATGTCTTCTGTGTTCAATAGCTTTAATTTTCCTTTAAGTTTCCTCCCTTTTCCTTTGTTCACCTTTCCCATCCAGGCCACATTTCCATCCCAGGGTTGGACATATTTCAACCTGTTGAGACAGGAAGTGGGGGAGGGAGAAGGAGCTGTCAGGAGGTTTTGCCACGAGCTCACATTCTGACAAAAAAAGGCAAGTCGTAACCTTTCTAGTCTTACTTCCGTGTTCTAATCCGAACCCTGAGGATCCGAATGGTGAATTACTGCACAGATGTTTCATGAGGAAATGCCATTAAAAAGCCAGTAAAACCATTTTGAGATGTGGGGTATTGTAGATCATGCCTATCCACTGGGTGTTTATTCCACAAACATCTAAATCAAGCACCATGTGCAGAGCTCCAAAGGAGAAAGAATGTGGGCTCCCAAATCAGCAAAAGTGGGGTTTAAGTTCTGGTTCAAACACTAGCTTTGGACAGGTTACCTTACCTGAGTCTCAGTTTCCTTGTTGGTGAAACTGGGAGAAGGCAAAATCCATCCTAAAGTGCTATCACATTTAAAACAATGGATACATAGTTGGAGATCACTTACGTTTTGTTCTCTTTGCCTTGTCCATTGCTCTCGAGGTAGTTTATTGTGAAAAACTTTTTTGAAATAATCAAAATGCAGAATAAAATAAGGAAATTGAATCTTGGCAATACACAGACCACTGCATTGGAGTGAGTAGAGAAGTGATGGGAGATAACATCATCCTTGACCATAATAAACCTCATGTGCTGGTGTTCTGGTATACCAACGAAGAATCCAGAAGCATGCTCTGCTGCTCCCACCATCACCACCCACACAGGGAAGTCTACTCTTTTTTTTTTTTTTTTGCAAAGGGCATGAAAAATTAGAAATCCAGAACAGTGGAGTTGGAAAAAGCATAGTAGTCTTATAGATGGAATGAAATTGAACTACAGGTGGAGGGACCTGTCTAAAATCCCCCACCTGGAAGTATGGGACTTCAAAACAGGTTTCCTGACCTTCAACTTACCCCAAGGCTCATATTTGACATGGAGGCTGCACAAGTGGCTACAGAAGGATGGCATTTCAGCTGTCCTAGATCTTATAGTCTTAACACAAAATGGTCATTTGTTCAAGTAATAGACAAGCTGGTGGCATAAGGACCTCCAAGTTCTTAAAAGTTTACATGAATCCAAGCTCACAGGAGAAATGTACTGATTTCTCCTGTGTGGCCTGGTCTAGTATGGCTGGATCAGCTACATGACTGTGCCTAGTTGAAAAGTCTATAATTCAAGACGTGTGGAGAGGACCAATTTGTGCCTCCAGATCCAGTCCCCACCCAACTCCATTTGGCCTTGGGAAACTGACCTGTGTGGTCGTCATCAACATGCTGTGTCCTCTGTCTTCCGGGTTGGTGTGGTCACTGGTATGCTTTGGCAGGTGATCAGACAGAAGGAGGAGAATAAGGTTGGCTTCCTCCCTGTTGGGTCACTGAAGGCTGGCCTTATCCTCTGAAAGCTCCTTTTAGGTGGCTTTCACTCCCCAGCTGCCTTCCCTGTGTCCTCACTCCAGGTCCCTTCCCTGGGTTCTGGGAACAGCTCCCTCCTTTATGCCTTCCCTGTGGGGTAATAGAGTCCCCACTAAGGCAGGCCTTGGGATACTGCATTATTCCTTTGTGGTTTCCTTAAACTCTGCCTACAGTTTTATGAATAGTCCTTTATTAAAGTCTCCTCAAATTACTCAGTTTGAATGTGTCTTTTTTCCCCCCTCCAGTCACTACTCTGGTTGATATAGGGCATCTTCAATTTCATGGAAAATAACCTCAATATGTTTAAATTGAGCTCAAGAGAGACAGTTGAAAAAATAGGAAGAAGTTTATCTTGGAAAAGAGGAAGCAAATAAGCTGACAAGTAAAATAGGAACTATCTTTAAGTGTTTATCAGAGGAGAAAACATCTTTCCCTCTGAGAAATTATTTATTTATTCTCCATCATCAATTAAGGATTTTCACTGAATTTTGTGTGTAATCTGGGGATTGGCAGAAATATGGAAAAATGAAACACATGCAAGGGGAAAAAGAAAAAGAGAGAGAGAGGAGAAAAAGAGAGAGTAGGGGTAGCTCTGAGTCCTGGACCTGGACCCTTCTGTCAACTTGGGCACCTAGAGAAATTTTCCTTTTTAACTTAAGTTAGTTTGAGTTTCCTGTGTTATTTTAAAGCAAAGAATCTTAATTAAAACGTTCATGAAAGGGAACAGTAAATTTAAGGTTGGAAAAAGTATGTTTGGGTCCGATATGAATGAATGGATAAAGGAATCACACCTGGGAGTAAAACAAAACTGAGTTAAAATAGCACCCAAAGTGGCCGAGGTTCTTATGGAATGCCTGTTCATCATAAAGGCTTTTACTCATTGGAGTGGGATATTGACAAATGCAATGGAAGTTTTCCATGGGTGATGCCAAGAACGAGGCCAAGCTCCCGCAATGCTGGTTGAACAACAGTTACGTCTGGAACAGAGTGGGGGGCATGGAGGAAGAAGAAGGGCTGGTTGAAATCTAAGCCCGCTTGAGGCTACATTCTGGATTTATAATATAGGGTGGGGAAAGGAACAGAGATTCTGAGGTCAGATAGGCATGGATTTGAGTGTTTGTTTTAGTTTTAGCTTCCCCAAATTTACAATGGAGTTGAAAATATGGTTCTTGTGGCTATTAAGTAGCGTAACAGTGAAAGCAATTATCACAAGATCAAGCATGTAACTAGACATTCCAAAAAATGCTGGCTCTTAGCCTTTTTTAAAAACACTGTTTGAAATCCATAATAAAGTATTTGTTTTTTAAAACAGAATCTCACTTTTATGAAACCCAAACTCATGGGCTTTGTTTTCTCCATTCCTTTAGTTATTTGTTGTTAACTAAAAAATATTTGTTTTATTTAAAAGTTACAGACAACCTTAATGCAATATATTAAAATGGACCTTTTGAAAATACAGTTTCATTCCCAGGTCCTTAGGTTGTGAAAACCTATTTCACTTTGTAATGACACTTTTGGTATACGTGAGACTAATCATTTAGTCTTGTGGATCTCTTTACTCTTATGTCAAATGCCTGTGAAGATTCGACATTTAGGTTTCCCTTTATTTTGTTTTTAAGAGAAAGGGCTCGTGTGACCTGGGCTATTTCTTCCCGCATATAGGAGATTCCTCACTGTATGGAATCCCTTCTTCTCTTCTTCCTCCTTTGAACCACAGAAACAACTTCATTGTATTAGATGTTGATCTGAAGAGTCACGGAAAAGATAAAGTGCTTCGTGGAATTGTAACTGGGCACAGAGTTTAGTGGTTGGGTGGGGGTATGCAATCACAACCTCAGAGGGCCCTAGTGTGCTGGGGAAAAGGGCATTATACAAAATGAACACAATATCATTAAATAAAAGGACAAGGCCGAAGTGGGGAATGTTTTAGGAATGAGTGGCCAAGAAGCCTCATGTTAATTAATAAGAGAATGGAGATACATTGTAGCATGTCCAAATTTTTCGTATGTTTTATAGAATTTAAAACGAAGAAAATAGAGCCCAGAGAGGATAAGTGATTTGCCCGAGGTTACCTAGCTATTTAATGCAGAGCCCCAGGCTAGAAACCAAGTCTTCTATATCCCAGCTCAGATAACCCTTCTGCACCCAAGGATATTTGCAAATTTGGAGATATTGAAAAGAAAAAAATGCTGTATCCAGGCAGAATGAGGCAAAGCCAACTTTTTCCTCTCTTCTGTTAGTCTAGGTAGTTTTCCCAGCTTGGGTTTTAAGATTATGATGGTTTTCAATGGTCTTACCTGTGTATCTTCCTGGACACTACTGTTGATGGAATTTTTTGGCAAAGTGTGCCATAAAATCCCTCTGGACAGTTCTGTTCCTGGTCAGAATGTCTAGAAACGGCACTGACCACCAAGTCCTGGTGTGGCCAAGAGAACTGAAGTGACCAACTTGAAAATACCCTATTGAAAACATGGAAGCAGAGCCAATGCCTCAGCAACCCTTCCCTCCAGAAAACTGAAGGCTCATCTACAGGGCCAACAGTTTACCCTAAGGCTGTAGTAGGATCCAGACATCCTCAGTTCTCTGTTATCTGAAGCTGGCTAAGCAGCTCCTGTAGCTCCTACTCAAGTCTTCATTCGCCCTACGGGACCAGAGAACTGGGAAAGAAAGAAAGAATTTGCATTCTAGTAGGAAAGGTGTATTATAGCATGTTCTTCTAGTTCACAGAACTGAGCCTCTATCCTGGGCTATAGAGTAAAGGGGCTAAATATTTGGATAAGACAAGGATTCTGCTCTACACAGATTATAAGAAAATAGAATGAGAAATTTCATGTAATAAAGCAGAATGCAATGAGGGGGATGTGGTGGGACAAAGGGGTATAAATCACAATAGTTTGGGGGCATTCTGAATGATTTTTGTGAAGACTAGCACTAAGATATCCTTTGGAGGATGGACAGGCTCAGTGCCCAGAAATGTGAGGGAAAGGTAGTCCTGAGGGAGGAGCAAGAACAAGGATCAGAAGCAGGAAACTTAGGGCTATGGTCATGAAACAGTGAATAGATTAGCTAGACTAAATATCAGATTACTATGGAAGACAGTGGAAGATGAGAGAGCTGGTTGGATCATATTGGAGGAGTTGGACTTTGAAGGTCTTTGATTAGAACAACTCTTGAGAATGATGATCAGACATCTTCAATGACCCTTAGAATGGGGACTCTGAGACTTAGTGTGTTCACTGAGGTGCCTGGAAGAGTGGCCACAGAGAATGATCTAAGCTGGAGCAGTGAGTAGGCATCTGTTCACACTCAGTGTTGGAGCTCCAACCCAGGCAGCAGCCCCTGGGGAAATGCTGGTTTAGAATATTCAAGATTACCTAGTTTTGTTAATGGATGATTTTGTTAATTCTTTTTTTCTTCTCCTTCTTGGTTTATTTAGAAGGGTCAGTGAATCTGGCACAAGATTTGTTCTCAAGGAGACAAATCTCACTGCTTTTAAAACTATAAGATACCGGGGCACCTGGGTGGCTCAGTGGGTTAAGCCGCTGCCTTTAGCTCGGGTCATGATCTCAGGGTCCTGGGATCGAGTCCCGCATCGGGCTCTCTGCTCAGCAGGGAGCCTGCTTCCCTCTCTCTCTCTCTGCCTGCCTCTCCATCTACTTGTGATTTCTCTCTGTCAAATAAATAAATAAAATCTTTAAAAAAAAAAACAAACTACAAGATACCACTCTTGAAAGCTGCGTCCTGCACAGCTGAAACTTTGTGAGTACGTAGAAGGCCTTTCTTCCTGTGATGAAAGCCCCTAATTGAATTTTGAGTTTGTTTTATTGAGTTCATCCAAAGAAGTGGAAGAATATAAGAATAAAGTTACCTGCCAGATGGAATGTACTTCATTAAATTGTTTTGATGATTGTGATTTAATTGTATGTATTTATATTAACACTAAGAAGGTAACTACTTCTTACTATACTCTGGAAGGAAAATAAAATCCAGTAATCTGAGAGCTCTCTAGTGTTTGTTCCTTAAATGAAGTAGGAAAATGATGCTGTCTTTGACAGGGTTTAATTTTAAGAAAATTGAGAACATTGATGACTGATGAAAGGCCAGCCAAATTAATCAAGGCAGTCTAGATACAAAATGTGCAAGCCCACAGGAAGAACTGTTGATGCTTCTGCAAGAGTGGACTCAGAAGAGCTGAGACAGAGCAGTACACATTTGTGCTCTATCACTTTATTAAATATAAGTCTTTGGTGGTTTTTAAAGGGTGCTAAGTGCCCTTCCTTCTTTTCTAAACTGCTCTGGCACAAAGTGGTGCTCAAGAGATATTTGGTTGAAGGGCTGAGTTGATTCCTGATGCATTGAATAATTTTTATTGGTTTATTTCTAGTGCTTGGGAATTTGTGGTGGAAAGAAGAGGAGCAGAGCGGGAGGGAGAAAGAGAATCCCAAGTAGACTCCATGCCCAGTGCAGAGGCAGACACGGGGCTCCATCCCATGACCGTGAGGTCATGACCCCAGGTGAAATCAAGAGTTGGACACTTAACTGACTGAGTCATGCGGGTACCCTAATGCCTTGATTAATTTAAAAAGAATTAGGGTGCTTGGGTTGATTTATAGGGAGAATAAGTGGATATGGGACCCACAGTTCTACAAGTGAGTTCAAAGGAACTGGGTGAAGGGTCAGCCCATTGAAAGTCTAAGCAGCTATGGGGGAGTGCAGCCAGGGCAGCCATCTTGCCTTCTCAGGGGAAGAAGGAAGGCTTCTCCCTCAGCCGGCATTCAGCACTTCTTCTAGGAATCCCCGCGGCCTGGGGCACAGCAGCTACTTTTGGTCACTGAAAGTGCCCATTGACCCTTAAGGTCCAAGGAGGAATGAAGAGACCTTGGGATTGAAGCATCCAATTCATTCCAGTTTCAGTCAATGTTCCCCTTTCCTAAAGGACACTAGTCTGCAGGTTTCTGTCCTTCTCCCCTGTATTCTTTCTCTGTGCTCACTGTCCTCTGGGAACCACCATGCCTATGTAGAGTTTTTGAGTATGTATACAATGTGTATACATATTATTTTACTTAAGCCACCTTGCCATCTATTTCCCTCATTTTACAGATGATGAACCAGAGAGATTGCCTGACCTGACCAAGGTCACACAGCTAGAAGATGGAGTCTCTCTAGAGAGGAGTTTCTCCAGGGCAACGTATTTCTGTCCCTTGTTCCACAGCGGCCCAATTTGATGTTACTCTCTGCCATTTGGGGAAGTTCCTGCTTCTGCAGGTTGATGTCAGATCCATCAAGCATAAGATTCTAGCTCCATTCCTTCTAGCTACTTGATGTGACCTGAAGGAACTTGCTGAGCTTTTCCCAACCTGAATTCCCCTCCTCTGTTGGTAAGAATCATAATTCCCCTTTACAGGATTGCCCTCTCCCTTATATCATGATAGGTAGATGATGATGTCTTCATGGGTGGAAAAAGCAGACGGAGTTAAGATATAATTCATAAGTCTGCAGGTGGCTACTTCACCTCAAATGTGGCAGGGATGGCATTATGGATGGTCTAGAGTTGGTTACTTTTTAGCAGTGGGGCCAAGTCTCCCTGAGTCCCCCTTCCTTGTCTCAGAAAAGGCCGTCCTAACGCCCCTCCCGGGGTGCTTTGAGGATTCACTGCGATTATGCACATAAAAGCCCTCATCTGTACGGATGTTAGTCCACATTATTAGAATCAACCTCATTATTTCCAAATCCGGCCTCTCCACTTAGACTTTTCCGATTCAGCATGAGGTCTCTATTTTCTCCCCTCCCAAGAGCAGAAGCTGAGAAACACTAAAGATGTTTGTGTGCTTCCACCTGGCTCCTCCCTCCCTCCCTCCTTCCTGCTCTGGTATATTTGGGGGGCTTTTTCACTGGGGGGCCTTCAGCATGATCATCCTCTTCAAGCTAGGCAAGTCTGCTATAGTCTCCCTTTCGCTTGAACAGGAAGTCCCAGAGGAGCAGGCTGTTCCCAAGAGTTCACTTTGGGGGATGTGGGAAGAAGGCAGGGGAGAGATGGGGTAGGATCATGCATGTTCTATTTCATCAGGTCCTGAGCCCTTAGTGAGGCCCTTGACATCCTAAGAGGTGCTTTGTAATGGCTGCGTGGAATGGGTGGCAGGGAGAAAGGTCAGATAGAGAAAGCAGATGGAAAGGCAGGCAGTGTGGCTAAGGAATTCTGCCGTTCTCCTGGCTGCTTTCAGAAAGGTTAATGGAAGACTGCTCTGGAAGCTGTGACCATGAAGCCAGGGCTCTGGGCCCACAGACAAAACTCCCCGTTGTTTGCATTTCTTTGTCTTGCAGACAAATGCATCAGCTATTTGAAAAAAGCAACCCCAGAAAAACACTGACAAACCGAACAGATCCAGAAGCTCAACATACACATTCTTTTCTTCTAGACCCTCCAAAGAGCTAATACACTGTTTACATCTAAATGTGGCAGCATTCAAACAAAAAAAGTCAAGGTGAGTGGGTTACACTGGGCACCTCTCCTCTACAGGGCCTACCCTTAGAGTTTGAGGTGTTAGGGACTTCACATGGGAAGTTGTGCACAGTATCTTTCCAGGCTCTTCTTCCCGGTGGGGGCCCGGCCTACTTTCACCTACCTTCTCTCGCCTGAACCAGGCTCTAACCTATTAAGCTGTTCATAATCAGAATATTTCATTTTATGTATCTGGGATCCATATCCTTCCAACTTCTAAAAGGATTAAGGGCCCTTTAACATTTCAAAATAAAATAAGGAAATAATGGCAAAAATAGAACCAAGACCTTATAAAATGAGTAGGCTGTTGCTGTTACAGGACACTTGAGATGACCTAATTCTTAAGTCAGTAAACTAAACCCTGACTCTTTTGTTAGACCAGAAGGGAACACATATTTCTTATCTAGCTCTCATTACCTGTCTGAAATGGAAGGTGGGGGAAGTAATATACAAAACAATTTGTAGAACTCAATTCTTTCCCAAAGCTAACCATTAAAAAGACACTATTCAAATACAGTTATTCTGTGAACAGTCTCAAGAGAAGTCTATATACAGAACATGTATTGCCAGTAGCCTCTGGGCCCTGGAGCCATGCTGACCTTTCACCTAGCATATGCCTTAGCATATGCTGTTCCCTTTGCTTTGAATGGTCCTCCCAGTGGTCCATGTGCCATGAAGTTAATCCTACTCCTCCTGTCAGTTTCCATCAGGGAAGGCTTCATCTCCCATCTAGGCCAGGAGAGACCCCTTGTCACAGGGTTTCAGAGTACTCTGTACTTTATCTTCACACCACCTACCATAGTTTGTTTACTCACTTGTTGGTATCATTATTTAGCATCTATTTTCCCCACTAAACATAAGCTTCTTGAATGCAGGAACTGAATGTGCTCTACTTATTCTTGTATCCTCAACATCTCACGCAGTGCCTTATTATGATAAACATAATTACTAAGATAATGATAATAATAATAGCTACAAATTATTAAATGCTAAAAACTGTATCCTGTGTTTATATCTAAGAATTCATTTGAGCCTTTGGAGTAGAGGCTGCTCTTGTCCTCCTTCAACAGATGAGGAATAGGGGAGAAATTCTGAGGTTCAGTAAATGCCCAAGGTCACAAAGCTATTAGGCTAAGAAGCGTAGAAGATGTACTTGGACAGTTGGGGTCCAGAGTCTGGGTTCCTAATGCTTGTTCAGCAACAAGTATCTGTTGGATGAATGAATGAATGAATTCTTGATGGTAATACAACACAAGAATTTTGCTTTCTGATCATTTAACTTAATAAAGAAATAGGATCTGAAGAATCAGAATGAACCCCACGGTTGACTACTAAAACACTTTCTCTGAGCTCTCAGATGGATGATTTGCTGGAGCATTAAGCCAGGCAATTAAAATGGTCGGATCATCTGAAAAATGACCACTGTGACTGTGGGGCTAATAGGCCTGTTGCCTGCATCAAAATCCTATATCTAGGGCCTCCTGGGTGGCTCAGTCAGTTAAGCATCTGACTCTTAATTTTGGCTCAGATCATGATCTCCGGGTCATGAGGTCAAGCTCCGTGTTGGCCTCCACTCTCAGCTTCAGATTCAGCTTCAGCTTCTCCTGCTCCCTCTTTCTACCCCCAGTCACACACTCTCTTTCAAAAAAAAAAAAAAAAAAATTCCATATCTAAAGTCTATACATATATATGGGAGCTAAGCTGTCATTTCATTTTGAAATTGTTTAAGTATTGAACTTACATTTTTTCCAGAGAGAAAGAAAGGGAAATTAGATATTCATCTAATTCAGATCTGTTCAGCTGACAACAAACCGTGTGTAGAAGCTCACATGTGGAGCATTGGAGAGATTCGCAGGTAGCGTGAGAGCCAATATTTTCCTCAAGAGAGAACATCCACTCTTATCAAGTTCTCCCACATGCGCTTGGAAATGACCTCTGAATCTTACACAAGACAACCAAGAGAAAACACTTTAGTAGAAAAATTATTAAGGCAGGAGCTACCCAACACTGTTGGCTCTCCACTGGAGTCCTGTAAGGCCCATGATATATCTGATTGAAGGAGAGCCATATCCTAACAAACTTGCCAGGATTTGATACCTGAAAAATGTACTCAGAAGATGCTGAGTGGCTTGTCTGTTTGATAAGGTTGTTTATGATTATTTATTTTAATGCGGCCAGTGGTGGGGGAAATGATTTCCTTTTGAGGTATTCCATGAAGAGTTGCTCCTTTTGTAGTAGCAATCAATTAACAGGTCCCCTTGTTTCTAGCAAGCACATGATAATCACATAAGCTTTGTAACAGGGACTCTGTTTATTCACATTTTGAACTACCTCATCCAAATATTTATGGAGAGGTAAAAAGGTAAATATCTTGAGCTAACCCCAAGGACGAGTTCAAAGTAAAAGTATGATCCTGCTTTCAAGGTACTTCTAATCAGTAAGGCTTTCATCCCTCTGTATGACATTTATTGAGTACCAAATATGTGTCAGAAAATACAAAGAAAGAAAAGGAGAAGTGTGGTGTTGTGGATAGAGAGACTTCAACTTTGGAGTTGTATCTGTTATTGCTGACCAGCCATGTGCCTCAGGAAGTTTATCTGAACTCCCAGAGCACTGGTTTTCTCATCTGTAAACTGGGGATCCTGTGTGTAGTCTGCAGGACTGTTGTACAGAATCAAAACAATATAGGTATTATTGTCTAGCACATAGGGAGTACCCATTAAATTGTTTGTCTTCACACATAATTGCTATCTTTGAAAAGCCACATCCTAATGGAAAATGGACCTTTATAAACAGTTACAAAGTAATTTGGCATTGATTTTAATATTGTACAAAAATTATATTGTGCAAGGGAGCAGAGACACAGAGAAGAGCAAGGAACAAACTCCTTCTGCCTGAGAAATCAGAGAAGGCTCTCCAAACGAGGCTGCATTCTTAGAGGTGGGTCTGGAAGGATGAGTAAGCTTTTGTTGCGTGGAAAAGGGGGAAAGTTATTCAAGCACAGAAACATAAAACAGCTAGTGCTGCTTGTTCTGGGGAGGATGAGAAGGTCAGTGCATTCAGACTGTAGGATGTCTGTGATGGGAGGAGCGCACAGTGGGAGAAGAGGCTGGAGAGCTAGATTAGGCCATCTACAGTCTGTCCGCAGAGACTTAAGACGAATTCCTGATAAAATGGGTCCCCTTCATTTCATTCCAGAATGTTCTATTTTTAGTGACCAGATTCCATGATTTCCTCTAGCAAAATGTTTTCTTTTGTTTCCCTGAGCAATCCCACATTACCCATTCTTTGAACACATAGTTCTTAATGTTCTTAGAATAGGACAGTAGTCCAATGTTTCTGAGAATCCCCTGGGAGCTGCTTTGGCAATTTGGGATAATTTTCTGTTGCGTCGGTCCATTTTCCTGTCTTTCCAGCCTGCATTGTTCAGGCTCCTGTGCCTTCCATGGGAGACCTGTGCACCTCTCAGTTGGTTCCTTTGTGCTGAGTAGAAAGACAGGTGTGAGCTGTGATTGATGGCTGGTTTACATGGTGACAGGGAAAAACCTGCTGGCTGTGCATTTTTTTTTCCTGCCAGAGGCCTAACCATTCCTGTACCAGGACTTCCTTGTTAGAGAACTCCTTTGAGCTGCTTCCCTTGGAATTTTTTATGATATTTTTCAACTGTCAAATACGAACACATTTGAAAAAAAATCTATTAATTTGATTCAGATCCTGAGGGGAGAAGCAATGACTGAAGGCTCGAGTAATTCTTTTCTTTTCCTTTCCGTATTAAGTTAGATCTTAAATTATGTAGAGGCTATTTGTTTTGAGGCAGGGTGGGTCTCATGATGACCAGGGGAGATTAAAAACAACAACAACAACAAAAAAAAAAATCCTCCCTGAGCCTCTTGTCTCCTTCCCCCTCCAACCAGGGATGTCCATTCAGACAGTCTGTATAGGGAGAGAGGCCCGGGAATCTGCGCTTCCAGGAGCAAAGAGTCATCTTCAGGCAACGGGAATGTGCAGCCCTGCCTGAGAACTTCCTGGAGGGGTGAGGGGTGGAGTTACGAGGAGGCTTCCTGGTTCCCGTGGGCCACTGCGCGCACACCGGGTTCCCATGGGCCACTGCGCGCACACCGGTTGTCCTGTCCCGGCGCAGATCCTTACTGAGCATCTGGTACGTGTCCGCGTGTTCTGAGCACGGGAGACCCAGGACAGACACCATCGCTGCGCTCTCATAGCATCCATTCTGGGTAGGAGACAAATGACAGAGAGGTTGCGTGCGCGGCCTACACGAGCAACTGCTGCTTGCCAAGTAGAAAAAAAGGAGTGGGTGATGTTTTTATTTCCTGACTTCCTCCCTGTTGATGGATCCAGTCTGGCTTTCGTTCCCGACTTGGCCAGTCATCCATTCATGGGCCCCACTCCCCCCAGTTTGCCAAGTTTGGCCGAAACCTTTCAGTTCTGGTCTCGCTTGGCCAGTCTGTGGCGTTCAGTACTAGGCGTTCCTCCGTCCTTAGGTAAGTACTGTGTGAAGTCCTTTATGTGTTTGCTTTTAAATTGGTCACAACAGCTGGAAGAGAGGCAGCATTATTACTCTTGTTCTAGAAATGGGGCACTCAGGCACACGGGAGGTAAGTCATTGGCTGAAGATCACACAGCTAGTAAGTGGCAGAGTGGGTTCTCTTCCCCATACGCTCTGCTTGCCCGTTTTTAACCATGCTGTGTCTGATCACTCATTTTCCAGGGGTTCCCCATGCGCCTCTTCCTCTGACAGCCCTTTACACGTTGGTTTTCAACCCTCACTCTCTCATCCCATACTTTCCCTAGTTAATCTCAAATATTCCCGTTTTCCTCTATTGCCCATATCCCTGGTGACTCCCAGATTCATACCGCTGGGCCAGACCTCCCTTCTAATCTTCCAACAACCTAACTGTCATGCGCACTTGGTTTTTGGTGGACGCTTTCTTTTGCTCATTCAGCAAGAGAGCGCATGGTTGCCATGGAGAGTGTAGTGTGAGGCCGCTGGTCCACAGAGTTTAGTGTACAGCAGGGAAGATAGGCCGACTGCAAACACGCATGTCCACATGAGCTCACACCCTATCTCATCTTTGCAAACTTGCTCAGCTGTTTGGGTTGGCTTTAATTTCCTGGTCCCCCTCAGGCCTCCATGTCCCAGTCTATCTCCCTCATCCCTCTTGACTCCATGGTCTTCATCACCACCTTAGGGTCATTTCTCACCAGGAAAACTTAGTCAGCTTGTCTCCCAGTTCTGCATTCCTCTCTTTCACTTTGGACCCCAGATCCTCCCAGGTGCAACCTGATTGTGTCTTTCCCCTCTGTAGCCTCTGGTGGGGTATCTTTTGGGCCTGTCTTCCGTAGGGATGGATCTTCTTCTTTTCATGGGAATCCACTCCTTGTGGCCAGCCCTGCCCCACCCTCTTCTTATGCACTCCATGCTCCCTTAGACCGTGATTCGTTCCAGAACGGACAAGCCAGGGCCAGGCAGAAATATCCTGCGTGGGTGTTGGGAAGGCAATGGTTTTACTCATGCTCTAGGACCTGAGCTGTCTTTTCTGCTCCTCGTGGGGAAAGTCTCTCCAAGTACAAAGGCAATGCATGGAAGGAAGCAGAGCTAAGCACAAAGCCAAGACAGGCCCTCAGGCCATTGTTTGAGTTCCTAGATTTAATAACACATGAACTCAGCTTTACCCAAGGACTTCAGGAGTCTATAATATATTTCCTGTGTCAGAATCTCACTTACTGCTCTGTGACTTTGGGCAAATTATCGAACCTCTCTGTATTTCAGTTTCCTCATTTCTAAACTGGACGTAATAATAACACTTAGTTCATAGTGTTGTAATAAAGTTTAAATGAGTTCATGTACACAGAAAATGCAGACTGATGCCTGGGACACAGTTAAGTGCTCGGTATGTGTAAACTCTTAGTGTTGTCATTGTTGTTATGATTTGACTTAATTTGTCTTGGGTTACTATAACTTGTCACTGGAAGGGTCCTGAGGAATAATACCAAGTCCAAATGCTGTCACCAGTTCACAAGGCAGATTTCCTACCTCCTCCCCAACTGCTACCTCATACCCTTTGTGCCCTTGGCATGCTTGTATTAAACTTTCAAAGCTCCCCAAACATTTATGCTGCTTGGGGCCTTGTTTGTGTGTGTGTACAATGTTCTCTCTGCCCAGAATGCTCTTCCCCATTCCCCTGGCAGAGTCAGATAAGAAGACTTGAAGCAGCAGAAGCAGCTAATTCAGGACACATTCAGCATTCTGGGTCTCATTAAGCCACTGATGATAGGTGATCTCTAGCTAAGTCTCAAAAATTTGGTCCCTGCATTTTAAAAACGATTCCCTCTTCCTTGATGCTCAAATGTATTTTTCTGTGAAACAGGCTCTGTAGGTTCATTGACAAGAAAGTATTCTTTACTTAGCTCAAGTCTGAGATGAGATAACAAGGTGGCCAGTTAACCCTCCCCACCTTCCACTGTCAGAATGGAGAAGACATTTAAATCACCGCAGGAATACTTGGAGTCACGCTCAGCCTCCTGACCAGATGGGTGGTGACACTACGGAATGGGTTTTTTGTTGTTGTTAAAGATTTTGTCTATTTATTTGACAGAGAAAGATAGAGATCACAAGTAGGCAGAGAGGCAGGCAGAGAGAGGGGAAGCAGGCTCCCTACTGAGTAGAAAGCTTGATGTGGGGCTTGATCCCAGGACCCTGAGATCATGACCTGAGCTGAAGGCAGAGGCTTAACCTACTGAACACCCCAGGTGCCCCAAGAAATGGGATATTAAGAAGGACATGCTTCTTTTCTTAGGACTTAAGGGGGTATAAGTCAGACACCTTCCCTGTCCAGCTCCCTGACTCCCACACCTACGTTCCTGAAAACTCAAGAGTTTAAACCTGACAACAGCCAAATTAACTTAACTAGACCTTTAACAGCAAGACTATTTTTGCATTGTCTCCAAGGCCCCAGCTAGGTTTCTAGAACATTTGGGAACAGTAATAAAATCAAGATGCTTGTTCTGTATTTCAGTGAGAAGATGCTGTCTCCGGGTCTGTGCCCCTCAGGCTTTGTTTTACTGTTGGAGACAGAGTAAATAATTTGAAGCATCACCCCAAGAGCATTTTGCTCGCTTAAACATTATTCTATGTAAATTTACCTCAGGCCTGGAAAGTTTTAGCTGTGGCAGAGGAGAAATGGTCAAGTACTTGCCAGAGTCGAGCCTGGCCAAGTTCCCCAGACACTGGCTGGCTCCTGGGCAGGAGAGTTTGGATGAAAGACATGGATGCAAACACAGTCACTTTTCCACTTGCCTGGACTTCTCTTTGCACGAAGATGATGATGGGGTCTAAAAGTGAAATCATTATGTACTAGAAACAGACACATCCCCGAGTGTGTGCATATGGCCTAAATGAGATGGTGTGCAAAACCTAGAAAATGACAAGAGAAGAGCTGGATATTGAGAAGCAGCAGCTCATGAAGCAGCCCAGTGGCAGAGAGCACAGCATCCCCAAAAGAGCATCCTAGGGGAGAATTGCACCCCTGATCCATTCCCCTTCTCTCCCCTCCAGCCCAGTCCTTTCAGCTGCTCTATAGGAATCTCAGTACCTGACCTTACAGCCCAGGCCCTAACAGTCTAAGAGGTCATGTTCTCTTTGAAAACACTTCTTCATTAATATGTTTATATTTTTTAAGATTCTATTTATTTATATGAGAGAGAGACAGAGCCCAGCAGTGGGGAGGGGCAGAGGGAGAAGCAGGTTCCCCACTGAGCAGGGAACCTGATGACACGCAGGGCTCCTCCATCCCAGGACCCTGGGATCATGATCTGAGCCAAAGGCAGATGCTTAACCAACTGAGCCACCCAGGTTCTCCCTTTATTAATATGTTTAAATAGAGAAGTACATGACCATTCTCCCCAACAGAACAAAAATACATTATGGAAGTTAACAGTTTCTGCCCCCCCAACTTTTCCTTCATTTCCCATGCCAAAAGATTACACCTTCCACACTTTCTTTTAAAAGGACTTCTCTCTCTCTCTCTCTCTCTCTCTCTCTCTCTCTCTCTTTTTAGCGCTTCTAGGTTCACAGCAAAAATAAAAGGAAAGTGTAGAGATGTCCCAGATGTCCCTGTCCCCACATAGCCATAGCTTCCCCCCCCAACAAGGTTCTCCACCAGAGTGGTACCTTTGTTACAACTGATGAACTTGCATTAACATAGATTATAGTCTGTAGATTATATTAGGGTTCACTCTGGGTGTTGTCTATTCTGTGGGTTTGGATGAATGAATGATGACGTATTTCCACTGTAATAGTATCATACAGAGTAGTTTCACTGCCCTAAAAATTCGCTTGTGCTCAGCCTATTCACCTCTCCTCCCCGACAACCCTATAAACCAGTGCTTTTTTTTTTAAATTTTCTTCACCTTCTACACCTTTCTGTTGATACAATCAAGCATACACATGTATGACAAAAGGGATATTTGGTGTTGTTTTTATAAAAGTGGAATCATACTTCACTTAGTGCTCTGTGGTTTACTGTTCTTACCCAATAAGAAATAATAGACTTCTCTCTAGGTTAATAGAGATAGACCATTTAATTTCTCAATAGCTGCATAATATTTCATACTAAGAGCATTCCGTAATTTAATGAAATATTTACCTATCAATGAACATTTAACAATAAACCGCACTGGCAGTAAACCTTGACGTAAGCATTTATGTGCTGGTAATTTTATTCTTATGGGTTGGATTTCAGAAGTCCATTATTGGGCTTGTGTATTTTTTAATTTAATAGACATTAAAAGGATGTAGCAATTCATACCTTCCCAGAATATATGACAGTGAAAATTTGCCTCAATTTTTGCTAATCCTGGATTTTTCTTTTTTCATTTCTGCCAACTTGATAGGCAGAAATTATATCTCTTCTTTCAATTTATTATATAATTTCTTTTTTAAAAAGACTTTATTTGTCTGAGAGAGGAGCAGGGGGAGCAGCAGAGGCAGAGGGAGAAGCAGGTTCCCCGCTGAGCTAGGAAGCAGACATAGTACTCACAGTACTCGATCCCAGGACTCTGAGATCTTAACCTGGCCAAAGGCAGACACTTAACACTTAACTGAGCCACCAAGGCGTCCCTATATTTTCTTGATTCCAAGTGAGGGCAGTCATCTTTTCATGGACTTTTGGACTTTTTCTGCTGTGAATTCTCTTACCCTTTGCCTATTTTTATACTGTGTTGGTTTCTTTTCTCTTACAAATGAAAAGAGCTCTTTGTACATTTGGGAGATTATCCCTATGCTACCTCATATATTGTATAAACTTCCCCAGGCCATCGTTGATATTTTGATTTTGTTTACTTACTCTTTTAACAATTAAAAAACACAGTCAAATATGTTGATGTTTTCTCTTACAGCTCTTGGGGCTTCTGTGTTACTTGGGAAGGTCTTTCCACTTTCTACTTGAACATAGGAGTAAGTCATCTAACTATCTTCAAATATATGATTTTTCAACTAAATTGTAATCCATTTGAAATATTTTGTGTCTGGGAAGAACTAAGAAGCTATCTTTATTTTCTTCTACATAGATAGCCAACTATGTCAACAGCATTAATGAAATAAACACTCCTTTTCCCATTGAGTTAACATGTTTTCTTTGTTATATAAGGTTTCCATTTATACTTAGATTTTTTTTTCCTGAACTCTTTATGCTCTTTTACAAGTCTGAGCCAATACCATAATATTTTGATTATAATAGCTTTATAAAATATCTGATATCTGATAAGGCGAGTTTGCCCTCTTGATTTTTTTCATATATATGTAAAATCTACATATATATTTTGCTAGTCTCAGACATTTATTCTCCCATTAGAAATTTAAGCTTGTTTTATGCAGTTGCCAAAAATTAGATTCTGATTGGATTTGCATTACTTTTGGAATAATTAATATGGTAAAGATTTATATATATTTTTATTGAGAACACGGCATATAACTTTTCATTTGTTTAATATATTACAATAAGAATTCACAGTATTTTTTAGTATTGGTCCTGTATCTTTGTTGTTAAGCTGATTTAGCTGCTTTTGGATTATTTAGTTTTTATTCCTATTGTGAATGAAGTTGACTTCAAATGCCTAAATTGTAATGGCTGACCTCTCACTCCAAACCTTCTTCCAGGTTCCTCACAGACACTCATGTGGGCTCTCTGCCTGGTCTGTTCTTCCAGTTGCCAGAAGGCATCTGCCTTTCTTTCTCAAAGCTCCATCTCTCCTTTGCTCTTCTCCACCGGGTGGAAAGGTTCCCTGTTGCCAAGGCAAAGGTGCCATCATAAGTACAATGTTGGCTTTACCAAATGACACTCTCTGGGGCCTCCAAAGCTCTCCATTTTCCTGGCACCCATGTGGTGCCAGGTTTCAAAAGAAGTACAGCAGATGACCTTTTCCCTAGTTCCATGCCATGTCTCATCACCTGGTCCCAGATGGTTCTACTTGATCCCAGAGTCTTCCATAGTCACCCCTGACTGTCCATCAGCCCTCCCCCTCACCTCTCCGAGCCTTCCCAGCTGGGTGGGACCCACAGCCAGAAGAGTTTTGCCTTCTCCTCTCAGCAAAAACCCTGTTCTTCCTGAAATTCAAGTAGCAGAGTTTCTTCAAGCTGTATCTTTTCCTGTCCCACATCTGTGTTTTTAAATCTTGGGATCTTCAGCATCTCTAAAAAGCTCCATTTCAGCAGAACGCCATTTTGCTTCTTCATAAAAAACTAACAGGCTCTCTGGATTGGTTTCCCCAGATCGGAGAAAGAACTCTCCCCAGAGAGGTTTAATCTCAACATATTACAAAAGCGAAAACAGATAGAAGTACATTTTTTTTTTTTTTTTTTTTACTTTTATGTTCTTCAACAAGCTTCTGAGATTCACAGAGCCACATTTTCCCTGGGAGCTCATATTCATGGTACTGCGTGCTTCCCCTCCCCCAGCAGCTCCTGCCAGGAGGAAGTTTCTTCCAAGCACACAGCCTATGGTGACAACTTCTTGGCAGAAGGCTGTCTACTTCTTTTCCATGTCTGTCCACTGAGCCTTTCTCAGTTTTACATGATAATAATACAAATTTTTGGATGCCTGGGTGGCTCAGTCGGTTAAGCATCTGCCTTTGGCTCGGGTTATAATTCCAGGGTCCTGGAATTCAGCCCCACATTGGGCTTCCTGCTCAGTGGGGTGTCTGCTTCTCCCCCTCATTCTGCCTCTGCTTCCCCATCTTATGCTCTCTCTTGTCAAGTAATACAACTTCTTGAGTCTCTCACATGCATTATATGAGTCAGTCCTCACAAGAATCCTATAAGACAGAAATTATTTTCCTTCTTTTTTGTTTTGGTAGAGAAACTGAGGCTCAAAAGGGGTAAGTGAAGCAAGCAGATGGTCGTGACAATGACAGAATTCGAGCCAAGGTCTTAGACCATAGTCCGAGACTCAAATGTCACAGCATATCTTCCAGGGGGAAAATCCTACCTCAAACCTTAGTGAGTCTGAGTGCCCAGGCTATGCATTTCCCCTGGAGTCCCCACCTGAGGCCTTGAACAATCCCTTAGTGGTAAAGAGTGTTGTCTTTCATTTCCCCTTTTTAATCAGACTTCTGACTTCTTGTTACATGGTATTATTCCCAGGCCTTTATTGCGTGATCTGATTGTCTCTAGTTGATAGTTGAATACATGCAAGCTCAGAGAGCTTACAAAAGGAAGGGAGTGAGATTATAAATATACATTGAGACTGAAGCTATAGAATCGGTATGCAACATCAGCGATCCCATGAAATTATGTTCAATCATTGTATTTGTTTGAATTTATAGTTTGACTCACACTTGATTGTAAATTTTTATTTTATTTCTTTGGCTTGTATTTCATTTATAAATTTATTTTGGTTTCTCATTTTCTAAGCTTCAGAAATTTATACCCAGCTCTATTTTTATTTATATTTAAGCAACACTGTAATAAAAACAGTTTATTTAGTACTGCAGGCTCCCCTTTATAAGGGGAGAAATTCTCCCCTTTATAAGGTATTACTTAGAGAAACCCACAGCTTTCCATTGCAGTCTCCCCACAACCCTTTGGAGGCAGGTATTCTCACCCCAGTTTATAGACCAAGCAACAGGGGCTTGACCAGATATGCAACTAGGAAGTGACAGTGGTTGTGACAGATGCCAACCATGGTTTGAGTCAAAGTCTAGGGCTGTTTCCTGGAAACTTCTCCTTCTTAGCAATAGGACTTTATTTCACACATTCAGCATAAGTGTTGTTTGTTAAATGTTGGATGTTTCATCTTCAGACAATGATATTCAGCCTTAAGAATTTAACGAATAGGGGTGCCTGGGTGGCTCAATGGGTTAATGCTTCTGCTTCGGCTCACGTTGTGATCCCAGGGTCCTGGGATAGAGCCCTGCATTGGGCTTTCTGCTCAACGGGGAGCCTGCTTTCCCCTCTATCTCTCTGCCTGCCTCTCTGCCTACTTGTGATCTCTGTCAAATAAATAAATAAAATCTTAAAAAAAAAAAAAGAATTTAACGAATAATGACTTTGGGAAACCTATTTCACCAAGCCTGGCAAGGCAGTCAGCCCCCAAATTAGATTTACAATAAAGGTTTCAAACACTGAGAAAAAAAAATATTTGAATCCTATTGTGTACCATGTACTTTTCTGATGAAACACAGACCTTAGGATGGGGAAGGGGGAGCAGAAGGCAGAGGAGGGGGGGAGCAGAAAACCAGGTGTTGGCAGGGAGAGGACAGATGGGGGGGAAGGGGAGAAGGAGAAGGAAGAAGTTTAGGGTTAGAGCCCAGATTTTCTCATCAGGGAAAAAAAAAAAACAAAAGAAGGAGCTGCTCTAGATCAAATGTACAGTAATCCTGGAAGTGTGAGAGCCACTTTTATTATTTAAAAAGATCTAAAATAAGGGAAGAAATACAGAAATAATTTAAACATCAGACATCTTGTTTTTGGCTGTAATTATATTAACCCAGTGAGAGTATCACTGGTTTGCTCATGCTGAGTAGAAATTGAGATGAGAGGTCATAAATGATTTGGATTAGTAAAATGAAGGAAATAAATGGGCGACTTACTATATTTCATGTATTAAATAAATAAAATCCTCAAAAACATTTATTTGTTCAAAGGGTCACTGTGAGTTGACTATGTGGCGGGCAGTGGATACACAAAGATGGGTAATGTGTTGTCCCTGTCCTCAAGGGCGTTGTGTGTTGAGGGGGGTGGGGGTTAGTGACACATGTGCTAAGTCCACATCATTCAGTGTAGAAGCAATGATGGAGTAATGCAGAGAGGATTAGAGAGCCGGCAGGAGGCAGGACCCCAGGGAGACAGAATCCTACCTTGGTCTTAGGGGTGGGATAAAGTTGTCTGAGAAGGCTTTCTGTGGCAGTTAGGAAGTGAGATGGATCTTACAGGATGAGTCCGAGAGGAAGGGAGTGAATTCTGGCCGGAGGGAGTTGTGCCAGCAAACGCACGGAGGTAGGAAACCTCATAGTGGCTTGACAGAGACTTATAAGCAGTTTGGTGTTGTTAAAGCATAAGCTGTGAAGTGTGAAGAGATCCGAGAAGTCAATAAGGGGCCAGATATTGGAAGTCAATTATATGGGGTGAGTGTAAACATTATCATCCCAACTGGGACAATTTTGAGATTGGAAGGAGGATACTTTTAATAATTACACTAGAACCACAGACACAAACAGGTAAAGTTGGATATCCTGTTTATAGTCTGTGCCTCACAGCTTAGACTTTATCACTGAATGATGGGGGAATCTGAGGGCTTTTCGGCAATGAAGGGACATGATAAGATTTGACTTTTAAATTGATTTTTATGTCTAATGAATTCACCAAAGGAGAAGATTCAGGGAAAGCTCTATCTTCCAGATGTATTTATTCAAGAAATCTAACCTGAGAGCTGCCATTTGCCATGTGTTGGCACTATATGGGGACTAGGCACTAGAACAAAACCATGATTGATTCCTGCCTTTAAGAAGTTTGCAGTTTAGCAGGGGAAGACCATCAATAATCAAATACCACACAAGCAATCATAAATAATCAAATAATAATAATCAAACACCACACAGCAGTTGTAAAGTTACAAATGCTGACAATGCTATGACAGGGTGGGAGGGGGCAGGTAACCAATATTATAAGGACATTTCTTGGGAATGGAGAGGTCAGAAATGAGTCGTAGAGAGCTGCCTGGGTGGCTCAGTTGGTTAAGTGTCTGCTTTTGGCTCAGGTCATGATCCTGGGGACCTGGGATGGAGCCCCATGTCCTTGGGCTCCTTGCTCAGCAGGGAGTCTGCTTCTCCCTCTCCCTCTGCCCCATTCCCCTGCTTGTGCTCACTCACTCTCTCAAATAAATAAATCTTAAAAAAAAAAAAAAAAAAGAAATGAGTAGTAGAATCTGACTGAAGAGAAGAGGAAAGAATATTCTGGAAAGAAAGAAGAAGGTATACAAAGACCTTCTGGTGAAAGGTGTGGAATGCCTGACAGTACAGGAAAAAAATAGAACAAGAATGCATGTAATTGATGTACAGCAAAAAGTGTGATCTATGATAACAGAAGAACGTGTGCTAATGTGGTACAACTTCTCCAGTCAAACTGTAAATATCATATGCATGAGCCTCAGCTCTGAGCAACACTGACCTAGCTTGGTCTTACCATGAGTGGCTAAACTGACAAGCTGACTTCTCTGAGGAATTAGAAGACAATGGGTAGTAATGTCGATTCTCCTCTACCTTCATCTCATATATAGCCTTCAGACTACCATTTGTTCAACCAGTAGTTAACAGAGATTAAAGCTTCCAAAAAACAAGACTGATTTGTCACCTTTTTCAGTCTTTAGACCCAGATCGGCTTTTTTGGACTGACCTGGCATAGGAGTGGCACAGCCATTTGGAGGGACTAGAAGGCTGGTGGTGGCTATAACAGGGTCAGCAACAGGGTATGTGGGGGAATGCTGATTATCTATGATCTTAAATAATATACTTCATTTGGCCGGGTCTTAGTTACTTAAATACATACAAAGGAATAGGAATCTGTGTCTACTTTAGGGACTATTATTAATTTGAAGATTAAATGAAGCAATATCTGCTTAGAGGATTAGGAACACTTGTTGGGACCAGGGATCTGGAATAAGCCTGAATTATAACCTATTATCAAGAATTATTAGAAGGGGTTACCAAGGGGAGTTTTGTTGAAATGGTTAACCCAATATAATGATCAGTTTTTATTCTTTTTTTTAAATATTTTATTTATTTGACAGAGAGAGACAAAGTGAGAGAGGGAATACAAGCAGAGGAAAAGGGAGAAGCAGGCTTCCCGATGAGCAGGGAACCCAATGCAGGGCTTAATCCCAGGACCCTGGGATCATGACCTGAGCCAAAGACAGATGCTTAACCTACTGAGTCACCCAGGCGCCCCTTGGTTTTTATTCTTAACCTAGATTCCTCCCAATTTGAGTAATATGCTAGTTATCAATTGCTGCATAACAAGTTAACCCCCAAATTAGCGACCTAAAACAACAAACATATTGTCTTAGAATTTCTGTGGGTCAGGAATCCAGATGTGGTTTAGATGGGTACCCCTGGCTCAAGGTCTCTCATGAGGGTGTAGTTAAGGTGTTGTCTGGGACTATGAGCTCAGATGGGGGAGCATCTCCTTCCAAGTTTATTCATCTGGTTGTTGGAATGCCTCAGAAGATCTGCTTCCAGGCTCACTCACATGGGTGTCTCCAAAGGGCTGCCTCACAATATGGCAGCTGCTTTCCCCTAGAGTGAGCAGTCAAAGAGGAAGTGAGATGGAGAGTGGGAAGCACCCAAGACAGAAGCCACAGTATTTGTATGAACTAATTTTGGAGATGACATTTCATTACTCCTGTCTTATTCTAGTCACTAGAAGCAAGTCAGTAAATCCCAGGGGAAGGGTTCATATGAGGGCCTGAATACCAGAAGGTAGGGATCACTGGAGACCATCCTAGAAGCCACCTACCAGTCCAGTGACTTGATTTATAGGACTTTATTTACAGAGCTGCTGGGAAGAAGTGCAGTTGTTTTCGTTTCATCAAAGGAAAGTGGGAGCCACTAAAATCATGGTGAATTATATAAATTTTGGAAATCTCAGGTGAGGTATGTAAATCTCTGCCTCATTGATATTTTGTCCACTTTATCTTGGACTAAGCTCTCCAGAGATTGGACAGCTTAAGTTTCCCTAACAAAACTTAAGGGCCCAGAGGCCACAATTTGCAGTATTCTTAGAATGTTTTTATTTCATGGCATTAGATCTGTGGGTCGAAAGGCTTCCTTCTTCTTAACTGGCCAATCCTGGTGCTGACAAAGAACTGAAATAGGGACAAAGGAGTCTTTTCCTTTCTTCCTTAAAAAAAAAAAGTTTTCTGTGGGGCAGCTGGGTGGCTCAGTCAGTTAAGCATCTGCCTTTAGCTCAGGTAGTGATCCCAGGGTCCTGGGATCAAGCCCCCCATCAGGCTCACCACTCAGTGGGGAGACTGCGTTCTCCCTCTCCCATTCCTCCTGCTGTTCTCTCTCTCCCTCTCTGTCAAATAAAGAAATAAAATCTTAAAAAAAAAAAAAAAGTTTTGCTGCGACCCGTCTTTGGCTCTTCCCCCTGCCTTTTTCCAATGCAATATAACAAGTGTTTGGATTCTAGAGGGAAACAGCCCAGAGGAGAGTCCCGGTCCTGCCTCTTCCTAGCTGTGTAAACTTAGCTCTAGTGTTCTGCGGCAGTTTCCTTATTTATACAAGGAGAAACCACCAGTGTTTACCACATGGGGTTGTTACAAGGAATAAGTCAATGCAGGGAAAGCACTTGGAGTACCGGGCACAGGAAAGGCACTCAAAGAATGTTCAGTATTCATCTTCTTCTAGCTCTTCTTTTTTCTTTTTTTCTTCTAGCTCTTTTTGCCCCCATAGTGTGTGTTCTGTCTGAGATGCTGTTGCACTGAAGGCAAACCTCAGACAGAGCAGAGCAGAAGCCATGTTTCTCCTTTCCTCTCTATATACCTCCCTGACTTCTCCTGTTCCTCCTCCCCCTCTCCTCCCTCTCTCCCTCCTCCTTCTTCTATCCCTTCTTCCTCATTTCTTTTTTGAACTGTAGCTCTCTTTGGTTGTATGGCACAGAGTTAAGATTTGAATAATTATCCATGTTGAATGCATAAGGATATGAGAGTATTTGTGTGCAGGTGTGCATGTGCTTGCGTGTGAACATATATGTGAAGAGATAAGTAACCCTCTCCTCCCATCTCTACTAGATAAAATGCTCTCTTTTTATTTTTATTTTTTTAAAGATTTTATTTATTCATTTGACAGGCGGGGGTGGGTGGGTGGGTGGAAGCAGACTCCCCGCTGAGCAGAGAGCCTGTTGCGGGGCTTGATCCCAGAACCCTGAGATCATGACCCAAGCTGAAGGCAGAAGCTTAACTCACTGAGCCACCCAGGCACCCCCAAATGCTCTCTTTTTAAACACTCATTGTAAATATCACCATTTCTAAAAAAAAAAAAGAAAGAAAGAAAGAAAGTTTTCCTCAGTCCCCAACACATGTGATCACTAACTTCACACTTTCTCTCAGAAACCTAATTGTATTTCCCTTGTGGAATTTGACACAATGTGTTAAAGTTGTAGAGCTGGTAGAAAGTGGTTACTGTTTTCAGAATAACCAAAGACCCTCTCAGCCACCATGCTCCTTCCAAATCCTATTTAGAAAAAGAAGCACTCATGGTAAAACTTGCTTTCCTGGGAAATTGATAATTCATCAGCCACCTTGATGAATCAAATGGAAAATCCCCTAAATGTCGCTACTCCATGGAGGACTGTGATCCCTCTGGGGCCATGGACAGACACCTCCAATTGAGGCCAGGGCACATTTACTACTCAAAACCCAGCCTCTTGAAATTCTCAAACATGTCTATTTCCAAAATTAGAGAGAATACCTAGCAGAACAGCTTGGCAGCTTGTAAAGGAAGGGATGAATGCTTCCCAAGGAGGAATTTCTAGGACACCAAGAGGCAGAACAGGAGAAGATAGGACACATAGGACAGTCCAATCAAACAGTTCAGTTCCCTCTAGCCTGAAGGTACCTGATGTTGAGAGGTTATTTATAAAAGCATGCCAAACAAGCAGTAAATAAAATCAGTGACTTTACCATATTGAGGGAAGAGAGTCCAACCCTAACCATAAGGACTTTATAATATGATTAGTAAACATTTATCATGATTTTTTTTTCAGCAGACTCCATGCCCAGTATGAGGCCAACATGGGGCTTAAACTCCAGATCCTGAGATCAAGAGTCAGACGCTTACCCGACTGAGCCACCCAAGTGCCCTGGCATGATTTTTAAAGCATAGAATTTAATGTTCTTTCCACATTAGGTTTCTGCCAAACTCCACAACAGTGGCTGCTGCTGATTACAATTCAGCCCCCGCCCCCTCTACCTCTTCCTGCTCACAGCAGCATTGTGGAAGCTCCTGTGTTCAGTGGGTTTTATTACAGATCTCTGCTTCATGGTCTTTTTCCCAGGGAATACCCTCTACCTCCCTTATATTCCTTCCTGTGTAATAGTTAATGAATGAGGAGATTGACAATGTGTCCAGAATCAGTGGTGAAAACACTCATTCATTATTTCATCTAATACTCTCATTGGCCCGATGAAATGGTATTTTCATGCCCATTTTATAGTTGAGGACATCAAAGATCAGAGAAGTTTAATAAATTGCCCGAGGTGCCATAGCTATTAAGCAGTAAAAACGGATTAAATGAAGTCACATCTTCAAAGTCCTTACATGGTACTTGGCACGGAGTAAGTGTTTGGCAAATGGTAGCAATCACTATTATTATTATCAGGCAATCCTACCCAGAGATTTTAGCATTCTGAACCATTTACCAAGAGTTAGAACATTGAACCACACTTCCACAGAGCAGGCCATGTAACTTACGAATCTAATCCCCAGAGGTTATCCTAGACTATTATGAGAAATGAGGAGGCATTGGCCAAGTGGGGTGATTGCATTATGAGTAATAACAGAGCCAGCTGTTTATCTTGTCACAGAGGCATGTGGGTTGCTTAGGGAATAAACAGGTTTCTGCTGGAAATGTAATATCTTGAAAAGCAGCTAGACGTTAAAATACAACCTGATTCGATTGAGTGGCATTCTCCCCAGCGCCTAGCTAGCTAGCATCGTGTTTTCCACTGAGAATGTGCTTCAGTCAGTGTTTATTAACTGCTTGCATCTGGTTGCTGGCAAAATTCACTTGCTCAGTTCAAAGGCAAATAATGAATATTTTTGTTAATTATAATGAATATTTTGTAAGCACCAATATAGGGCATGGGTGCTTCCTTTATTTCATGCAAAATTGGGGGCTCTGCAATATTCAGAACTCAATTTGAGTCTTTCTTATTGAATTTTAACAAAATAGTTCAAACTGAGGCTGCTGATATGAGAAAGATGTATCTCCTACCTGATCTACTGAAGTGACCAAGAGATCCCCTGTGGCTGGGAGTCCACCCCTTTCATGGCCTTAATGGGTATATAGCCATACACACTTGACGTGACTGCCAGGACCCCAGTGGAGGTCCAAGGCCAGGCTTCCTGACACGCTTCTCCACATCATTAGGTTACACTAGAATAACTTCCAGTATTTGTACTGATATTTTCTGGTTGGAGTTAGTCAATGCAAATTGAGCACTAACTGGATTTCTACCTGTGCCAGTGACATCCTCTTGTGAGGGAGAAAATCAAAAAGAAGCCATGCCCCATGTGTTCCAAGAGCTCCGTAGATAATTTATCAGAGGAACAATTAGAAAATGCATATAGGTATGGAGTCATTGTGCATAGATTTTGTGATATAGATTTGTGGGAGCATAGATTTAGATTAGAGATGGGATAGAGGCATCTGGGGGAAGGTTTTGTGACACCTCTACCACACAAAGGCTTCACTCCTTCAGTAAGCAAGTTTCTATTAAACATCTACTTTCCAGGATCTGTGCTAATTAATGGGATTGAGAAAGTCATCACAGTCTCTGCTTTCCAGCGGCTCACAGTTTAGGGCAGAAAGATAGATTAAGAGGAAATTACAAGTGGGGCTTTCTCAGTTTCGGCACTGTTGATGACTTGAACTGGATGCTTTTTTGTTGGGGTGAGGGATGTCCTGGGAATTGCAGGACATTTAGCAGTATCCTGATCTCCACCCAATAGATGCCAGTAGCATCCTCCCCCTACCCCTGAGCTGTGACAACCAGAAATGTCTCAAGATAATTGTCTGAAGGGGAAAACTGGCCCCACTTAAAAACCACTGGAGAAACATAAGAGGGGGAGGGAGGTGGCAGAGATAACACAAGGGAACTTGTGGGCCATGCCAAAGAGTTTCAGTCTTTACATGGTCACCTACTCATTCATTAATTCAACAAATATTGAGTGCTAACTATATGCAGGCCACTGTTCTAGGTTTCCCAGATGCAGTAATGAACAAAACAGACAAAAATATCTGGCCTCGTACAGCTTACATTCTGGTGAGAGGGGATAAACAATAAATCCAATAAATCAGTATATAGTAAGTTTGAAGGTGATAATGCTATGGGGGAGAAAAGAGAAGAGAAAAAAAGGGGAAAGGGAGTTTATTTGAGATAGCAGTTTTAAATAGGATAATTATTGTTAAGACTGACAGTATTTTTTCACTAAAGGGAATTTCTAGCATATGTGGTCTATAGGTGGACATATTACAGATTCATGTATTAGAGAATCCAGCCTTTTCTGTCTAATTCGAATTTGGCTATTCACATCTGCTCCACCTGATGAGATGAGTTTATACGATTCCTATATCTTGTGATTCATGAGAGAGCAAATTTTGAGTGGCTCATTCATTCATTCATGCATTTATTCATTAGTTCAACACTTACGGAGAAGCCAGCAGGCCTGGTGCCAGACACAGGATAGATAAAAAAGGTATCGTATGATACACAGATTCTACCTCTGAGGCTTTCCCAGGGGTGCTCTCATGTAAACTGTAATTACAATAATGTATGATAAGGAGTAGAATGGATGTGTGGACAAATGTGCAGGGAGCCCAGAAGAGTGACCAACCCTGGGGAGGTAGAGAAAGCTGCCCAGAAGGGCTGGCGCCTGACATGGGGCTGGAAAGATGACGAGTTTGCCACAAGGAGAATTATCAGGAAAGGATTTCAGGCCAAGGTATGAAGACATGAGAATGATATTCATGGGTATTAAACAAACAAACAAACAACCAAATCAGCTGAAAACTGATCTTTCTTCAGTCTCCTGATACCTGAGCTGTTTCCTTTATCCTTCCTGGCACCCAGACCCAGAATTTCTTGGGTCCAGATCTACAGGTTTCCTACCTGTAAATGAGGTGTTGGATGAGATGTCTCTACAACTTCTTTCATCTGGAATATTCTTTCATCCTATAATTCTATGATTTTATTTCAGCTCCCACTCCTCCAGAGAATGAATTCTTTCTGCTTCAATTAATCACTTTTTCTCTTTTTCTTTCTTTGTCTCTAAGGTTCTGTTGTTCATATGCCATTTCCATATCTAAACAGGGTCAATTTGTCTACAACCTCCAGTTTTCTACCCCCCACCCCGTGCCTATCTCTAGAGATAATTTGCCCAATGCAAATGGACATTTTCAGAACACTACTGTTGAGATGAATCTTTGCAACAGTCAAGAGAGGACAAGAGTAAATACACCTCTGCCAGGGATTTTTGGAAGAGTTAAATTATCTATTAGTTTGATATTTAACTTTTCCCACAAGCCAGCAGTTTGCTAGGAAAAGTTGGGCATATAAGGAAGGTAAGAAACAGCACCTTCCATGACATTCTTATAGTTTGGTGAATATCATAGAAAAAGGAGTCATCATAGCTCATTTAGTACAAAAATAACTTTAATAGGAGTAGAAAATGCACAGGAATGTGCATAAAGTAAATTATTTGAAGTGTGTGATAAAAGCATATTAACTTTTGTGTTTTGCTTTGTTTTGTTTTGCTTAGATGATAGGCAATCATGGATACTGAGATAGGTGAAAGGCAGGGTACAGTTCTCTCAAACTTTCCTGCTCCAAGAAAGTAAAATAGAAAAAAGCAAAAATAAAAACAAAATGAAAAACCATGAGGAATAGGAACCACTTGTCCCTTTAGAGAAAGATCCTGGGAAGAAGATGATCATCAGGATAAGAGTGACAACAGCCTGTTACATACATATTGTGTTGAGATTTAATCACACGTTTCGACATAGGTTGTCTCACTTGCTCTCTACCTTAGCCAGTGATGTCACTACCTCCAGGCCATAGTCTACTGAACTGTATTGATCAGCATCACTTGAACTGTTTCCTACTATCCATTTTCATTTCCCTTTCTGAGTTTCGATGTTCTCTCTGGATTTTTGCAAAAATCAGGCTGCTCTGCCTGTCTCTGCTCCGTCACCCATTCAGCTCTAGAGAGAGCTTCCTTGAGTGCCTAATCAGAATCAGTTCTCCTCTGCTCAGAAATATGTATGGCCTCCCCATACCTGCAGAGGGAAAATTTAAATTCCTTAGCCTAGCGACCAACACTCCATAGTTTGGTGTTTACCTTTTCATTTTTCACTAAACTCCTTCATTTGCCTTGTGTTTAAACTGTAGGTTGATGCAGTTTTCTGAACATGACTTTCACCCTTGTATCTCTACATTTTTGTTAACTCAGTCTCTTTATTGAACCACCCCACACGCCAAAGTCTTACTGTATTAATTATAAGGAACCAAGAGCAAGAGAGCTTCTGGGTCTCAAAGCACAACCAGAACCAGAAAGTGGGAAGCCAAAGGGGTTCCCTGAGTTCCTGGGAACCTCTCAAATTAGGCTATTAGGTACAAAGTCCAAGCTTTTTAACAAACATGTTCTAATATATTTATAAGCATATGAGAAATTCACTTGACTTGATGGGGCTCCGTCTTTGGCATAAAGAGCAACTTTAAAACACTTCCTGTTATCTGCATCATGAGCTAAAGAGTCCGCAAAACATTCAAGAATGGGAAACACACACAAAACAGGCAAGCATATCAAAAAATGGGAAGAAGATATGAACAGACACTTCTCCCATCAAGACATACAAATGGCTATCAGACACATGAAAAAATGTTCATCATCATTAGCCCTAAGGGAGATTCAAATTAAAACCACATTGAGATATCACCTTACACCAGTTAGAATGGCCAAAATTAACAAAACAGGAAACAACATGTGTTGGAGAGGATGTGGAAAAAGGGGATCCCTCTTCCACTATTGGTGGGAATGCAAGTTGGTGCAGCCTCTTTGGAGAACAGTGTGGAGATTCCTCAAGAAATTAAAAATAGAACTTCCATATGACTCTGCAATTGCACTCCTGGGTATTTACCCCAAAGATACAGATGTCGTGAAAAGAAGAGCCATCTGTACCCCAATGTTTATAGCAGCAATGGCCACGGTCGCCGAACTATGGAAAGAACCAAGATGCCCTTCAACGGACGAATGGATAAGGAAGATGTGGTCCATATACATGATGGAGTATTATGCCTCCATCAGAAAGGACGAATACCCAACTTTTGTAGCAACATGGACGGGACTGGAAGAGATTATGCTGAGTGAAATAAGTCAAGCAGAGAGAGTCAATTATCATATGGTTTCACTTATTTGTGGAGCATAACAAATAGCGTGGAGGACATGGGGAGTTAGAGAAGGGAGTTGGGGTAAATTGGAAGGGGAGGTGAATCATGAGAGACTATGGACTCAGAAAAACAATCTGAGGGGTTTGAAGTGGCAGGGGTATGGGAGGTTGGGGTACCAGGTGGTGGGTATTATAGAGGGCACGGATTGCATGGAGCACTGGGTGTGGTGGAAAAATAATGAATACTGTTTTTCTGAAAATAAATAAATTAAAAAAATTAAAAAAAAAAAAAAAAAAAAAAGAACGTGCAGGGATTGGCTTCCTCTGCCCAGTCCAAGGCCACACTCTCCCCCTTGTGTAAGGGGAGGTACTGCAGTCCCTAGCAGTCATTAATTCAAGCCCAAACCTGTCACAAAACAACAAATTTCTGATGATTGGGAGTTGATTAATAACTCAGCTGGTTTTCAAGCATCTTGGGTAGCCATTAAAAAGAGGAAAACATACGGTTCTTCTTGAAGCATTCACTTATTCATTCAATCAGTATTTATTGATCACGTGTATGCCAGGCATTTCATAGAAGACACACTATCTATCCTCCAAGAATAGATTGACTGTGAACTTAAGGAAGAGCTGACCCTAATACACAGGCATCCTGTCTGGCCAGTGGTTCTGACACTGCATTGGAGAAGAAGCATGGATCGCTTCTCCCATCCCAGTCTTCTTTTTCCACAATCTCTGTACATTATCCCTTATGTTGTAACTGGATGACGTGGGTTTCATTACGTCTTCCTCCTTTTCTGCATCACTAATCAGCCCTTTCTCCCCCAGCTTCCCTGGGCCAGTTAACCCTGCCAGTGTGGGGACTCCTTTCCTGCTGATACCTAGACACAGAAGCCCAGAAATGCTCTGGAAGTGCGCCTCCCTTGGGAACCAGGACCTCTGACCCCGCGGAGCCTAGAGGTATGGGAATGGGAAGAATAGAATCCCCAACAGAACTATTGAAAGTGAAGAGAAGTGGGTCATTCTGATTTTCATCCTTTGGTTCCCAGGTCTGTGCTTCTGTCTGTTGGGATCATAGCATCACATTGAGTCCCTGACTTAAGGCGTAGACTGAAACCTGAAGGATAGCACACTTCTCCTCCTACCACTCGCATTTGTCCCAGGTCTTCCTCAAAGCAGATGCCATGCCAGGATTAGATATTAGGAGAGGAAGGAGGAAAGAAGGTCTTAGACTGTGGGGCAGTCCTAAGGATATTTTGGCAAGGTCAGCAGGAAGTATTGCATCTCTCAGAAATCCACTGCTTTAATATCCTTGCCACACACAGGCATCACTTGGAGCAGCCTTGGGGGAACGTAGTGATATAGTGGCAGTAGATTTGGCCAGGAGGAATATCTGTCGATTACATTCCCACAGCCAGAAAGCTGAGAGGAGCTTGGTGCATTTTCCTGGCAACATCCCGCTGTTCTAATCACTCGGGATGCAGGAGTGAGCAGGACAGATGTGGTCTCTGCCTCCTGGATCATACAGTCTAGCATGGGAAGTTAAGCAATCATAGCTTAGTATGACAAGTGTCTTGAAGCACAGAGGCAGGGGTTCCCAGCCCAACGGAGGGAGGGGGCTCAGGGAGAGCTTCCTGGGGGGCCATCTCGTAGGGTAGTAAGGAGTCAAGATTCTACATCCGTGTGAATCCAACCTTCCCTACTTTTTAGGTCTGTGTCCTTGGGCAAAGCTGTAACCTCTGAAAACCTCAGTTTTCTTATATACATAGTGGGGACAATGTAGCACCTCTCTGTAAAGGGGTAGTGGTGATGAAATCCCACAATATACCTGTCGGTCACTTAGAGGAGTGCTTGGCTCTCAGGGCCCCAGTGCGCCCTCAGCACTGGGGCTGCAAAAGCAAGATACTCAGTTCATCTGGGGCCCTGCCTGGAATGTTACACTCTCCTGTGTTCATCTTCCAAGAGTCACAGAGCAGCCATGCCCCTGGGAAACCTGCCACAGTGGTTTTCCAGATTGCAGGGTTGGTGCCTCCCATTGGCCATCAGCAGGGAAGGTAGGTAGAGAAGCTGTATGGTCCTCGACTGAGATTCCTTGCTATCATTTAGGAGCATTATCAATGCCTTCCCTTTCCTTTATCCAGATTTTTCTCCATAGTCTCTGGGGGGAGATTCATGGCAGTGACCCCTCTACCCCATTCCACCCAGTGCTAGGACAGTCAGGCAGCAGAATGGTGTCCTCCCTGCAATGAAGCTGTTTTTGTCTCCTGCCGAGGCCGAGTCCTTTCCATGCAGGTAGCACCCAGGCAGCTGTTGAGCTCAGACCTCTGTTAGAAAGTGGTGGACCACGCTTCGCTGGGCCCCTGCTCAGTCTAGGCTCCCCCTGACCTGGGTCAGCCTCTTCTCCTGGGAAGGAGGGTCAGGTGGTCCCCTCTTGGTTTTATCTCTTCGGAGTTTGCCTGTCTTCACCTGCCTGACAGCTTGTATATATGACTTGGATTTCAAGTCTAGATTTGTCTATCTTGCCTCATAAGTGGTGAGGTCTGGAAGCCTTGCAACATCACTTCTTTTCTTTTCTTTCTTTCTTTCTTTTTTTTTTTTTTTTTAACTTTTTAGTGACAAATCTGGACGAATTTTCTTTCTGTTAGCTTCTGCTCTTAGACAGTACTGGGTCTATTAGCCCAAAATTTCTGGCCCCCACCCCACAACCACTGGTCTAAGCTTCACCAATGAAACGTGAATGGCTGGATTTTTTAGTCAAGGACCACTTTAGAACAAGAGGCAGGTGAGCAAGATATAGTTTCATTTAACTCTGGCCCAAAACATGAATGATAGTTTCCCTACAGAGTTCAAGTCACCGGAACTGCTCAGCCCTCTTCGATTGTTTAGAACCCTCCAGGAGCAGGAGAAGTTACAGATAAGCACTTGCTACTTCTCGGAGCTGGTGAAGGAGAAAGAGGGGAGTGGGAATACCTAGTTAGTGAGCATCTACAATGGACCCGCCACTCCTCCAGACAGTTTATAATTATTCTCTCCTTAAATCCTCATACCATCTCTTTGAGGCATGTGCTTTGACATTTGTTTTATGTAAATGCAAACAGAGCATCAGGAAGAATAAATACCTGTCCCATGATCCCACAGGCAGGAAGAGGCAGATCTGCTATTGGAGCACCTGAACCCCTACACACTCTTTCTCGTGGTTTGCCCAGTTGATTTTACTACTTCTGCCCAAACAACTCTATTCGACTTCTGGTCGTCCTGTTCTAAAGCCTGCTGCCTCCTCCTCTGCTCTTATTGTTGTCTAATGGCCATTTCCTGGCACTTCTTCTTTCACTGTATTTATGGTATCCAAACTACCCTTTCTGGTGCCATGTTGGTTCAGGCTATTGTCTTAAAATAACTGCAGTGGTTGCTTATACAGTCTCTTTGTCTTCAGCTTCCATCCTTATAATCCGTACTGAAGAGGTATCTTCCTAAAATTGTGTTCTGAACTTACTCGTCTCCTTCCCTGCCCCTTCAAGGCTCTTTCCTCCTGATGGCATCCAATCCCAAATCCTTAGCTTCATATTCAAGGTTGTCTCCTACCCCCTTTTACCACATCTCGTGAATTTTTTTTCAACATGAAAACATCACTCCTTGCAAACCAGTCTACCCACTATCTCCAGAGCACACTTAGAGCCTTTCTGTCTCATGGCCTCTAATTGTGTCATCCTCTCTTCTAGGATACCTACCAGAGGTCACCCCCTAGCCATCAGAAGGAAGCCTCTCTGTATGTATATATCTGCACTGGACAAACACAACTCATAAAATTGGTGGTCTTTTCCTAGCTAAGACCATTTCTCCTGGCACATTAGAAGTGTTTGAAGGTGAGGACTTGAATTTCTCCTTCACTTTCCCTCCTCCCCAACTGTGTCTATCATAAAAACCAGGTGAAGGGTAGGTACACAATTAAATGAGTTAGCTACTTATTAGAACCAGAAAGCAGTAATTGCAAAGACAATATCACCATATATCTAGCCAGTTAATGCTGGAGGCCAGGGTCAGTAGAAAATGACAATCCTGTTCTCCATCTTGAAGCCAGAACCGGCTCCCCTAACTTGCTGCTTAAGGAACACTTAAGCTGTCTCCCTCCTTCCAGCCTCTACCCACGAAGCTGTCCCACTGTGACCGAGTATCTTCTGAAAGCTTTGACCTTCCTGCTCTTTGCTTCTGCTGTTCTTCTCGTCCTTTTTGCTGCTTTTCTTCTACCCCTCTTGTGGCTTCTCAAATGCTACTTTGGAGAGAAGGAAAAGAGCCCGCATGATCAGACCTTTAGGAAGTCACACTTCAGGTCCTTTTAATGAGGGCAGCTGTCCTGACATATCTCAAAGAGTTGGTGTCATTCCCAGAGAGTGTGGACCAAACCCCAACATTGTTGGGTGAGGAGTGTCTGCTACACAGCAGACTCAGAGGACTGACAGCAGAGTGCTTTGTTTTGAGCAGGCTCTTTTCCTTTCTGACTCTATCAGCCTGCAAAGATCTGTAGCTTCTCACAAACATTTCTCACAGTAAGATGATACATGAGGATCTAGGACAGGGAGGATGCAGGTCAAACACTGTGGGTTGCATTTAAATATCTACTAATTTTGTTTTCTGGTTCTCAGACCTATTTCTTTCTGCCTCCAGCTTTAGACCTAAGCCTGGGTTAATTTGCTCCATGAGATGACTGTTTATCATTATAATTCATCAAGTGCTTGCAAAGCCTGTGCAAATATATCAACATGGGCAGGGCCCATCACTGCAATATCAATTCACATTTGGAAAGAATGCCCCAGATTACAAAGCACTTTCATGCATACTGTTACATCCAATTCTTGCATCACCTTGGTGTGGTAGGCCTTAATAGATCTTGTTGACAGATGTGGAAACTGAGGCAAGGTGTAGGGAGAGAGAACTCAATGTTAAGCACATGCTATGCACCAGACACTACAAGGTGCTTTTATACTTCATCCCACTAAATCCTCATAATCCCCCTAAGAAGTAAGGATTGGTGTCTACATGTGTGTTTGCATCCCTGGAGAAAGAATGATCCACTGTTTCTTATGTCTCCTGTCAAACACCATGCTAGGTGTGTTATAGAGATTTTTCCATTTGCTCCCCCTTGGCTCTCACTCTATTCCTATGTTAGTGATGACATGACAGCCATTAAGAAGTTTGATAACTTGTTTAAGGTTACTCAGCTATAAGGAATAGAGTTGGGATTTCTAGATTTATGGTGATTAAAGCTCAGCCTTTTCCACTACTGCACTGATGACATATGCTGGGGTCACCCACCTGGCAGATAGGATTTGAACTCACAATTTTGCATTCCAAAACTATGCCAGCTTTTTTCCACTGCACTGCTGCTTCCAAGTCAAGTGGCATGACAGTGACATTGATCCCCATACACTGTGCTGCTGAAAGGCATAAGCAGGTAATGCAACTTTCACAGATCCAAGGAGAAATGAGAAAAATGAAAGCAATATGGTGAGCTTTTCAAGAAGTTAAATTTATTCGATGTAAAAGATTTATATTTATTCTGAGATTAGTCCTTAAACATTTTGATGTTAAATATACCTTCTTCTATGAAATACTAATAATTTAAGGTAAGAGGAGGTTTTTTGGCCTTTAAAACAAACTGCACTGAGGGCACCTGGGTGGTGCAGTTGTTTGGGCATCCAACCCTTGCTTTCAGCTCAGGTCATGATTTGCTGGTCCTGAGAGTGAGCCCCTTGTTGGGCTCCAAGCTGAACATGGAGTCTGCTTCAGATTCTCTCTCCCTTTCCCTCCTGCTCTGCTGCCAAGATGCCTAAACCTGCAACAGTCAACAAGCATAGTCAAAAAATGCAAAATAAAACAAAGCAAAATATGCCTCCTCTCCCTGGCCAAAGGACCAGGAAAGGGGAAGCCAATCAAGGACTGAGCAGGGAGATCCATATCCAATGGTGGCAGAGATGGAGGCTGCTGAACCCCTTGTGACCCACACCACACACAGCTCTGCCTGCACCAGCAGGCCTGGAGGCCCTAGCTCTCATTAGTAGCAGAGAGCCATTCAGATATTATGGCTCCTGGTGGCTCCTGGCTCACTACCCAGGGCTGGCACCAGCAGAGGTCCTGTACTCTGTGATTGTAGAATTAGCCAGAGAAAATGCTCTCCATTCCACAGGTCTGGTAGCCCCTAGCCTTCACCTAATGCCATTAGATGTTCTTGGAAGGCACTCTTTTGACCTACAGGTGGCATCAACAGGGAATCAGTAGAAGCTCAAGCAGAGTCAGGTGAACAAAGCAGTTTAGGATAGCATTGCAAAAACTCAGAAAACTAAATTGTCATTGAAACTATAGTTCACCAAAGTAGGTCACAACCTATGTGCTTAATGCAAACAGGGTGGTTCCCTACTAAAATGGAATATTTAAATAGGATCAAGAATCCACTAATATAATATCTGAAATGTCCAGAGTACAAACACTTTGTATACAACTACAATTCATTTGTCATACCAAGAAAGAGGTATATCATAGTCTCAATGAGAAAAGGCAATCAACTAATGTCAACACAGAGATGAATCAGATGCTGAACTATTGAACGCAGACTTTAAAGCGGTAACCATAAAAGTGTTCCAACAAGTAATTACAAATTCCCTTGGAAAAAATAATAGAATACCTCAGTAAAGAAATAGAAATACTGGGCACCTGGGTGGCTCAGTGGGTTAAGCTTCTGCCTTTGGCTCAGGTCATGATCCCAGCATCCTGGTATCGAGCCCCACATCAGGCTCTCTGCTCTGTGGAGAGCCTGCTTCCTCCTCTCTCTGCCTGCCTCCCTGCCTGCTTGTGATCTCTCTCTCTGTCAAATAAATAAATAGAATCTTAAAAAAAAAAAAAAGAAATAGAAATACACACACATGCACACACACACACACACACACAATGTAAAAATATCAAATGGAAAAAGGTAGAATGAAAAATACAGTAACCAAAATAAAAAACTCACTGGTTAGACTCAAGAATAGTGTGGAGAAGATAAAATCTGTGAATGTGAGGACAAATCAATAGAATTTACTCAGTTTGAATAACAGAAAATAATCTAAAAAATTTTAACAGAACCTTGGGGCTCCTACGGAACAACAAACTATCTAACATTTATTTCATCAGAGTCTCTGAATGAGAGGCAAGAATGGGGGGCTGAAAAAGTATTCAGAGACATAATGGCTGAAAAATCCTCAAATTTGGAAAAAGGCATAAAGCTATGGGCTTAATAAACTGAGAAATACCCAAATAAAAAAGAAATCCAAGACATATGATAGAACGTCTGAAGACTAAAGACAAAGAAAAATTATAAAACAACCAAAGAGTGATACAGAATCTATACGAAAAGACCAATCTGAATGTTGGCAAATTCCTCATTCAGAAAAAAGCAGCCCAACGTTTTTCAAGTATAGAAAGAAAAGAACTGCCAACTACAAACTCTGTATCTGGTGAAACTATCCTTCAGGCACAAAGGGGAAATAAAGACAATCTCAGACAAAGAGAAACTAAGAGAATTTGTCACTAGCAGCTCTTTGCTTAAGAGATGGCTGTAGGAAATTCTTTGGACAGAAAGGAAATGATAACAGAAGAGGGCCTGGAACTTTAGAAAGAAAAAAAGAACAATAAGATGGGAAAAACAAGGGTAAATATAATAGATAATTCTCCTCGTGAGTTTCTTAGATCATATTTGATGGTTGAAACAAAAGTTATAACAGCATCTCTTATGGTGTTTGAAGGAGGAGTCAAGATGGCGGAGGAGTAGCAGGCTGAGACAACATCAGGTAGCAGGAGATCAGCTAGATAGTTTATCAAAGCATTCCGAACACCTACAAATCCAACAGGAGATCAAAGAGAAGAAGAGCAGCAGTTCTAAAAACAGAAAATCGACTACTTTCTGAAAGGTAGGACTGGCAGAGAAGTGAATCCAAAGCGACGGGAAGATAGATCACGGGGGGAGGAGCCGGCAACAGAGCACAAATCAGAACTTTAAAAAGTCTGCTCCATTGGGGGACATCACTCGAGAGGCTAAGCCGGGGTGAAGCCCACGCAGGGACAGCGTGGTTTCAGGTCCAGCGGGGTTACAGAAGGATCAGGGTGTCTGAGTGTCATAGAGCTCACAGGTATTAGAGCAGGGAAGCCGGCTATAGAGATGGAGCTGAGGAGTGAGCTCTCAACTTAGGGTCACCTTAAACTGTGATCCATGGCATAGGCCACTGCTCTGTGAGCAGAAACCCCACAAGATCGGGGGAGACCCAGTGGAAGAGCTCAGGGATCTGTGGGGTTCAGAAACTCCAAGTGGGGCTGTGTGCCAGAGACAGAGACACTCAGTCACAGGCTGGGTGAGCTCGGAGCACGACCAGAGGCCAGGGAGATGGGAGTGATTGAGTGCTTTTCTCAGAGGGCGCACTGAGGAGTGGGGCCCTGAGCTCTTGGCTCCTCCAGGCCGGAGATTGGGAGGCTGCAATTTTCATTCCTGTCCTCCAGAACTCTACGGTTCAGGGAACAAAAGCACCCGAAAGCGAGCCCGAGTGGATTACTTAGCCTGGCCCCTGGTGAGGGTGGTGAAATTCCACCTTGGGCAAAGACAGTTGAGAATCACTACACCAGGCCCCTCCCCCAGAAGATCAACAAGAAATCCAGCCAAGACCAAGTTCACTTACCAAGGAGAACAGTGGAATTTCAGAGGAGGAGAAAGCGAAGCATGGAATTCATGGATTTCTCCCCATGATTCTTTAGTCTTGCAGTTAATTAATTTTTTTAATTTTTTTTTTCTTCTGCTAATTTTTTTTTAACTTTTACCCTTTCCTCTTTTAATGTTTTTTAACTAGTTTATCTTAACAATACTTTTCATTAAAAAAAAAATCTTTTTTGAAGCTTCATTATTATAGTCATATTTTCTCCTTCATTGTATCTAACTTTATTTTTTGTAAACACATAGGGCTTTTTCTTCTAAAAAAATTTAAGGATTCAACTTCTTCTAATAGATCAAAATATACCTTAAATCTAGCACAGGGCTTTGGTCTAGTCTCCAGCCTGAGAAAATTCTCTTCACTTTCTTTTTCTTTATTCTCCCAACCAACTTATCTTATCAACTCCTTTTTTAGAAATTAAAAAAAAATGTCATCTGTATAGTCATATTCCAACCCTTCATCGTGTTTACCCTTATTGTGTGTGTGTGTGTGTGTGTGTATTTCATTCTTTAAAATTTTGGGAAGTCGTTTCTTCTAAGAGACCAAAATACTCCCAAAACTAAGTGGGTGACTCTGTTCTAGTCACCAGTCTAGAGTGTGTATGTATATATATATATATACATATATATATATATACATACATGTATATATATATATATATACATGTATGTATATATATATATATGTATATATATATATATATAAATATTTTCTCTTAATTTTTTTTCTTTTTTTTCTTTTTTTAAATCTTTTTTTTTTTTTTTTTTTTTCCTGAACTTCTTTTTACCCTCTATCTTTCCCCCACGATTTGGGGTCTCTTCTGATTTGGTTAAAGCACGTTTTCCTGGGGTCTTTGCCACCCTTTTAGTATTTTATTCTCTCCTTCATATATTCTTATCTGGATAAAATGACAAGGCGGAAAAACTCACCATAAAAAAAAAGAACAAGAGGCAGTACCGGAGGCTAGGACCTAATCAATACAGACATTGGTAATATGTCAGATCTAGAGTTCAGAATGACGATTCTTATGGTGTTCAGTGTATGTTGAGGAAATAGTTGCAAATGTGGGCTTAAAATGTGGGAAGGGTAGGGACCTATGTAGAAGTCAAGTTTCAATATTTTATGGAAGCAATAAAATATAAATACTAGTAAACTGTGATAAGTTATATGTGTACACAGTAATACCTAAAATAACTACTAAGAAAAAGTACTCAAAGCAATATAGTAAAACACAATATAAATAAAACATTAAAGAATCCTAATAAATGGTCAAGTAACCCATAGGAAAGCAAGAAAAGAGAGAAGAATGAAAAGGAAGGGACCCCCAAAATAAATAATAAAACAGCAGTTTCAAACCCTAATATACCAATATTAATTATTTTATTTTTTATTTATTTTTATTTTTATTTTTTTAAGATTTTATTTATTTATTTGACAGAGATCACAAGTAGGCAGAGAGGCAGGCAGGGAGAGAGAGGAAAGGAAGCAGGCTCCCTGCTGAGCAGAGAGCCCGATGCGGGGGTTGATCCCAGGACCCTGAGACTATGACCTGAGCCCAAAGCAGAGGCTTAACCCATTGAGCCACCCAGGCGCCCCCCAGTATTAATTCTTTTAAAGATTTTATTTATTTATTTGACAGACAGAGATCACAAGTAGGCAGAGAGGCTGCAGAGGGAGAGAAGGGGGAGCAGGATCCCTGCTAAGCAGAGAGCCCGATGTGGGCCTCAGTCCCAGGACCTGAATCGAAGACAGATGCTTAACCACACTGAGCCACCCAGGTGCTCCCATACAAATAATTAAAGAGTTGTTTTAAATGTAAATGATTAGAATGCAGCAATTAAAAGACAGATATTGGCAGAACCAATTTAAAAAAAATCACCTAGCTATATGTTTTTTACAAGAAATTCACTTCAAACACAATAGCATAACTAGGTTGAAAGTAAAAGAACGGAAAAAGTTGCGTCATGATAACATTAATAAAAAAATTAGGAGTGGCTATAATATCAGATTAAGTAGACTTCAGAGCAAAGAAAATTATTAGGAACAAAGAGGGACATGAAATGATGAGGAAGGAACCAATTCAGCAAGGAGATATAATAATCATAAATGTGTAGGTACCAAAAAACAGAGTTTCAAAATACACGAAACAAAAGTTAATACAACAAAAAAGAGAAATAGACAAATCCATAATTATAGTAGGGAAATTCAAAACTACTCTTAACAATTGATAGTACAATTATTGAAGATATCTAGTTGGCATTTATAGAATACTACCTCCAAAAATATATATCCTTTTCAAGTGGCTATGGAACATTCACCAAGATAGACCATATTCTGGATCATAAAATAAATCTAATAATTTCAAATAATTGAAGGCATATAGAATTTCTTCTGCCCTATAATGGAATTAAACTAGACGTCAACAACAGAAAGACAACAGGAAAAAGCTCCAAACACTTGGAATATCACAACATACTTCTAAACAATCTGTGGGACAAAGAGACTATCCCAAGAAAATAAATGCATACAGCTGAATGAAAATGCAAATGCACCATATCAGAATTGTGGGATACAGCTAATGCAGTGCTGAGAGGGACATTTATATCATTAAAATGCAAAAGATGAAATGCCTCAATCAATAATCAAAATTCCTACTTTATGAAAATAAAAAAGGAAGAGCAACGTAATTCAAAGCTAGTGGAGGGACAGAAAATAGTGTTTTAAATAAAGAGCAAAAAATCAACAAAACAGAAAAACTAGAAAAAAATCATTGAAAACGAAATTTAGTTCTTCAAAAAACCAATAAAACAAGTGGGCATACCTGGGTAGTTCAATCAGTTAGGTGTCTGCCTTTGGTTCAAGTTGTGATTCTGGTCCTGGGATCGAGTCCCACATCGGGCTCCCTGGTTGGCACGGAACCTGCTTCTCTCTTTTCCTCTGCCTTTCACTCCCCCTGTTTGTGCGCGCGCTCTCTCTCTCTCTCTGTCAAATAAAAGAGTTAACACTAATTTTAACAACTTTTTCTAGGAAAAAGGAGTAAGGAGTACTTCTCAACTCATTTTATGAAACCAGTATTACCTTGATACCAAAGTCAAAGACAGCACAAATAAAGTAAGCCATATACCAATATCTCTCTGGGACAGGGATGAAAAGTTCCTCCAGAAAATATTAGCAAACTGAGTCCTACAATGCATAAAAAGAAATACACATACTGACTAAATAAAATTTATTTCAGGCATGTGAGACTGATTCAGCATTAAAAATCAATCAGGAGAATCCCCCACTTCAATAGGCTAAAGAAGAAGGATCATAAGATTATATCAATTGACACAGAAGTAGCATTCGACAAAATCCAATATCCAATCATGATTAAAAACCCTCAACAAGTTATGAACAGAGAGAACTACCTCAACTTAAGGAAAAACATCTACAAAAAATATGTTGAGTTAACATCATACATAATGGTGAAAGGCTGAATCCGTCTCATCCCTCTTATTCAACATAATACTGGAAGTTCTAGCCAGAGTAATAAGGCAAAACACATACATGCATATATACATACATGCATTTAAAAAAAGGGAAGAAAAGATTTGAGAAAGAAAGAAAGGGCACTAGGATTGGAAAAGAAGAAATAAAACAGTCCTTATTTACAAATGACATGAGAAAATGACAAATGACTATGAAAAAATAATCCTAGAAACTTTGGAACTAATAAGTGAGTTTGGCAAGATCAGAGGATACAAAAATCCATTACATTTCTATGTACTAACTATGGACCTGGGGAAATTGATACTTAAGAACAATACCACTTACAATTGCTCCAAAGAAAATTAAATGCTTTAGGTAAAAACTTAAAACCTGTGTGGGATCTGTATGCTAAGAATTACAAAATGCTGATTAAAGACATCAAAGGCCTAAATAAATGGAAAGACATAGGGTATTGATGAATTGGAAGACTTAGCATGGTAAAGATGTCAATTTTTCCTAAGTTGATTTGTAGGTTAAATGTAATTCCTATAAAAATCACAGGAAAAATTTGGTAGATACAGGCATATTTATTCTCCAATCTATGTGGAAAAATGCGCACCCTAGAATAGCTAAAATGATTTTGAAAAAGAATATAGAGGAATCACTGTACCTGATATTAAGATTTTTTTTTTTAAAGATTTTATTTATTTATTTGACAGAGATCACAAGTAGGCAGAGAGGCAGGCAGAGAGAGAAAGGAGGAAGCAGGCTCCCTGCTGAGCAGAGAGCCCGATGCGGGACTCGATCCCAGGACCCTGAAATCATGACCTGAGCCGAAGGCAGTGGCTTAACCCACTGAGCCACCCAGGCGCCCCCCTGATATTAAGATTTAATATAGAGCTATAATAATCAGAATGGTACAGTACTGATGGATAGATAAACACACAGATCATTGGAACAGAATAGGTAACCTAGAATGATACACAAATATTCTTTTTTTTTTTTTTTAAGATTTTATTTATTTATTTGAGAGACAGAGGTCACAAGTAGGCAGAGAGAGAGAGAGGAGGAAACAGTCTCACTGCGGAACAGAGAGCCCGATGCGGGGCTCGATCCCAGGACCCTCAGACCACAACCGGAGCTGAAGGCAGAAGCTTTAACCCACTGAACCATCCAGGTGCCCTGATACACAAATATTCTTAACTGTTTTTTGACAAGGTGTAAAAGCAATTCAGCTGAGAAAAGATAGACTTTTCACAAATGGTGCTAGAGTGATGGATATTCACAAAGTCCTAGAATCCAGAAGTCTTGGAATCCCTGGCCTGGAGCTTATAAATTAGTGAGGTGATCTTGGTAAAAGAGGCCTGCTTTAAAGTAGAGTGGATATCTTTGTCCATCTGCTGCACCTGTTCCTAACCTCTCATCATCTTTCTGCTGATCTAGCAATAAAAAGACCCAATAGGAGTGTGGATGAGTCAGCATAATCCCCACTGCTTTCAGGACATACAGATTGAAGATCTTTGTCATCTTACTATGTGCCATGTACATCACATGTTCATCTTACTTCAGCCTCAAAATAACCCTGTTAGGTAGGGAGTGACAGAGCTGGGATGGCAGCCACATCTGTCTGATTTTGGAGCCTGCCTTCTTTACCACTACCTATTGCCCCTCTGGGACATATGCCTGACACCTCTGTACAACATTTGAATTGAAAATCCACCCAAAGAAGACAATGTCTAACTGTTGTATTCATCTTGCAGTGGGAACAGTCCTATCTATAGGTTACTGGAACCATGGACTTAACCCCAAGAACATTAAGGTCCTACTGAATTTTAGCATTTAGACATCATTCTGTCTGCTTGTATGGGAGAAGCAAGCATCTTCTGTAGCTCCTGACTTCATCCCTGGTTTCAGCGTGGTCGGTTTTTGCTTTTAACACTTTTATCAAGGGATAATATATATCCCATAAAATCCAGCCATGGTGAGCCTACAATTCAATGATTTTCATACATTTGCTGAGTTGTGCAATTATCATCAGTTTGAGACTATATCCTTCATCCCCCAGAGGTCCCATTGTCTGTTTATAGTTATTCCTTGTCCCCACCTCATGTCTTAGGCAACCACTGATATGCATTCTATCTATACATTCACCTTTTTTAGAATTTCACAGAAATGGAATCATACAATATATATAGTCTTCTGCTTCCATTTTTTAAAGCTTAACATTATGTTTTTGAGGTCCATCCATGTTGTACTATGTATTAGTAGTTGCTCCTTTTAATTAAAAAATAGTATTCCATTGCACAGATATGCCATATTTTGTTTATCCATTCACCAGTTGATGGAGATTTTTCACTATCATGAATAGTTCTGCCATGAACATTCCCATGCATACTTTTGTGTGGACATATGTTTTAATGTCTTTTGGATAGATTCATAGGAGGGAAATAGATGGAGTTTATTATAAGTATATATTTAACTTTTTAAGAAACCGCCAAACTGCTTTTCAGAATCTGTACCTCTCTTTTTTCAAAAATAAATATTCCAATACAGAAAATTAAAATGTTTCTCAGTCTTACCTTGAGGATTAGGTAATGTTAAGCTAATATTAACTTTAAATAAAATGTATACATTTAACTTAAACAAAAGGGATTAAAAAGGATTTTTAAAAGGATTAAAAAAATTCCTTTTATCCCTATCATCCTCCTAAGATAACTACTATTAACAGTTTATTGTTCATCGTTCCAGAAACATTTAATGCATATATCATATGTCTTTAGATATGGGTCCAGCTGTCCAAAGGAATCCCAACATACACATTGCTTTGAATTTTTTTCAATTAATAATCTATTTTAGAGGTCTTTCCATAACAGTACATATAGTCCCAGGTATTTGTTAAAATTTTAACAGCTTTATTAAGATATAATTGATATATAATAAACCATACATATTTAAAGTATACAATTTGATAATTTTTTAAGATTTATTTTTATTTATTTAAGAGAAAGATCAGGGGGAACTGGCAGAGAGAGAGAGAGTCTGAAGCAGACTTCGTGCTGAGCATGGAGCCTGATGCAGGGCTCTATCTCACCACCCTGAGATCAAAACCTGGGCTAAAACAAGAGTCGGATGCTTCACTGACTGTGCCACTCAGGCATTCCTACAATTTCTAAGTTTTAAAGTATGTATACACCCATGAAACTATCACTGCAATCAAGTTAACGAACCGAGTTCCAAATAAAGTTGCTATGAACATTTGTGTACAAACCTTTATATGGACATATGTCTTGGGTAAGTACTGAAGAGTAGAATAGCTAGAATATAAGGAAAGCATATGTTTAGCTTTTTAAGAAATTGCCAAACCGCTTTCCAAAGTAGTGTTCCATTTTACATTTCCACTCGCAGCAGATGAGAGTTCCAGTTGCTCTGCATTCTGTGTGTCTCCAGAAGTTTGATTTGGTTCTTTTTTATACTTTTGATGTCCTTAACGTTTTGAACATATGAAAAGCAATTATAACAACTTCCAAAGTTCTTATCTGCTCATTCTCACATCTGCGTCATTTCTTGGTCTATTGCAATGGATTGATCTTTCTTCTTATTACAGGTTATATTTTCCATCATCTTTGCAAACCTGGTAGGTAATCTTTGATTAAATACTAGACACTATAAATTTTACTTTGAAGGGAACTGCTTATTTTATATTTCTATAAGTATTTTTGAGCTTTGTTCTGGGACAAAGTTGAATTACCTGGAGACCTTTGATCCATTTGGGTCTTGCTTTGAAGATTGGTAGGTGGGACCAGAGCCATGTTTAGTTAGGGGCTAAATCCTCTGGACTACTGTAAGCCCGTTGGTGGATAATCTACCCATGTGTTGTGAGTTATGAGATTTAACATTCTAGTTGGTGGGAACAGACATTATTCCAGTCCTGTGTGAGTGCTGTCTATCCTCCAACCCTTTTGGATCATTCTATCCCCAGCCTTGAGTAGTTTCTTCACCTGCATGTGCTGATCAGTACTCTGCTAAATATTTGTACTCTGCTAAAAACTTCTGCTGACTTCCAGAGATTTCTCTCTCTATCACTCTCTTCTCTCTTGTACCCTATGCTGTAATGTCTAGCTGCTTTGGTCTCCCCACATGGTTTCCACCATCTCTGACTCAGGAATCTAAGAGATGCACCACAATTTAACCATTTTCCTTTTTTCAGATGTTTCAGTGGATTCTGTTGTTATTATATTGTGATCTACAGCCAAGATTATCCTCATGCACATGTAGGTGGCAGATTCCTGTGAATACAACTGTACCCTATGGTAGTTCCTAGTAGGCATGTTATTAGCTGCCTGGTTAACTGTGATAGAGAATACTAAATTGTCTTCCAAGAAGTTGCATCAACCTACACTTCATGGAAAGTGTATGAAAATGACTTTGGCTCACATCCTTGCCTGCAAGGGGTATTATCAAACTTAATTTTTGCCAATCTGATAGGTGAAAAAAAATGGCACTTCATTGTTGTTTTAATTTGTATTTCTTTAGTTATGAATGAAGCTTAGTATCTCTTTACATGTCTGTTGGCTGGTTTCCCTGTTTCCACCTAGATAATGCTGCGGACAGACAACGCAGAGGCACAGACCTCCTTTGTAACAACTTGCAGTTTTTCTCCAAATGATGGCTCATTTCCCTCAGCTACATACACACAGTGGATGTCCTAATTTCTAGGGATCCCTGGATCTTGAGTTCCATGCCCTCACTTTGGGAACCAGTGCCACTGCCCTTCTAAACTAATCTATGTGTCACTGTCATGGTACAAATTACTGCAATGACCAACTTCAGGTGCTTCAAGGAAATAAAGTTTGTCTTTGGTTTTCTGAAGAGATAGACCTCTCCAGCGTCTAGAAGGCAGCAGTGTAGCTGATCTCTAGCCTTCTGCATCAATAAAGCTCACAAGTACTGATGACCACAACTATTGCCATTATTACTGAGAATCCAATTCAAGATTAAGCCTTGTCATATTAAACCATTTAGAACTGTGGTAGTTTTCTGGCCCAGAGGCTGAAGAGATTGGCAAGAAAAGACTCGGAGTTTCATCAGTTCTGGATACATGACAGTATGACTTCAGCCTCTGTAAAATTTCTAGAGTCAGCATCTGCTTGACTTTGGATGCTACAGCTACACTCACTTGGATGGAAGGAGCAAGGGCAGGAGGAAGCAAGGGAGGGAGGTTGGATGAGATGACTTTTAATACTCTTTTTAACTTAATTCTAGAAAAACCTTTTATATCATTAGCTCTCGTAGGCATCATGGTCCCCTCACCGTCCTCCAGATCTGCAGAAAACTCACAAGATGCAAGAACTTCCACCAATTAGTATGCAGTCTCTCAAGGCTATCCTTCCTCCTTAGAGTGTATCTCAGCCATGCTCTGTTTCTTTTATTTTTTAAATAATTTTTAAAATATGTCAAGTTTTTATTTAAATTTTAGTTAACATATAATGTAGTATTAGTTTCAAGAGTAGAATTCAGCGATTCATCACTTACGTACAATGCCCAGTGCTCATCACAAGTGTCCTCCTTAATCCCCATCACTCATTCAGCTCATTCCCCTGCCCACTTCCCCTCCTGCAACCCTCACTTTCTTCTCTGGAGTCCAGAGTTTCTTATGGTTTGCTTCGCCCTCTTTCTTTTAAACAAGCTTTCAGAATAGATCCCTTTTCTAGCCCTAAAGCTTTCCAGGTTCTTCAGACTAACCACATTTTGTCTTCCGACATTTTGTGACATACCCGGAAGGTCATTTTTTTATAAGGAAGAGAATAAAGATTCGTTTCAGGGAAACCAGCCACAAAACTCACATCCTGCTCAGCTTTTTCTTTTTCCTACAGTCCTCTGCAGCATTGCTCACACATCACTATCAAAACGCTTTGACTCAAGGGTAATAACAGGAGCCACCTGTCAGACACTGTCTCAGTCACTTATGGGCATCCTCTTTAACGGCCATCTCACTCCTGCAAAGTAGGTATTAATACCTGATTTTTAAGGTGAGGCAGTAAGCATAATTTATACGAAGTCAAAGTTATGTAGCTAGGAAATGGCAGGGCCAAGTCTGTTGAGTAGACTGCTGTATGCATTATACTGCAGTGTTCACTCTGTGCATAGCCTTGTGGGATATAGGGAAACACCATCTTTTCCTGATTCCATGAGGTTTAATTCAGTTGGGGAGATGAGGCTGACTCCGAGGGAAAATTGAACAACACTGCAAACTACATTGCTGGAGAGATTAGGCAGGCGATGATGAGTAGTAGCTGCGGGGTTCACAGGAGAGAGCAGAATGTCTTCCTATGGAATTTAAGCTCCTCTGCAAGGATGCATTTTGAGAGAAGTTGTTAGCTATTTGGAGAGAATTACTAGGTGGCAGAAACTAAGATTGAGGAGAGTGCAAAGGGCACAACACACACTCTATCTACATAACAAACACACACATACACACACTTATATACCCAACCAAGTAAATTTGCACAGTGATACTTCTCACTGTTCACAAACAATGAGCCCATTTGCCCAATCCCCCACTGCTCTCACCTCTTGTCCCCCAGCCATCCAATCAATACATAGGGTGGTATGAAGAGGGCATTGGAAAGTTAGAGATTGATTGTATTGGTTGGTGGAAAGATAAGCTTGACTCCTCCCAAGGATCTTCCCAACATTTCAGCACCTTTGGTAACAACTCTCCTGTCTTTGCCTATCATGCCCCTCCTTTACCACTTGAATCAGTAATGAAGCCCCTGCAGCCAGAAAGTCAAAAATGCCTGAAAATTCTGGAATCTACAGTACTAGGCAGATGGCAAGTTCAAAGCCTTCCTACCTGTTGAGGCCTGAGCCCAAGTTCTTAGTAGCTGATGAAGTCGGCAATTTATAATGGCAAATGTAGCAAGTAAAACAATAGCCTCCAGGTTAGAACGCAGGCCTTGGCAGGCACGTGACAAAGAACGTTTATAATATGCCCAAGGATGTGTTGAAAACTCCATTAATTGTGTGACTTGCTAAAGATTGGCACCCTCCTCATTAGTGATGATGTGGGTTAAGCAGAACTTTGTACTCCTTTTTACTAAGTTTAATTACTGATGGTGCTGCAGCACGTGACTTCAGGACAGCCTTCCTGAAGGGACTGTATCATTAAACATTGGGGGTTCCAACTCCATTCAGAGTCCTTTAATTAAATAAAAATTTCCTGAATACCTATGTGTATGCGACACTCTTTTGAACATACCAGATTATATAAATCAGGGATTCAGTGTCCTAGTATTTTTCCTTTGGTTGAAGAAACAAGACTAACACACTTGAAATAATTACAACCCAATTTATGTTATTTTGGAAACTACCGGCTTTATGATTGCAATTTGCTACCTATTCACAAAACTACTCTCATTTTCTATTAATTTAACAAGAGTTCATTGCTTATCTATTTTGTGCTAAGTACTGTGCAATATAGTATAATTTCACAAATGTAAGTTTAGAAAGACCTGATTTCAAATTCTGGTCCTGATATTTATTAGCTGCATGACTTTAAGAATATTCTAGAGTCTCAATTTCCTTACCTGAGAAAGGGGGATAATAATGTTCATTTTTTAGTTTTGTGAAAATCATGTCTTAATGTATGAAAGGCAGGTAGTACAATGATTAGTAGTGATCATTCAATAAATGATGCTATTATTAGCCTAAGCATTGTGAGGATTCTAGAAATAAGATGTAACTCCTGTACTTAAAGAGTTTATAATATAAATTATATATATATATATATACATGTGTGTATATATATATGTATATATGTATGTGTATATGTATGTGTATATATGTATGTAATTACATATATATACACACATGTATATATGTATATACATATATACATGTATATATACATATATGTATATGTATATACATGTGTGTATATATATATGTAGTTTTAATACTAAATCCTACTAATAATTATAAGCAAGAATGCCAGAGTTGAGTAAGGATGACTTGGGACATTTTATCAGTTGAACTTAAATTTGAATATGGTTCTCCATTTGCTTTGGAGGCTAGTAAGTTTTATACTTCTGCTTTATGAAAGGCAAGGCTACAGCAATTACCAAGGCAGGAACTCCCAACTTTCAACAGCTTTGCCTTTACCACTGTTTGGCCTAACATATATAAACCATGGAAGAATTTATGACTCAGGCAAAATGGAAATAAAGTTCAGCAGAACTTTGGTCATTTTCTATGTTTTAGACTAGGAAATTACTGTGTTTTTTTCATGAGTCTTAGTGAAAGTGACGGGAACCAGCTCAGACTAGCTTAAGCCATGTATTTAACTTACCAGAGTATATACATATCCTTGAAGAAAGAGGATTTGTCTGGAATGGGGTATATGTCTATCATTGAGCCAATTCTTCTAGCCAGGGGGATGGTAGGCTCTCTGATAGGTCAGGTGTGGGTCAAGTACTTCCCCTTTGGCTCTTGCAAATGGCAAGAGTCATCTCATAGAATCAATTCTGGTGGCAGTCTACATGTTCTCTTAGTGAAACACCTGTGGAGCACCAGGTTTCTGGGAACACTGAAAAACCTCACTGATGCTCCAAACTTAAATGAGGCCACTGGCCTTAAGGCTGTTTTGTTGCAGGAACCTTGGAGAAGGCTGAAGACTTGAGTAGCCCATCCAAATTTATTATATAAGGGTTTGGGTGGGATGTAATTTCATCGGCTTCTTACTCTAGAAAGATGAGTTGTGTTGCCTTGGGCCAGAGGTCAAATGTACTAGCATTAACACCAAACAGAAGAGAAATGTAAAAAGCCCAACACCTCCATACTTCTTCACAGGCCAGTGAATCATGGGCACACTAAGCTTCTAGAGATTTCTTACATGTCTGGGCTAGTTTGGATTTGCCTTCAGCTCTCCACCACCACACCAGATTATTAAATACAATCTATTACATATAATATATATTACATATATGAATCCCCTCCTTTCCCTGTATTGTCCAAGTTATCCTATATATTGTCTGAAAATCATAACCTGAGTGTGGTCATTGGGGATTTTCTTGAGGATAAAGCCCATAAAAATACTAGACTCACAGAAAAGAATATGTTTCTGGTATTGACTTTGACACCAACAAACTGCAACAAACTTTGGAGAATCTCAGTTTTCTCAACTATAAAACCAGGGAGTCAGATGAAAGCATGGAAGATCCCTTTGGAGTAACTTGATAAAGTGTCTGGCAACTAGCAGGTGCTTGATGAGGGCTGGTTAGTCTTTGTTCCCCCTTTACTCCTTCCAGATTTACATTCCATGATTCTGTGTCTGATTGGCTTGTTGACTTCTTCACCCACTAACAGGAAAAAGAGCAGGGGTGGGATCCAGGACTATCAGAGTTGAATTTGGAGGAAGGAAGTAGTGAACGTATGGATGTCTGGGATTGCTGTTCACTGAAAATCCCTCTACTCATTTTGGTTAACATGCAAAAGGCTAGAATTTGGTTAACATGCCAAAGGCTAGAACTGTGAATATTTTCACAGTTATACATCAGCCACACTTACCTTAATGTTAGGACCCTCTTTTTCTTCTAATCTATTACTATTCATGGTCAATACTTTCAATACTGAATTCTTCTCTTCCTGAGAGAGATAGAGAGAAAGACAGAGGTTATTGAGAGAATGCAGTCAATGATGGGAGACTATCATGGGCACATGGGCAAATGACCACTGAAAATTCCCCAGCGGGAGAAGGCTGAAGAGCAATTTGAAAAGAGAGATGACTAATGTCTAACTTCAAATTGTTTTTGTTGGCTCTTTAATTGGGATATTAGATTAATAATGATCATATTTACAAATGTTTTCAGTGCTTAAGTGGTTTGTTTATTTTGTTTTGCTTCTAAATAAAGGAAGAGATAGGATTTGTTTCTGGGTTGTTCTTGTGTGCAACAGAGAGCACAATGGAAGTACCGCAAATCTCTCAAGAACTGGCAAAGATAATGAAAAAAAAAAAAAAAAGGCTTTGAACTTCCAGAAGATATTGAATCACCATTCCAAGTGATTTTTTATCTAGTTCCAAAGTGGCTAGACTTTGTATATACATGTTAAGCACTCGTTCTAGGAAACATGACAGCTGTGCCTAGTAGGTGACCCAGTTTCTTGGGTGGATGGTGTACTCAAAGAGTGGGTGGGTTCCAGGCCAGCCCAAAAACTAGTCTTACTCTACTTGGTCACCTAGTCCTCTTCTTACTTCCAAGCCTTCTTTAAGTTGGTCAGTGGTCAACATTCCCTTTCTCTACTCCCAAACAGGAACTTCAGATTCTAGAACAGTATCATTAGTCTTATTCCAGTTGTCTCTGCAGCTGCTTATGGTGTGTGGAGGTGGAGTCTTAGGTAGGTAAGGAGAAAATTCCTGTAGAGTGATTCCCTCTTTTCCCACCTAGGAGTGCACCTGGTACATAGAGTAGGTTCATTACCATAATGGATGTGGCTGTGTTGTCTTTGGCATTATGGTTGGTGAACAAGGAGAGCCTGATGGCTGCATCACCAGGTTTAGTGCTGGGGCTTGGGCTGGATCTGCAATTCTCCTGCAGACCTTGGACTCAAGTGGTGACTCTCCCTCCCAGCATTACCACATCCCCACACTCACTGACATTGGTCCAGGTCAAACAGTTCCCAGGCTGGGCTCTTTCCACTATGGCAGGCTACATGCTGAACTACAATGGTTTACTGTAAGCAATTAACATAAATCAGATAGTGTAAGGAAAATAAAAACCAAGCTAGAAGTTTGAATCAGTGACAAAGAAACCATTCTCTTGAGGAAGGCAGAAATGAAGACAAAAAAAATAAATGGATGGACAACCTTAAATTCTCCCTTTGCCTCCTCTGCTTTATAAAAGAGCTCCTATGTCCTAGAACAATATTGCCAGGTGTCACTTTGGCTGTACAATTATTTCCTCATGTTACTACCCTTGCCCCATTCTTACCTGTGTTCCTACAGTTGACCTTGCCATAATGCCCTTCCTCCTTTTAGGCATTTGAAAACCACTTGTCTTCAAGGCAATGGAGCTTTCCTGACTAGATTGTAAGTTCCTCAAAGGCTGAGCCCAGTCTGTCTTTTTTGTGGCATATCTCCGTGCCTGGAACAGGCTTTCCATAGGTGGAAGGAAGGAAGGATGGATTAGAAGAAAGGAAGGATGGGAGGGGTGGAGGGAGAGAAGAAACAATATGGTAGCAAAGCTATATGAGCCCATACTATTTTTGCCTTTTTTGAAATTTTGCATTTATAGTCACTACTTAACAATAGAACTGAGAGTTGCTCACTGTTTTACCTGAGTATGTTAACACTTTGAAGACAGAGAATTATACTTCAGTATTTAGTCCCCTTCTAGGAAGACAGCTTCTTGTAAATACTTGTTGATGAAAGAATGTCTGTTTAGGGCCCTCACTTTTGGGCTATGTACAGGCCCGGAGTTCTCAGCATCCACTCTTGCTGCCCTCAGTCAGTGACAGTCCGCCTGATCGTCCCTCCCAGTGAGTCCAAAGGACAAATCAGCCCCCTTGGAGCTGTGGGAAGGAAACAGTCAAATTCCACTATCCATGTTCCTCTGCAGAAATAACTCACAGGGAGTTTGCCTACCTGAGGGACATCACCCCTAAAACTTCAGATTTCATATTAATGTTTTCATGGATATCGCCTTTTTTTCAAATAGAATCAAACAGAAGCAAAGAGTTTTGGCTTTGAGGGCAGACACTGCATTATCAATGAGGAATAGTCAAACTGTAGTACTGGTTAAGGGCCGTCCAGCCTCTCCTCAGAAACCCAGGGATCTGGCGATTATTTATGTAAACTCCAGGCCTAGTTCCTCATCTCCAAAGCAGACTGTGGAGAGGGTGGCAAAAATGATCTCTGCACTGGCCTCTTCAGTGCAGCAGACCCTGGTGCACTTGGAGCTCTCAGACTTGTTACAGCCCCTGGGGACACCACACCTCCTACTTGCCCAGGTAATTCAAGAAAGTTCTTAGTACCTCACTCCGCTATTCACTCCTCCTGTGAGCAGAGGCTTACTCTCCTTGGTTTGAAGACCCACCCAGACTCCATTCTCGGGACCCTGTTTGCCTCTGGGATTTCCCAGCTGCCTCACCCCACCTTTTTCAGCTTCAGGGAGTACACACCTTTCATCAGTTTCCCACTGTGAGAAGCTTCAAATTGGGCTCCAACAGCCCAGTGGAGGCGGATATAGACAAATGTTATTAGAATAGCAAGTTTCGTCTATCAGGATTGAAGACATGGTTTGGCAGAGGCGAGTTGGTTCTGTACTACCTGCCTCCTTGAAACTGACATATGTCCCCCACCAAAGATCCATCCTTCATTCTTTATGTCTTCCACTTAGGTCAGCTCATAATGTTCTTATTTTCATGATTAAGGCTTCCCTCAGTACTCAGATTTGGCCTCTGACTCCGTGTTGGCTCTAACCATGACTCTCCTCAAGAGAATCTGGTCTTACAGTTGAGTTGGCCTTTTGACTCAGGGTGTCATCTGCTTCCTAGGGCCCTGGTCTCTTGTTCCCCATTGGTCGTCCCTGTAGTCACTCTCTGCTAAGCCCTCACTGAAAGCTGGAAGGGCTTCCTTCCCCTGCTGAGCCTGGGGGACCCAGTCAGAATGGGAGCCTTTTTTTCAATAAAAGATTCTGGGGTTTTCTGAAGCCCAGGTTCAGATGCAGGAGGGAAAGTGTAATTTTGATAAAGAGACTCCTACCAATCTTCCCAATCTAGAGGGAGGCTGGACACAAGAGTACAGAGCTTGGAGGAGGAGAGAAGAGGATGGTGGAGATCACCTGAGAAGTGAGAGAAGAGGAAAGAACAGAATTCCGGCTCCTTAAGGTATTCCTGTATTTTTTTTTTTTTTTTAAAACCCTGAAAACTAACAAAGGAAGTTCCGGGATAGAATTTCTTGGTTATAACGTTACAGAAAGAGTGGGTTTGCTAGCCCCAAACTAATAAGAGTTGTAGCCACTTCAGCCTGGGCTTAAAAAGTCTAAGGGGAACAATCCTGTGGACCTTCTATTCCCTCCTGCCTCCTCCTTCCTTCTGTGGCCTGTCAGCAACGACAGGCAGGGAGAGTGGGAGGCTGTTTTGAGGGAACCGCACCTACTTTATCGAACTGTCCAGAAGTCCCAGAGAGGTGTCACTTACTCAGTATCAAATAGTAGGATACCATGAAATTGCAAAGTGTTCTTTCTTCAAAAACCCAGAGAGGGCCACCCTAGGTTTTTGCACAACTATGCTCTTTTTCTGAATCAGCATGGCAGCAGCAGGGTGCTGGATGTAAGATGGAGTCAACCCTGTTCGCTTGCTGTCAAGGACCCATCCCTTATGCTGGTGTTGAATACGTCTTTGTCCACAAGGAGACTGCCTGGATTATCTGCATGGACAATGGGATACTGTGCTTGAGAGAGAGAGAGAGAGAGAGAGAGAGTGTGTGTGTGTGTGTGTGTGACGGAGGAAGCAGACATGGAAACCGCTGCTGTGCTATACATTTAGTCATGAGTACAAATATGGCATTGCCATCACAATACACTCCATTAGCCCAATTATCCATGAACAGACTATTTCTTCAGGAGGCTGAAGTTAGTTAAAAAGATACCACGTGAGAGGGTAAGCATATTACCAGGGAAAGGTTGATGGTCTGACCCCAGCAGGATAGTGAATTTATAATGGACCAAGGTTCTGGTTCTCAGCTGTGAGAATGAGTAGTAACTCATTCACTAACTCTAACCCTATGCCACTGCTTGAGCCAAACATTTTCATACACTACTCTATTTAAAGCCCCCAACAAGCCTGCAAATTGGGTATTATTAGCTTCATATCACATGAGACTTGGAAGGTTAGGCAACTTGTTTCCAGACCCATGGCTAAAACCTGGCAGAGCTGGGATCCAGACAGGATCCAGAGTCGTCCTGACTCCTAGGCTGGTATGCTCAACTACAATACTACCTTTCCTGGCAGAAGCCAAATTGGAACGATTAGTATAGTCAGGTGATTAGACTTTTGCAGAAGGACAAGAATGACAGAACTCACAAGAGATGGCTGAGTAAGCCACATGGCTCATTTGTTTAACTTTCCAGTGACCAGAATGCCAGTGGCCCCCGGCCGTGAGGGGGTATATCCCAGGAGCTGAGTCAGAGATCAGGAAATTATTTGGTGAGCAGGAATGAGAAGACAATGAGATGGGCAGTTCTGAGAGTGCTCAGGTCCACAGGGAGGCCTGGCCTCCTCAGGACCAGACTCAGAAACATTCTTCAGGCACAGCTAGACTCACACCTTTAAACCCTTACATTGCCAGTCGCTCTCTCTTCTGAGGACACATCCTATCTTCTATGTGCTCACATCCTTTCTTTTTTTAATCTACAGCTAATAACAAATTCATACTTGGCCAGATACTCTATCTCTTTTTTCATTAGTTAACAGCACTCATTTTTAGATGACCGAGAACATTCCTGCAGGGAAATGGACTCACTATGGCCCACAAGACATTGGTGGACATTGCTGGCTGTCCCTGTGCCATCCCCCCAGCCGATGGTTGAGAAATTCTAAAGGAGGAAAGTCATGCTGTTTTCGGGACTGATCTGCATGTCAGAGTCAGGAGCCAGACCACCATGAAACAGATATGAGATGCCTGATTGTCCTTTCAGGTAGTCCAGCCCGGGTATGTGGCACAGGAGCAGACATTGTCTTTTCTCTCTTAAGAATGCCTAGTGAGTCCTAGATACTGGAAAGTTAGCCTTTAAATTTGCCATCTTTGAGAGTTTTTCAGGTTGGCAATTTATCATGTAAAGAGCCAAATGCTGGGCTTGTGAGAGAAGTTCCTGAGATTGAAGACAAAAAAGAATTTCATCTTGGGCATTACCATCCACATTGTTCTTTGACTTTATGTCTCCAGTGTTAGGCCTATTTATGCCTCCCCCCTACAATGTCCTAGTGAAGAAGGTCTACTTTTATAGTCTCAATTCACAAATAAGGAACTTTATTTGTTTGTTAATTAATTAATAGATTTATTTATTTATTTGAGAAAGAGAGAGATAGAGGGCATGTGGGGGAGGGAGGAAGAGACAGTCCCAAATAGACCCTGTGCTGAGCATAGGATAATGCCCTGTGGGGCATTATCCCATGACCTGGGATCATGATCTGAACCAAAACTGGAAGTCGGAGACTCAACCGACTGTGCCACTCAGATGCCCACAGATGAGGAACTTTAAACATAGTAAAGATCACATTCCTATGTAGGTCACACACACCTACATGTATGTACATACATGTCGCATACGTATGCACACACGTATGCATGTTATACACAGATGTGTATGTAGATTACATGCACCTACATGTATGTATGTATGACCATGCAGGGTGTCTGGTCGTCGTACTGGGCATGCTAGTCCCCTTTTGCTATGTCAGGGCTGTAGTGTGTCTTAATGATTGATGGAAACTCTACTGTGGGAGGTAGAGGCACAGTGACATGTTAGGTCAAATAGGAAAAGTCAGAGTGAATTCCAAGTATCAAAAATAAAAATTTTCAGGATGCCTGGGTGGCTCAGTTGGTTAAGCCATTGCCCTTGGCTCAGGTCATGATCCCAGCATCCTAGGACTGAGTTCCACATTGGGCTACTCGTTCAGCAGGGAGCCTGCTTCTCTCTGTGCCCCTGCCTGCCACTCTGCCTGCTTGTGCTCACTCTCGCTCTCTCTGACAAATAAATAAACAAACAAACAAATAAATAAATAAATAATTTAAAAAATTATTTTCAGGACTTATCACTGTCAAGTAGAGTTCAGGAGGTCTTCCCTGGTCTCTTACTATCAATTTTTTTTTTCTTACTATCAATTTTTGTGTCGCTCTGCTAGTACTCAGATTTAGCCTCACATATAGTTTTTTACTGAAAGGAGCCAGGGCAGTTTGGAGAGTGGTGATGCAAATCAGGTTTGGAGCCTGGGCCATGACCCCACTATGTTCTCCAGACTTACCTGAGGTGGGATGGAGCCACAAGACTCATTCCTACTGCAGGACATGACCTTACAAATGACTACACACCATAACCAAGCAGAAATCAGGTTCAACACTGTGTTCCAAGAAGATATATTAACCAGATGTCCTCAAGAGGAAAGATAAGAGTGAGAACTTTACCTCTCATAGGAGATAAAAACTCTAGTAAATCCTATTAAATTATAATAAAATATTAATAAAGAATATAAGTGTTTTTGTAATGCCAACAAATCAGAGCTATGCATTATAAAGATGGAACAATGGATTTTGTAACACTGGCCAACCAAGACTTAAATAATGTATCATTTTGTGGGGAGACACAAAGCCAATTGAACCTATGGTGAAGGGTGGACTTAAAAAGTTTCATTGATGTAACAAGTTAAATTTAACTGGAAGAAAAAAAAAAAAAAAAGCCTGGTCTGATGAGCAGTGGCTCGGGTTTGAATCCCTTTGGGAGAGGCAACTAAGTCCTGAGTCTTAGGAGATAAGCCAGATCCTGTAAGCCTGTTTTATTTTTCTTTGTATCTGGAATGATTCCTGCAGCCCTGGGAAGGTATGAAAGTATATTATTGAAATTCTAGGAAAGTTCCCAAATAGAACCATTACCTAGGAAGGTAGAAAGATAAATATAGAAATAATGAAGAAATTAATGAAACTCTTGTGTCATTTTTTTAAGAACAGGATTAAATATCAGTGCAATATTTATTATGTGATAATTGTATTTTTTTATGGTTCATTGTGGAGCTTACGGGGTTTGAAATGTTCAAAAACTCATTCATTGCATTTTCATCTGTTGTTGAAATATTTCAAAAGAATTAAACTATTGCAATTATTGTTAATGTTTTTAAGGAAAAATCTGTCTTCATTTATCATAGTGTATATATGTATTAAATTTTTATACTTAATAAATTAACCATTAAGGAAGGTACCCTTCATCAGTGGAAATATTTCAGTCTTAAAAGAATCTAATCAGCACTAAGCCTTCCTAGGAATATTTGGCCCAGTAGACAAATTCCTATGACAAATTTTATTAGGAAATTTATTAATATCTAATAGTAAATTATATATTTTTAATACAATGCTTTTTTTTTTTTTTTTTTTTTTTTTTTTTTTAGTACAATGAAAATTTCTAGGAGGCCTTTGTTGCCAGACACCACTGCTCTGGTTATTCTGACTACTACTATTGATTCTGTAATTGTTTTAAGCAAACATGCATGCAGTTGAGATCTCGGAGCACACTTCCTTCAAGGATGAGTCTTCCAGAAAGCTTGAGAGTGTATGTTGAGTTGACTCTTGGCATTCTCTTTCCACCAGTCTCCAACAGAACAATCTTCTCTTCTCTCCTCTGATTCTGGATCTGGTCCCTGGGTGACACTGGACTGAGATCCTTTCACTTTGCATCTTCTAAGGCATTAGCTGAACTTGCAGGCTGCTTCTTACCTCCAACCCGCATGGCAGAGGAATAACAGCTTGTGGGTGTGGAAGAGAATATGAGTTAACAATACAGAGAAGATACTTACTCCTTGTTGTTAGTAGTTGACATTTTGTATTTCTCTTTTGACCACTTTTCATAGCTTGTCCAAATGGATTCTCTGGCCACTCATCTTGTTGGATTTCTCTCTGTCAAATAAATAAATAAAATAAAATGTTTATGTTTTCCTACCTCCCTAGATTACAACTTTTATGAGCGCATAGACTACTATTCTCTTCATTATTGGATTTCTACTTAGTATCTAGCACCAGCATAAGTGCTTAGTACATAGAAGCTACTAAAAAAATACTTGCTGCATTAAGGGAGGAAAAATACTTGCTTAATTAATGTTCCAAGTATCAGGCAGACCTAGAGATCAAATATACTCCTTATACTTTCCATAGAGGAATAAATAGCAGGCTCTGCATAAAAAGCTTTGTTATTCATAATTTGAATGTGTTTTAGAACATGGAATTTGTAACATCTATTTTGAGTTTTCTGGGTTCTGTTTGTCTACTTCTTGGTAGCAACTCTGATTCCTGGCTATGTAACGACTGAGGATATTTGCCAGATACATAGTTCCAAATAGGTCAAGTGTAACAGCACTGCCTCGCATTGTTTAGTAATTATTTAAGGCTGCATAATCAACACATTAAATGCTGAGCACCAGCTGTAAGCTTAATAGCGTGGTAGGTGTCATGCGGGATAAGAAATGAAAATCAGGTTCTTTGCTTTCAGGAAGCCTATGATAGTGGTTGAGAAGACTATAGGGTATTAGATAAGTTTGAGAAAAAGTTAAGCTTCTAAAGTGTCACTTTTAATATTCTCTTCACACAATACCTAATCACAGTATAATGTATTCACCACACTCATTCAGTCGGTGTACATTTAATGATAGGTCCTATTAAGTGCTAGGTACAGTTTGAAAGAAGCCCCTGCACTCCTGATGCTTTATATTCTAGAAGGAGGAAGCGGACAATACAGAAATTAATGTTATAAAGAAAATATCAGAGCAGCGAGTGCTACCTAGGAGAGTGGAGGCATAAGGCAGCCTCCTGTTTGAGTGGCTAAGGAAGGCTTCTCTACCAAACTGGCATTGAAAATAAGTGGGAGCAGTCATGTGAATAGGGGAGTGTGGGGGGAAGGCACAGTCTAGGCAGAAGAACCAGCTAGTGCAAAGGTCCTGAGGGAGGAGCAAACTTAGTCAGAGATATCAGCCAGTCCAATCATCCAGGGCACTGGAAACCAGAATGGACGTCTTGGTGTTAGTTTCTGAGTGTAATGGAAAGCCATCCAAGAGCTTTAAGCAGGGAGACACAAGGTATGATTTTTGACTGCAAAATATTGCTCTGACTAATGTGTGCAGAATAGAAAGGAGCAAAAGCAGAGGCAGAGAAATGCCTCCCAGACTTCCCAGGGAGAGATGTAGGGAACTTACATTATACATCAGTAGTGGTGGAGGGGTGGAGGCATGGGCGGATTCAAGATGTGTTCTGAAGGTAGAATAGTATTTGCTGATGACTTTGAGGTAGGGAGTGAGGAAATGGAAAGAATCGAGGACAGCACCTGGATTATTAGCTCGAGGTACCAGTGGTGCTATTTTGTAAGGGTGGAGTCATAGTAGCCAAGAAAAGATGTTTCAAGGAGAAGATAGTGGCCAGGAGATCAAATGTTTCTGGTTTGGAGAGGGAAGATAATGCATGTAATCTTAGGGTTCAACAACATGGAGTCATTGTTGACTGCAATCAGAGTAGGCTTAGTGGCATGACAAGAATGGAAACCCAGTGTGGTGGAAAGAGGAGACAATGTAAGGAGAGGCATGGAAGCAGCGACTATAATCTCTCAAGAAGTTTGCCATGCAGGGTAACAGGGGGATGAGGCAGGAGTTGGAAGAAATGTGGGATCGAGCTTTTTTACTATTTATGAGAGAGATGCAAGAGTGTGCTTGTGTGCTGATGGAGATGAATTAGTAGAGAGAGAAAGACCCATAATGCAGAGGACAGAAGAGGTAATTGCAGGAGCTGGTCGCAGGAGAAGGTGAGAAGCAAAAGGCAAAAGCAGAGCTATCACATTTGTAGGAGCAGGGGCCCTTTATCCACACTAATATGAGGAAAACCAGAATCCCCTTTGCAGGCAGTTCAGAATTTGAGGTATGGGAAGGAAAGGGAGTTCTTTGTTTAGTGTCTGTCTGCTTCTCTTGTCTTGAAATATAAGACAAGGTCAAAGGGGGAAGAGCACAGGTGCCTGGAATTTGAGCAGGGAGGAAAAAATGAGAAATCGTTTTTGAAGAATGAAAAATGGTCGATTGTCTACTTTAGTGCCTATTTGAGATTTGTAATCATACAGTATGTGTTATTTATTTCTTATTTTTATATCTCTTAGAGATTTTATTTGAGAGAAAAAGAGAAAGAGAATGAGCATTGGGAAGAATGACAGAGAGAGAGAGAGAGAAACAGACTCCTTGCTGAGCACAAAGCTTGATGTGAGGCTCAATCCAGGACCTGGACAACATGACCTGAGCTGAAGGCAAATGCATAACAGACTGAGCCACTCAGGTGCCCCACAGTATGTGTTTTTTAAAAATCTAGTAACAGGGGCTTCTGGGTGGCTCAGTCAGCAAAAGGTCTGCCTTCAGCTCTGGTCATGATCCCAGAGTTCTGGGGTCAAGCCCCTAGCCCAGCTCTCTGCTCGGCAGGGAGCCTGCTTCTCCTTCTCCCTCTGCTACTCTATCTGCTTGTTCTCTCTTTCTCTCTATCTGCCAAATAAGTAAATAAATAACATCTTTTAAAAAAATCCAGAAACATCCAGCTGTGGGCTTTCCAAGCCCAGAATAAGTGATAACACAGTTTAGTCAGCTTGGGACTTAGCCTGGTTGGTGCTCCAGAAGGAAGGAGGACTGGCTGATTGAAGAGTGTTTACAAGGGAATGATTATAATAATAGACCATGAACTCTTCATTAGTTAAGGAGAGAAAAAAGATGTCACTAGGTTGACTGATTGCAGCATCTGTGGATTGGTCATCTTGATGGTTAAATAATTTTTGGAGTAAGAGTATTTAGGGGAAGTGAACTGTAAATATAAAAGTTGGTAATTTAGAAAACAGGGTACTTGAAATGGAGATATCCAAGAAGACCACAAGGTTAAGGGCATAATTATGGGGTTGGATAAATGGTGATGAAGGAATAGATTATTGGAAGTGAGGAAGCTGAGGCACTGGTTGGCCAGAGTGATGGATGGACTACACGGGTGGATAGGGCTGTTACAAAATACAATGACAGGCGTGGTAGCAGAACAGGCGACAGTGTTGCAGAGTCATCACGAGTCCTTCTGTCCTCTTAACCTGGGCTGGTGGTTAAGAGGAACAAGGAGGAGCAGTGGGGTGCTAAAAGGACCTGGGGATTTTGAAGGTGAGAGGAAAATGGTCTTGAAGTAACGTCGGGAAGAAAAGATTCTGCGTCAAAGAGGGGAAAGTAGCCTAGGCTTATGACAGCCAGGATTTAAGAAAGCCCCAGCTAGAGGTGTAGCTGCTGGCGCTGTCAACCATCAGAGACAACATTCACACAGGGAAGAGTGTGAATGGTACCTTTCTGAGTGGTACAACTCCGCCAGAGCGCAAAGGGAAGATTTAGGGAAGGTGCGGATACAGGGGGCATTTTCCACGGTTAGAGCCTGAGTGCTCGAGGACCCAGTGGACGGGGTGAGGGGGTCAGATCCATCAACAGATAGAGATGCCAGGGTTAGGGTTGCTGCAGTTTACGGATGTGCTGGGAGGCTTGCGCTTCCTTTGCTTTGTAAATAGCTCATCCGCAGATTGACCTAGTTCCTAAACTGTGTGTGCTGTTTAATGCAATTTCCCTGGGCCTCTTTTTTTGATAGGATTTTAAATCATGGGCCTGGAGACCCCTTATCTCCAGAACTGTATTTTCAGCCAGCAACAGCCTGGAATAATTTGTGTCCAGGTGTTTTGGGGAAGACAGTCTCCCCAGAACAGGCAAGGTCAGGCAAATATGTGTGATTTCTGGCCACTGCTGCTCTTGAGCTTGCCCCCAGAAGCATGTAGGAGAAGATTGTGTTACTTGGATGTGCCTGTGGGGGCACAGTTGTCCCCAACGTTGTTTTTTCAGGGACTTCTCTTGTCACCATTCCCGGGGTATTTCCATGTGAGGTCACCCTGACCCTGCATCCATAAGAAGAGCTTACCCAGTGTGTGGCCAGACATATGGAGTACTTTTCCTTTCTTTCCAGACATGGTGACTGGTTTTAATTTCTTAGAGGTGTTTGTTTTTTTTTTTTTTAATCACCAAAGAGTCCCAGTAAATGACATTTGCTTGCTTCAGAAACCTTTGCAAATGAGTTAGGGATTGTTGAATTGCTAAGATGTGAAGCCCAGAACCCAAAGTTCTTCATAATCTGGATCTGATGATAGCGTATTCCTCCCCCCTTTAAGTACTCATGAATCACAGCTGTGATCCACAGTTGTTTGTAGGATTCTATAAATAATACAAGTCTCTGAGCACTTGAATGTATGCTCCATGAGGGTGGAGACCGTGTCTTCCCCTCCCGGTCACCACTATTCCCAGCATCTGGGATATTTGTAGATAACATTGTGTTTTACAGCAATCAATGAATGAATGCCTGTACCCTCTCTTCCTACACCATTGCCTGCCTAGCTGCTTCTCCCACTCTCCCTGGGCTCGGGCTCTCAACTTTCTTCCCAGCAACCATCCAGGTCTGCCTCACTCGAGGGTGCCCTCAGCCTGCCACTCACTCTCCGGAACCTCCTGAAATCACACCAAGCTAACAAGGTCCCCTTGCACATTCTGTCCACTCAAAGAAGACCCATCAGTGGTGGCACTGAGGCACTAGCTGGCAAAAGAAATCCTATCCTGGGTTCAAGTCCTCATTCTAGCATTTAACTAGCTGTGAACTTGGGCCATTCTGAGTTTTGTTGCTTGAAAAGTGGTGATAATAGTATTACCTACTTCATACAGCTATTGGGACGACCAAACAAGACAGAGTGTATAGTTCTTAGATGCCATGCCAGGGGCAGGGTAAACTCCTAATGATTGACTGTTGTGATTATTATAACCATGATATTTGACAGTGAATAACATTTCTGGACAAGACTGAGGTTTCTGGAAAAGGTGCTAATAGCCCCAGACAGGGTTTTGCTGATCGCAGATCTTCAGAAGCCTCTTAGCTCCTGTCTGAGGACTCAAGGAGGGGAGCTCTTGTCTGCCTGCCTCTTTGGGAACACGTGCTGATGAAAAGTGTAGAGAACCTCTCTCAGGGTATCAGGTGGGCTCTAAAAGGCCAAAAAAAAAAAAAAAAAAAGTCAGATGACTGAATTGTTCATAATTTTTCCTTGGCACAAAGTTTAAAGGGACCATTCTTTCTTCCTCTGCCGACCTACAATTTAATATTTATACCAAAAAGTGAGAAGAAAGCACATTCTCAATCAGCCTTCTTTGGTGAAGTACAGAGAAAGAGGTGCCCGGCTCCCGTTTTTTCACAGAATCCAAGTGAAATAAGATCAGCCAGGGGAGAAACCTAAATCCCAGGCAGTATCTTCCTTTCCACTCCTGCCCTTAAATTGACGCCTTGTCGGCGCAACTTACCTTCATTTTGCTTTTCTTAAGCAAACATTCAATCAGCTCCCATCAAGCTCCTGTTAGGAGGTGTCGGGGTATCAGACTTGGCGTGTAGATAACAAGATGAGCCAAAGGAAGGCTGCTCCTGATCTACGTGTGAAGTGGAGTCAGTGATCCGTGAATCTCAGGGCGAAAGGGTAGATGGGTCTTGAAACAAGAGGGCAGGCAGAGGGGGACAGGGAGGGAGGAGACATGTAGTGAGCACCTACTGTGTGTCAGGCACTGTTTGTTGAAACCAAATTTGATCCTCATGAACACCATACAAAGTAAGTGATGCTATCTCAATTTTACAGAAAGACAACGAGAAAGTGGCACTTAATGCCAGCACTTTGACAACAATGAAGATGGCATAACAAGTCTTCATGGTGTATTTTCCCAATACTCTCCTTATCTTGACTTCCACTTATTTTCCCAGTGTGGTAATACTAACAAAGCAGCATTTGCATCTGTCTTTGGTGATATGCCAGGTACTGTTCTAAGTCTTATACAGACACTTTCATTTAATCTAGCTAAAGTAGGTTCTTTAATTCCCATTCTATGGGTAGGTAGAATGAAAGCACAGAAACATCTGGTCATTTGCCCAAAGTCATGCAGCAATTATGGGAAAGGAGCAGGGTTGAAATTAAGTCTTGCAGTCCAAGCTCTTAACCACTTCGTTGCTTTTTTCCCCCTAAGATTTAAAAATCTCCTGATTTTTATTTTATTTTATTTTAAAGATTTTATTTATTTGACACAGAGAGATCACAAGTAGGTGGAGAGGCAGGCAGAGAGAGAGGAAGGGAAGCAGTCTCCCTGCTGAGCAGAGAGCCCGATGATGTGGGGCTCGATCCCAGGACCCTGGGATCATGACCTGAGCCGAAGGCAGAGGGTTTAACCCACTGAGCCACCTAGGCGCCCCCAAAATCTCCTGATTTTTAAAACTTGTTTTTATGTCTCTCTGTAGGTCTCAAATCTTTTCTTTTTAAAGAAAGACACTGGAATAACAATACATACATATATACCCTATTATGGCATTGCAATTTTTTTTTTCTTAGTCCAACATAATCAGAGCATGAAGGAAAAGAACAGAAAGAAACTGGGAAAGAGTTTCTCGTTTTGCTTTCCATCCACTTCCATCTTTACCGAAAGGATGAGTACATTCACAAATACACACATGAATAACACTCACAGAAATTCTAGACCAAATTGGGAGAAACCAAGCCGGGAGCTTAGATACGATATACTCTGGGGCACCAGCAGCATGAATTAGCATAGCGTTTCTGCAGTCCTTTGTTTTTATTTCTTTAATTCACTTATTTCGCCTCTTAAGGGCTTGTGCTAAATGTGTACGGTGTATGAATGTGTGTGTGTGTGTGTGTGTGTGTGTGTGTGTGTATTTCGGTGTGAGTTTTTGTTGACTAGACTCCACATTCTATCAGTTGGGGAATGTCCTTATCCCTTTCTTATTTTGAAATATACTCTCACTTCAAACAAATACCCCTTGCACACGCCCATACCCACCCACACCCCGCATACCCCTCCCACACACACCCCTCCCACACCCATCCTCCCCTTCACACACAGAAATTTGAACAATGGAGGCAATTACGGCAGACACACTGCTTCTCCACCCAATAATCCTTTTCACCCCTTGTTTAGCGAGTGAACCCAGACTTAATGTTTCGGGGGGTGATAAGCTCAGTTGCAAGGCTGCAACTCACAGCTGGGGACGGCCAGTGAGACCAAGTTGGAGAGAATTCTAGGAAATCTCCAAAGAAATGTCTATACAGTTCTTTCTTTTCTTCCTCTTTTCTGCCAGCAATGTGAATATGGCAAATAAGCTTCGGTGGCCATGGTGGCTGTGAACGAATTTTGAGGGTGAATGCCCTGAGCAATGGTTAAAGGAAAGCAAAAATGAAAGGAGCCGTCGCCCCAGTCCTAGACTGACTAACTAGGCTGAGACGGCTCTAAACGTCATCTTTTTATATGACAGTAAAATAAAGTTTTATCCACGTGAAAACATTCTTCTCTCTGGTCTCCAGTGGTTAGAAGCCAAACACAACTCCTAGGTGTTAGGGGAGTCGATAGTTTGTTAAAATGAATGAAAGCAAATCAAACAAAATGAAGCAAAGGATTTCCTAAAAAGAATTCAAATGTTGTGCCTTCATCTTCTGGATCAAATAATGAACCCCAAAGCTTATAAGTAAAAAAAAAAAAAAAGGAAGAAGAAGAATCAGAATATTTTATTCTACACACATACCCAAAGATAATTAGAACTTCAGCGCCCTTCCAGGAGGAAGAAGAAAATCTCCCAGGGGCTTCCCAGTCTGAAATGTCCATTTGGCTTAGCTAAATATCTCCCTCCTCCCAAGTCTTTCTTCCTCTCAGGTTTATGAACAGAAGCTGTCAGTTTTATATGGCATCTTCAGAAACTCTACCTGCTTTCATCTGGCTGGAGGCCTCCTGGGCTCTCAGCATTTTGGTAAATCACAGAGTAATCCACTCTCCCCTCTATCAGCACGCGCAGGAGCCTCGGTCCCCCTCATGAAAAACAAGTTCTTTTCAACATAACCGGTGTTCACTGAGAGGGTGCCATGTGGAGCCTGCAAACACAACAGTGGCTCAGTGGATGTGAGTTGGGAAGACCTCATTGTTGAGATTGTCCTGGGAGAGCATGTTTTCCTCTCTCAGGACTCCTGGTGCATCATTAATGCCTCCCAGTGTGCAGCTGGGAATAGGGAAAGCGAAGGAAGCAACAGGAGTGAAGGAATAGAGGGACCTGCAGGGCCGTGGTGTGTTGACAAGTTTCACAACCAGCTAGGGGAGCAGGGAAGGCTGATCAGTAGTGTTGGCAGACTTGTGTGGAATGAGTATGCTCACCGGGGCTGACGTCAGCTACAGTGGTTAAGGAGCTGGCTTGCAAATTCCCTGAGAATTCAACAACTGGCTCTCAGGAGCCTTTGGAGCTGACTCCAGCAGTCCAGTGCAAGGCAGGCTGTCCTCTCTCTCAACCTTCTCAGCAGTTCTAGGAGGAGGTTTTCACAGGATCATGTTAAAAGGTGCCAGAATGTGTCTCAGAGGCCCGACATTAACTGGCTCACAGTTGCTAACCCAGTTGGCAGTGTGGTCGAGATTTGTACCTAAGTCTGTCTGATTGCACACTTTGAGTTCTTAACCCTACACTGAAAGGCTGTGGATAAAATGAAAGGAAATTAAAGAGAAGAAAAGCAAAAGAAAAAAGGAAATACTAACAGGCTATCTCAAGCCAAGGCCAAGCAAGTTTCTGTGGCTTCTCAGTGTCCTGGAGGGAATGGGTCAAACCCAGCCCTATGACAACTTTTTTGATTGTCAAGTGGTTTCTACATTTTTAAAGATTTTAAGAAAATAAATACACAAAACAAAAAGAATGTGTAACAGAGACCAAACATGGCCCACCAAGTCTGAAATATTTCTTATCTGGTTCTTTATCCCTGTGCTAGACCCATCATGACTTCTGGGCCTCACCAAGCCCAAAGTCTGCTCTAGAAGAGAAGGAAAGAGAAGGGTTTAGTAAAAACCTCCTCCAGCCCCTCCCCCAGACCTTGATAAGGATTATCTAATTTAATTCTTAAAATGACTCTAAGGCATGGTTTGCACTTGCTGTCCCCCTTTCTGTCAGAAGGAAAACTGACACTTGGAGGTGAATTTGAGTGTTTAAATTCATAGCTAGGAAGTGGCAGAGCTAAGACTAGGACTTAGGTGTCCTGGGCTCTAGACTTCATGTCACAGCATAAAGGTTTTTCCTCCAGGCTCAACCTCTAGATTCTGGGGTTCTGAGCCACCAACCAGGAGCTCCTGGCTAGCAAGGAAAGAGGATGTATATCTTACAAACCAATATGGGATCAGATAATCCCTAAAGTAATCTTAGGAACCAACGGGTCAGTAGGGACAGAGGGGAGAAAGTGACTCATTCTGTTAATTATTCATGCTCAAGGCCTCAAGGAAGAGGTGACAATGAGTGTGAAATGAAGAGACAGTATGGACAACCTCAGGGAAGTATGACAGAGAGGGCATTTTGGGAACTGGTAAGCAGTCCTCTATGCTTACAGTGGCGGGCTCACTGTGGACAGATGGCAGGCATTTCCCTGGACAGATAGGTTGGAGCTGGATTAGGGAGGGCCAAGTTCTGAACCTGGTACCTCTCAGGTGCTAGGGGCAAAGATCCATTAGGGGCAGATAGGAAGGAAAATGGAAAACAGTATGAACTTCTTGGTATTAAATGAGATTATGCATGTGAAATGTACATTAGACATCTGTTGACACTCAGAATATCTAATGTAATGAGTAAGATCTGCCACTAACTGAACCATGTCCTAACTGTACATTACCTTAGTTATTTTGCATAAAAGATTCAATGAATTCACCAGGATCTGCCATATAATTCATATTAATCCTCAGTTAATTAACCTGAATCCCAGAGGGCCGTCTGCTCTCCCTCTCTGCCTCTCTCTCTCATTCTCTTTCTTGTCTCTCTCCTTGCCGCGTGAGCACACATCAAGAAGGCAGCCATTTGCAAACCAGGAAGAGAGCTCTCACCAGAACTGGACCATGTAGGCACCATCATTTTGGACTTTAAGTGATCAACCCTATGAGAAAATACATTTTTGTTTGTTTGTTTGTTTGAGCCACATGGTCGAAGTTATTTGTTAGGGCAGCACAAGCAGACTAAGATAACCTTCTAGAATAGAAAAGAGAAGGACGGCAGTCACTCTGAATCTTCAGACTAGAGAGACTTCAACCAAGAAATCGATCAAAGAAGTGCTAGAAAAGCTGAAAAGCCAGCAGGGGAGAGTGAGACAATGCAAAGGTGGCAGAAGCCGCTGCTAGGCCAGGGTTGCGAGGACAAAGGGAAGAAGCCAGTAATGAGAGCCTAGCGGCTCAGTCAACCACTGAGGGCACTAATCTGCTCTTGAGGGCCCCACCCCATGACCACAGCTAATCCAAGTCATCTCCCAAGGGCCTCATTCCCAAAATCCATCACACTGGGGGTTAGGGATTCAAAGGATGAATTTCGGGGGATAAAACATTTAGTCCTTAACATAAGTGTTATAATTTATCATATTTAATGCCACTTCACAGATGAGGCAACAGAGACTAGGAGAGGTCAAATATCTTTCTCAAAATCCTAGCTAGTAAAGTACAAAAGTGTGATTCAAATCCAGGTCTAGCTGACTTTAATTGGGTACTATTAACTATTATAGCAGATTGCTTCACAGCATGTCTGCATAAGGACCCAGTAAACAGATACGTATTTAATGTGCTAACACAATTTGACCAAATTCCTATGATCTGTCCTAGCTTGTGGGAAATGGCCTATGCTAATTAAATCATAACATAATTGATGGGATACTTTAAAATAAAGAACGAACATCTGTATATCCTTTTACAGTTCACAAAGAGCTCGCCCACCCATTACCTCATTTCCTCATTTGATCTTTATGGTATGGTTGTCAGGATGGAAGGACAGATCCAGACAGAAACTGAAGGTCAGAGAGAGCAGGTGATATGCTGCAAGTTACACAGCTAGGAGGTGAGAGAGGGAGGGAATACTCAAACCCACACCCATTGGCTCTTCATCCTGAGACAGGTCCCTTAGAGCCTCAACCAACCAAAATGGCGAAGGGCCATTGAGTGGGAGCTGTTCCTACTATTATTTTAGACTTTCTGAGTGTTATCAGATTCATTTGCTGGTTTTCCCGACGAGTGAACTGAGGACTTGCCAATGTACTGTGCTGTCTCTTTGAAGTTGCCTACTTCAAGGGAAGCTCTGTTAGCTAGAGAAGGGGATATGTATGGTCTGTACGAAGAGTTTGCGAGAGAACAACCTTCGAAGCACTTGCCTGGTGGCAGCTGGCTCCACTGATATTTCAATGATCCCAGTTGTATAAAAATAGCTCTAAAGCACTTGAAAGAATTTCGTTCTCTTAAAATAGGTTTAAAAACATTCCTCCCTTTTGTTTGCACTCCTAATTTGTTTAGCAAGGCCTCCCTCTTTCTTCTTAGAATCAAGGTCTTTGGCAGGAAGTGAATTTGAAAACTGAGGGACTATAGAGTTTAAACATCTCACTAAGACATAGATTACTTGATTAACTGTTACATTTATTATTTGTACAGCCAAAAACGCGCGCGCGCGAGAGATATTTCTCTCTGTGCCTTCTACTCTGTTGGGCATGTAGGGACAGAGATGAGTTAATAAAAACTTTAAGGAGTATATCATCTAGCATAGAGGTTTAGACATGTACATCAATCCCTGTATATCAAAATTAATAATGATAATGTAATGAAAGACATAAAGGTGAGGATAGTGGTGATTCAAAGTTTGCCCTTGGCAATGGTCATTGATCTTGACTTAATACTAAAAGAGTGGGGCTTTTAAATATTAAAATCTATCTGAAATGAATTAAGACTCTGGTGAGGCAGCTCTAGTCCAGGCTGTATCTAGGCTTTGGCTGTATCTATCTGGCTTGTGGTAAGTTTCCTAAATAAAGTATCTGGAGGTCTCCTCGCTTGAGAACAATCAACACAAAGCTTCCCAGGTCTGAAGGAGAATTCTGGGCCTCCTCCTGCTGGATGTCCTGTTTTGCTGTTTAACTCAGAGATTCATTCTCTTGAGGACACAGCAGGTGGTTTGAGAGGGGGTGAGAGCCCAGCCTTCTTGGTCCATGTTGCAGACTATGAGTGACTCCTCTCCCCCCACATTCCTATGTTGAAGTGTGGCCACATTTGGAGATGGGGCTCTAAGGAAGTAATTAAGGTGAGATGAGGTCATAAGGGTGGGGCTCGGAGCTCATAGGGTTAGTGTCCTCGTAAGAAGAGACCCAGAGAACTCTGTCTCTTTCTCTCCCTGCACAGAGAGGAAGAGCCATGTGAGGACTTAGTGAGAAAGTGACCATCTACAAGCCAGGAAGAGAGATCTTAGCTGATACAAATGCGCCAGCACCCTGATCTTAGACAGTTTTAACCTTCAAAACTATGAAAAAATAAATCTTCAATGTTTAAGCCATCTCCTCGATGGTGTTTTATTGTGGCAGCATGAGTGGACAGTCAGGGAGGAAAGATCTCCTTTAGTGTATGAGGCATGCCTTAGGCCTGAGTGTGCTACATGGGCTCAGTAATTTGATCTGGTTGTGTCAAGGTGGGGGTGGGGCAGGCTAGAAGGATGAGGCAGTGACAGGGAGTGTGAACCAGGCTGGATGAACATTTTATGGTCAGCTTGGGGGAGACAGGAATGTTAATGTTCTTTGTGGAGGAAGGTAGTGTCACAACTAAGGAGCAGAGGAAACCCCGAGCAGCACCCGGGCTGTTGTGGGATGGAAGTCTGTCTGGAAGAACACCATATTGGCTTCTCTGTACTGGGAACTGCCTCTGCCTTACTCCTTCCAGCAGGAACCCTCTCCCTCTCCAAGCAATCTCTGGATCCTTTCTTCCTTCTTTTTTTTTATTTTAGTTTTAAACTACTTTATTTATTTATTTTGAGAGAAAGAATGTGTGTGTGTGAGAGAGAGAGCATGAGCAGAGGAGAGCAACAGAGGGAGAGGGAGAAGGAGTCTCCCTGCTGAGCAGGGAGCCTTATGGGGGACGTGATCCCAGGACCCTGGGATCATGACCTGAGCCATAGGTAGATGTTTAACAGACTGAACCACCCAGGCATCCCCTTTCTCAACTAAATGATGCTCCTCTCACTTGCATTCTTATTAGTCTTCTCAAAATCCAAATGCATATAAATGCAAACATATGTATCTATAATACTTCTTACCAAATGACTCTTAGTCTGCAGCTTGGTTCTGGAGAATGGTGCTGACTTACAAACCGCTGTGGGAAAGTTAAGTTATCAAGAAATGGTCTCTTACAAGGATATATATGTGTATAAATATATCCCCTTGTCTTAAAGGGCTGTGGCAGGTAGACCCTAAGGTAGCTTGTGATCTGGTATTCACACCTTTGTGTAATTCCCTCCCCTTGAATGTTGGCAGGACTGTGACTTGCTTCTAACCAATAGAATGCACCAAAGGTGACAAACATATGAGATTATGTGTAGATGATTACATAAGAGTGCAGTGACCATTTTTTTAGAGCCAATCTCTCTCCATCTCTCTGTCTCTTTCTCTCAGAGAAGGAGCAGGCTGCCATGAAACCTATAACCACAGGACATAAATTCTGCCAGCAACCTGAGGAAGCCTGGAAGCAGATCCTTCCTGTAATGGGAGCTCCCCACAACCCTGCCCCACATGTTTCTCCTTTACTCTCACATGACTACCACACTTCACTTCATTTCTGACACCAAATGTGTGGAATAATTCTCTGCAATAGCAGTTGGGTGTCCTATAGTTTAACTTGATTCTGACACTGTTTGCATAGAGGTAGCATCTACATGATCCTACAGGTTAAGGGCTCAGTCCCTCAAGACTCCTTTCCCCCGCCCCACCCCCACCAACTTCAGATGTTAACCTGTCAATCAAAAGTCCTAGGCGGTCACCTATTCTTCTGACCTACTGGTTATAAATAAGGTTCCCACAACCTGGGTTTGACAATTAGCTAGAATGACTTGCAGAACTCTGGGAAACATTTATGTGTACCAGTTTATTATATAATAAAGGATATGATAAAGGATGAAGATAAAGAGCCAGATGATGAGATGCACAGGACAAGGTAAAGAGGAAGTGATGTGGCGTTTCCATGTCCTTGTCAGGCGCGCCACTCTCCCAGACCTCCATGTGCTCAGCAATCCAGAAGCTCTCTGAATCCTGTCCTTTGGAGTTTCATGGAGGCTTTATTACATAGGCATAATTCATTAAATCATCAGCCACTGAGGATTGATTCCACATCCAGTCCTTCTCCCCACTCTGAAGTTTTGAGGGACGGGCCTGAAAGCTCTAGTCTTCTACTCATGGTTGGTTCCCTGACAACCAGTCCCATCCCTAAGGAACTTTCCAAAGTCACGTCATTAACATAAACTCAGGTGTTGTTGAAAGGGGCTTGTTATGAATAGCAAAAGATATTTTATCACTTACTACTTAGAAAATTAGAAAGGTTTTAGGGGCTTTTTCAGAAACAGGGACAAAGGTCAAATACATATTTCTTATTACAAATTAGAATATCACATTTCCCCAGTCAAACTTCTGATGAAAACCCAGCCCTGGACAACACCTTCACTGAAGCTTCATGCTACCCTAATTAGGCAGAAGACCCTGCTAAGCTGTGCCTCAATTCCTGACCCACTGAAACTGTGGGATAATAAATATGTATTGTTTTAGGCTGCTAAGTCTGTGGTGATTCATCACACAGCAACAGAAAACCAACCCAGATTTTGGTACGCAGAAGTGGAATGCTGCCTTACAAATATCCACAAATGTGGGAGTAGCCTTGGAACCAGGTAGTAGATAGAGGCCGGAAGGATTTAGAGCAGCATGATAAAGGAAACCATCTGTTGCTTTGAATTGACTCAAAAGAAAGTGAAGAACACACTATCAGAAATTGAAGGAAGTGAGATCCTTGCTTTGTGGTAGGCAGAAACCTTAGCAAAATTGTCTCCTGCCGTTCTGTGGAAAGCACAGCTTATAACTGATGAACTAGGTTATTTAGCTAAGGAGTTTCCAAGCAAAGTGTTGAAGATGCTGCCTGGTTTCTTGTCACTGCTTATAGTAAAATGTGAGAGAAGGGATAAATTGAGGAAAGAACTGTTAAACAAAATGGAGCCAGAACTTGACAATTTTGAAAATTTCCAGCCTCTCCAGATGGTAAAAGATGCTGAAAGTCAGAAATGGCTGCCAAAAGTGTGGCATAGAGAAAAAGCTGAGTGTGCAACTGTACGATCTTTTGCTAAAATTGAAGGTCAAATTATTCAGTCATCTTAATTTCAAGGTATTAAGGGCACACCTCACACATCTTGAACCATAGAGCTTCTAGAAAGCATGAGAGGGTGTTGTGCTTCATCTGTCTCTGTGGGAGCTAAAGATAGTGGAAGGATTATCTTAAAAAGATCTTTGGGCATGGCTTTTGTCTAATAGAGTGAACTCCAATGAAATCCACAGGCGATCCACAAAGTTCTTAAGAAAATGATTTTAGTAGAAACACCACCAGCGTGAAGGGAAAAGGGGCAGAAAGAGAACAAAATGAAAGAGGGTTGTCAAATCCATCCAATTCTACTGGCCAGAAGCAGGCTGACTATTCAACTTCAGACATGTGCTTCCTTCTATGAAAAAGGAAGGAAGACACAGAAGATGGAATCAAGAGCTCAGAGGTCAGAACCAAGAGCCACAGAGAATGAGTCCCACATCTTGAAATAGTACAAGGATCTAGCACTTGACCAGCCAGATTTCAAAACTGCAGTGAACCTTTTTAATCCTTCATTTTAGCCTTGAACTGGTGTATCTATACTATTTTCTTATGCCTGCCCCACCACTGTATGTTGGGTATTTTAAAATAGATAATTTGTCTCTTTAGGTTCACAGTCTCACAGATGGAGAGGATTGTGTCACAGGAGCTTAACAGACTCTACCTGAGGGGCTCATCCTCAGCTGGGTCTGATTTGGATACTGAACTTGTGGAGCTGACGTTATCTATAATGGGTGAGGCTCCTGATAATCTTGGGGTGGGGTGAATGCATGTTCATGTATGTACGTATGTATGAATGTATGGTCAAGAAGGAGGAGGATCATTAGAGGGCAGACTTCAGACTGTGTTTGACAGACTGTTGTGCGACCCCCTTCTGGAATTCATACCTTTGTGTATGAATTGCCTCCCTGGTGATGGGAGGGCCTTGTGACTTGCTTCTGACCCACAGAATGAATGTAGCAATGGTGATGGGATAAATATGATTACATGTCTATAATTAAATAAGAATATTTCACTCATCTTGTTAGAGCCTCTTTCTCATGCTATTGCTGGCTTTGAAGAAGCAAGCTGCCATAAATCCTAGAGTCACAAGGAAATCAATTTTGCTACAACCCAAGGGAGCTTGGGAGCTTAGAAGAAAATCCTTCCCTATTTGAGCCTCTGATGAGAACCCAGCCCTGACCATTATCTGAATTGCAGACTTAGGAGACCCTAAGTACGGAATCTAACTAAACCGTTCTTGGACTGGACTCCTGGGCCACAGTAACTGCAGTAATAAACACATGCTGTTTTAAGCCACTATGTTTTTGATGATTTGTTCTGCGGCATGGAAAGCTAACACAGTAGCTGCTGGAAAGAAGAAGAAACAAAAACACAGAGGTGACAATGAGAAATAATGGATAGCTTTATACTTCTACACTGGCAATATTTTTTGCCTGCTGTCAAGAGCTCCTGGCACCTCTCTCTCAGCCCTTCAGTTCTTATAAAGGCATTATCGACATCCTTCCATCTGTTCACTCATTCGATACAACACTTTCTATATATCCCTCACTCTAGGGGTTTCTACAGCAATTAGATCAATGCTCCTGTCAGGTGCTTCCACATATGTGCAAATGATTACATGATAAGGCATATCAACTAAGTGTCCTGAGAGCAATATTTAGAATGTGTGTGTATATAGCATCAGTCCCTTCTGGCCACTTGCTCATGGAGCTTACTTATGGTCTGAGGACATAAACACTAAAATAAGATAAAATAAGTTAAAGTAAAACAAAATAAAAATAAAGTAAAACAAAACAAAATGAAATAATTATATGTATATCACATATATGTGATCACATATATACCACAAATGATATATCACATACATACCACCTATATGATAAAAGGTATAAAGGTAGAGGGTTATCTAAGAGCATTTAGTGCAGGACCTAAGCTAATGAGAGGAGTTGGGGAAGGTTTCCTGGAGGAAGGAAGACCTAAACTGAGTCCTGATGTATAGGTCAAGGTTAGCTGCCAGGAGGTTTGGGAAGCGTGTGCTATCAGAGGGAATGGCATGTCAAAGGACATGAGGCAAGAAAGAACTTGGTGCTTTCTAAAGCACTGAGCAGAGGCCAGTGTGGCAGGAGGATGGTGAGAACAGGGGAATGGGGAAAGACGGGGTTGGAGAATGGAGGGGAGGAGGATGCGCAGCGGCTGGCTTATACAAGGCTTGGTGAAATCATTTGTAAATTTATTTTTATTTTTCAGATTTTTAAGTGTGTGGTTAAAGGATGATTTTCTTTCTTTATTAGAGACAGAAATGTTAAAATGGGGAAATGCCCCAGAATGAATGCAAGGATCTTAGATTTCTGGCAGGGTGTGAGGGAGAGAACAGAGAGAGGGGTAAACTGAGGTCACTGCTGTGGGAAATAGGACAGAAGACCGACTCCTTAGGTAGGTGGCAAATAAGCTCCAGTCAGATAGGGAGAAGTGGTAATTATGAAACCCAGGTTCCTGGGAGAGCTGGAGAGGCAAGGAGAAGGTTCAGAACCACAGTCAGCTTCCAGAAAGACATGGGTAGCTTCTCAGGCATTAGCAGGGCAGGGAAGTTGTCTGAGGCATTCAGTAGGTACATTTTTATGAAAAACAGAGTAGACTATATGACCATCTCATGTACCTGGGGGTTTGCACACCCACGTGTCATCCAGCAGAGACCCTCCAAGCCAGAAGGCTAGAGTCCTGAGAGCCCTGCTTCCCCCCAACCCAGCAGGAGGACCTTGGGCCAGTCTCTTGAACAGTCTGGCTCCAGTTGCTTCACTGGGTGTGAGAGCTCAAAGTTTCCAACAGGAGAGGTCCCTCCTATCTTCATGGGCTATTGTTGCCGGTGGCCATCGGTCTCATGGAGACTGGCCTGGGAAAAGTATGAGGGTGAAGGATACTTCAGGAAGGAAGATGGAGGCTGCATTCATGAGAAGGAAGTCTGGCCTGGGCTGGTGTAGGGAAAGCAGGGAGATGGCACCTCTCTGGGACTGGAATCTAAGACTATATACTGGGTTCCAATGGCATCTTTAACGATGCGTGAAGTCACATGACCCAGAGACCCACAATCGCCTATTGGTTTCTTCCTTTCATCTGCCAATCTGCAAGTCCTCAGATGGCGTTATTGTTATTATTGTGAATTCTTTCTTCACAGTTTAACAGTTCCAATTAGCTTCATTTCCTGTTTTCTCCCCTCAGGGACCAGTACAGGACATCTGATGGCATCTGCATGACCAGAGAGGGTGGGATTCAGGAACAAAGTCCTGAGCTAATAGCTGGGGGAGAAGGTGATCTTCTCAGGATAAGGGTGAGGCTTGGGCAGGAAGGAACAGAGCCCAGCAGACAAAACCTACTCTGGCTGCTGCTTCCACATCGGCACTCAGTAACCCAACTGTGAATAATGCCATCGGCCTGGAGAGACCAACCCCACGTTGAGTTTGGAGTAGTTCCCTGACCTCGTATCAACCTTGTTATTTATCTGATTCTTCATTTCCTGAATGGTTTGGCTGGAAGAACTTCTTCGAGACTTGATGTGCCAACCTATCTAATGATAACTCATAAGGAAGGCCAGGGACTGCCGGATGCTCTTGATACTTGCACCTTTCAAATAAAATCGGGCCTGGGGAGGAAGGAGCCTAACTAAACTTGGAAACCTCAGTTCCAAACACTTGGGGATATTTCATGGCAAAGTGGATTGTTGCAGTTTTTTTAAGATTCAATTGTTGTTGTTGTTGTTGTTTTAAATTTCAGGGTAGGGTCTTCCAAAGTTCCAGGCCAAAGAGCAAGATGTGGTGTTCAGATGTGCCTCTCATTAGCTGTATGTTCATGGCCAAGTTATGTAACGCATCTGATCTCAGTGTCCTCCCCAGTAAAGTAGAGCTAATAATACCTACCACATGGGAGTGAGATGGAGAATAGATAAGATAATGCATGTTTGGGTGCCAAATGGCTGCATATCACCAGCAATTTAGATCCGAAAGAGCCAAAATCAGGATCATGAGGATCTGTGTGGCAGGCAGGAAGAGGGAGCATATGACAACATAACTGAACCTCAGTTATGAAGGAGCATAGTTTAGTGGGGCTAGAACACATGTTTTATTATAGTCAGACCTCGGACCAACTCCCAGTTCTATCATTTACTACGTGGGCAGTACTTTTTTCTCTGAGCCTTAGTTTGAGCATCATCTGTAAAACTGGAATAAAAATAGTGTTTGCTTTATAGAGTTTCCTTAAGAATTATTAAATGAGATGGCGCATTATGGTAGAGACTTGCTAGATACACAACAAAACTCTTTTCTCCCCTTCCTGGGTCACTAATAAACTACATTTCCAAACCTCCTTGCAGCTAAGTGAAGCTGTGTGTCTTCAGTTCTGGTCAACGGAGTGTGTTTGGGTGAAGACATATATGCTACATAGTCTAATTCTTACCCCTAGAACATCCCTGTGGTCCTATGTACCCTCTATATCCTCATCTATTAGGTGGATGCAGAGGATCCTGTGGGAGTAAGGGGGAACGCCAGGGCCCAGGGAAGGCAGAGCCACTGTATGGAGGGAGCCCGGGTCCCTAAATAGCTGGGTAGAGCATAGCATTCCTCCCTCTGCTCCTGCTAACCTGTGTATTGGATTATGGCTGGAACTACTGAGATTTTTAGAGTTGTTTATTAAAATATTTAATCTATGAGAATGACTTACTCATTCTCATAAATTACAGAATCATTCTTCAATAAATGTTGGCCCTTCTCCTTCTCCTCCTCCTCCTTCTTCTTCTTCATTATTATTTTCTCCCTGACCGTAAAGGATGAGTGGGCAGTCCCAAGCTCCCCATACTTAAAATAATGCTTAACACCACAAGTGAACTTTTATTCTCTCCTCTAGCTGGATGATTGACTTCTAAATCTCTGGATTCCCCCCAAAAGAAATTAAATTATTCATTTATCTAATCAGTCAGTATTCACCAAATGCCTACTATTTATATAGCTTGATTAGGTGCTACGAAGTGCAGAGATGACAAAACCATCTCTATGGAAACTTCAATTTCCTAAAGAGACACGGACGCACAAGTGACCACATCATCCTGCAGAATAAAATGTGTGCCCTAACTCTCATCACATCATCCTAAGTTGTGACCTATGATACTTTTTTTTTTTTAAGATTTATTTATTTATTTGGGAGAGAAAGGGAGGGAGGGAGCATGTGTGTGCCCGCGAATGGGGGAAGAGGCATAGGGAGAGAGTCTTAAGCAGACTCCCCATGGAGCATGGAGCCCCACTTGGGGCTTGATCCCAGGACCCTGAGATCATGACCTGAGCCAAAGTCAAAAGTCGGATGCTCAACCTACTGAGCCACCCAGGAGCCCCTCGCCTATGATGCTTCTTAAAAAATCGGCAATAGTCTCAGCCCATGGTAGATCTATGGGAAAGTTTTGCCACTTCCCTGACAACCTTCTCTTTGGCTTAGACATGCTCACAGAAAGAGAAGAGAAGCTGTAGCTGTAGTTGCCTTGAAAATCAAATGTGTCTTTGTATGGTGCTGCTCTGTGGAACCTTGAAGGCTTCCCAGCTTCTCTTTCTTTCTCTGCCTTCCCATGATTGAGAACATTCCTGCCATGGGACCCCTGCTCCTTCTGCAATGTGCTCACACGTCGGGTTTCCCAGGATGTCTTTTCCAGAGACATTATGACAGTCTAGTGCTGGTTCTGTTCAACTTTGCCACCTCCCCTTCCTGGAACTCAGGTCACTGAATAGATAGCATTTCCTTCTGTCCATTAGAAACAATCGTGTCTCGGGCAACACATTCATTTTTTGCTGAGCTTGAACCAACAAGAGCCATCGCAAACTTTTTCAATACAGACTTCCAGGCAGCTCTACCAACTAATCTTTGTTTGCCCAAGAGTGAGATGTCTATCTTCAATAACAATAAAAATAATCTTTTATTACCTTAAACATATATTTTTAAAAAGTTTAAATATATACAATCTAATAAGCATCTTGAGGGTAGGATGGCGTATGCTGTTTTTGTACTCTCCTCCCACTGTTCTCAGCACTCAAGGAAAGCTCAACAAATATTTGAGGACTGAGAAGGAGCCTCCTCCTATTACTCCCTTTTTCTGATTTTTAAAAATTGAAATATAATTGACATACAATATTATGTTAGTTTCAGGTGCATGATGCAGTGACTCAACATTTATAAACATTACAAAATGATCACCATAATAAGTCTAATTACCATCTGTCACCATACAAAGTTGATACAATATTATTGTTTGTATTCCCTATGCTGTACATAACTTCCTGGTGACTGATTTATTTTATAACTGGAAGCTCGTCTCTCTTGTTCCCCTTCACCCATTTTACCAACTCCTCCAACCCCCTCTCCTCTGGCAACCACCAGTCTGTTCTCTGTATTTATGAGTTTAGTTTTGGCTTTTTTTGTGTGTGTTTGTGTGTTGTTGTTGTTCATTTGTTTTGTTTATTAGGTTCCACATATAAGTGAAATCACAAGGTATTTATTTTTCTCTGACTTATTTCATTCAGCATAATACCCTCTATGTCCATCCATGTTGTTGCAGATGACAAGATTTCACTTTTTTTATGGCTGAGTCATATTCCATTAGTTATACTACATCTTCTTCATCCATTCATATGTCGATGGACACTTAAGTTGCTTCTACATCGAGCTTTTATAAATAGTGCTGCAGTGAACATAGGGGTACGTGTATCCATTCTCCAGATCTGTGCTTTCATTCTCTTCTCAATAGCTTCTTTCTCAATCACAGGTACCAACCTCATGAGCGCTGCCTGCTTGACGGGGAATGATGTGACCTCACAGGTTTATCTAGTTCATCCCTCTGCTCCCAAACTGGGGACTTCAGCCATTCAGTCCATTGGAAGAGGACAACTGTCAGGGTCAAGAGTTCTTTCTTGGAATGTCTGCTGGTAAAACCAGTGGAAGGTCTTTGGACCTATTTGCTGATGACTAGTTGGCCCCAAGGAGACTAAATTCTGACCATAGATGTTTCCTTCTGAATATATCATTAGGTCTGGTTGTGTGCCAGACCAGCTCAGAGGCAAGACTTTGTAACTGTGCCTTTTCATTCATTATTTTTAGGGCAGATCTGTTTCTCATTGACTGGGGTTCCTTGGGCCCCTCCCTTGCCTTGTCATGCTCAGGACAGCCCACTTGGCGGCTCTCCAAGGACCATGCTTGCCCAGAGGTGCTGTCGCCTGCCTCTCCTGACAGTTGGGTACAGGCCTGGACTAAGGCCGCCTTTGTTCTCTCACAGTGGTTTGCTTTTCCTTGGGTTTGGATGGCTCAGCAAAAGTTATTGGATGCTCTGCAGGGTGGGAGGCCTGAGCAGCAGACTTTGTGCTGGGAACTGTGTACATTGTTCTGGGTTATACTCACGGTGCCTGTATTTTTCCTTTTTGTCTGACAGGGTGAACAGTATGGCACTGGAGTGGGGTGGGGAAAGGGTCACGCACAAGTCAATGCATTCAGCCTTGCCTCGTACTAGGGAGGGAGGGTCCTTTCCCAGCAATGTGAGGGCGGGCGATGGCCCATGGGGAGAGGAGGCCAAGGAGGGTGTGGTGAGACAACTGTTGAGACTCAAAGCCAATCCCTAAGCATCTACAGGGAAAGGGGGAAAGCGAGAGAAACAATTAAAGGAAAACAAAAGATGGTAACAGATCAAGGAGGTAGGGAAGAGGATCAAAATGGGAGGAAAATGTGCAATAAATCCGCTCTAAATTACTTCAGCCTCATTTGAACTCCTACAGAATCTATTATATACACCAAGTAACTCACCCCACACCGTATTCAGGTGTGACTTAGATGCTGCTCTAGCCTTGCCTTCCTCCTCAGAAACGGTCTTCCTCTTTGGTCTGAATTCCACTCCACAATGCGTGACCATTGAAAGCCCCTTGCTGTGCTGTCTGCATCTCCCAACCTCACTTCCTCGGGCTTCTTGTGTCTTCACTCCTCAGACTGTGGCCTCCCCTACCTCACATCATCCACCTCAAAAGCTGCTGATTTCCTTGGGGGGAAATAAAGTCCACTCATGCCAAGAATGTCACAGCTGCAGAAAGTTTATAAAGCACTGGGGAGTAATAATGTTCTCCTGGGAACAGCTTCTGGCCGCCGGCTTTCACTCAGCTGCCCTCTTTGCTTTGCCACATGTCTCCTAGGTCTGTACTCCCACCTACCCACATTTCCCTCAGTGTGAGACTGTCTTTTAACTCTTCCTTCCCCTCTGACACTCCTCTCCAGCTGGTTCTCCGGAAAATACATTTCCTTACTTTTTGATGGCTCTCTACAGTTTATGGTTTCATAAGCCTCATTTTTAAAAAATCTTCATAATAATTTTATGAAATTCAGATATTAATTTAGCTAGTACCTAGTAGAACTGGGCCTTAAACCCACACTGTGTTCCTCCATGTGCAGCATCCATCCACCTCTCAGGAAGAGAGAGGAAGAGCATACAGGGTGCTGGATGTCTGAGGTGGAGGAGAGTGTGAACAGATATGAGGGGAGACCCAGAGCTGTGGAAATATTTATCAGGCCCCAGGATCTGCCTGTTGGCTTTTGTTTTCTGCTTCACTAACAGAAGTTTATGACCACAGTTACTCTTCACTTATTCATTCATTCCCTCATTCATTTATTCACCCAACATGTCTTAGTGTCTACAACATTCTAGAGTGTGGTGGTGTTTCTGTTTCCTTGGCTTTCTCTGGAGGGTCATGCACCTCTGAGCAGCCACAGGGCCAGTGTTCCGGTCTGGAGCCAGAGGCAGCCTCTGGAGAATTCTAGCAACAGGAAGTAAGGGAGCCCCTCCTCTGCAACAATTCTACCTCCCTCTTTTTCACTCACAACCTTGGGCAAAGAGTGAGACCACATGTTTTTCTATTAATATACTTAAGACTTCATTTTGGAGTAACACTCCAAAGTCCTCCATCTTCCGGGAACTTTTCAGATGGAATCTGGGTGTGGTGCTCACCCAGCTGATCTGCTCTCTCCTTCTTCATGTGCTTTCCGCACAAGGTTTCCAGAACCCCTTATCTCCTGGTTTTCTCTGTACCTCATTGGTTTCTCCTTTCTAGGCGCTCTGAACTTTTCCTCTCTTCATGTTGTAGGACTCCAGGTCTTAGAGACTCCTTGGTCTTTTCTTCCCCACTACACTCACTTTCTCAGTGATCTCATACAATCCCATGCCTTTACCAACACATGCCAACAACCCCCACATCCATCCCAAGTCCAAGCTAGTGTATCGTAGATACATCAAGCTTCATAGCCCAACAGAAACTCATCATCTTTCTTCACAAACCTGCTTTGTCTGTAGCTGTCTCCACTTCAGTTGATGGCAAAGCTACTTTCCCAGCTACTCAGGCCGCCAGCCTCAGAGCCATCCTTGACTCCTTTCTTTCTGTAATTAACATCTAATCCATTGGCCTGACATGAGTCTCATCTAGTATCTCCCACTTCCTACAACTGCACCACTCATGTCATTTCCTATCTCTCTCCTAGTTTGTTGCAACACTCTCTAGTTGGTCCCCACCCCTTTTCCCCTTGCCATCTATACTCAACACAGCTTCCAGAGGGATCACTTTAAAACGTAAGTCGAATGTGACCTTCCTTTTCCCCTTACTGACAAACATTGGTGTTGTACCTGGATACTCAAGTACAAGTCAGAGTCTCTACAATGGTGAAGTAAACAATCACATAAATGGCTGCAATTCTCCACTCCTCCCTGTATCTGCCAACTTTGCAAAGTAACTGTACAACTCCTCCCAGCAAAATGTGGAGTCTTTTTCCCCACACCTTGAATCTGGGCTGGCCTTGTCATTTGCTTTGGCTAAACACAGTGTAGAGGATAGTGTGCCACGTCTGAGCCTGGGCCTTTATTGGAACTCTGCTGTGCCCACATAAACAAGTCCAGGCTAGTCTGCAGGATGGTGAGAGACATGTGGTCTAGTTACCTCCTTGCCCCAGCTGGCAGCCAGTCAACAGTCAATAGTCAGACATGGGAATGAGGCCATTCTAAGATAGCCAGCCTTAAACCAAGCCACCACATGATCCTCAGTGAGCAAATCCAGCTGAGATAAGCCCAGCCTGGCCAAGATCAGCAGAGCCCAGCTGAACCACAGAATGAGGAGCAGTAGAAGAGGCTTATTGATTTTAGCTACTAGGTTTTGTAGCTGTGTTTTATGCGACATTTTTGTGGCAATAAAAAAGTGATAAAAATGACTCACAAGGCCCACCATGATCTCTAAATTCTCTTAATCTCTGACTTTATCTTCTACTTTCTGGAAGCCTATTCACCAGCATCTCCTTGCTTTTCCTGGACTGTACCAAGTGTGCTCCAGCCTTAAGGCCTTTGTACTTGCTGTGTTCTCTGCCCAGAATATTTGTCTTTATATACACCCACTGCTACTCTGATCATTTCCTTATATGCTTAAATGACACTTCAGGAAAGGTGATATTCAAAATATTTTTAAACATTAGGACAAGAGAACTGACTAATAGGGATCAGAATAGAGCAGGATCAAGGGTCCTGGTTGCCTGCTGGTGAACTAGGAATTCATCCTTTAACAGCTGGACTGTGGGGAAGTTTCCAAGAGAGAGGCCGGGACAGCCAAGTTGGATAAGACAACAATAAAGAAGCTCTAGGCCATACTAGTTGAACAACTGGTAAGAAAATATTATGGTATTTTAACAGAAAGATCAGCTCTGATTATGAGGAAGATGTCCGCCCACCATCCCATACCCCATCTCCCTCATTCCAGCATACTCTCTAGGTACCTTGTTTTACTTCAGATTTCCCCAAAGCACTTTAATTACCATCTGATTTATAACATATTTGTCTATTTACTTGTTGATTACATTTCTGCCCTTCTCCTTTTAGAACAGTGATCCAATCAAAGCTTCTGTAATGATGGAAATGTTCCACCTCTGAGCTGTCCAATATAGTAGCCATAAGCCACACATGATTAGTAAGCACCTGAAATGTGGCTGTGGTGAGTGAGAAAATTGAACTTTTAATTTTATTTAATTTTTATTACTATAAATTTAAATAGCCTCCTTTAACTAATTTTTAAAATTTATTTGTTTGTTTTAGAGGTAGGGGAGGGGCAGAGGGAGAAGGAGAGAGAGTATTAAGCAGAATCCATGTTGAGTGGATCTTAACATGGGGTTCGTTCTCACGACCCTGAGATCACAACTTGAGCTGAAGCAAGAGTCAGACACTTAACTCACCTAGGCACCCCACCTTTTGTAACTATTACCTATCATAGTGAATAGCACAGCTCCAGAATATAATAAAGTAAGGACTTTTGCAACTTCTTCAATACTGTATCCTCAGTGCTTAGAACAGAATTTGGCTGAATAAATGAATGAGCAAACGAACAAATATGGTAGGCAGGGATAACATTAGATAAGAGGATCTGTCCATACCAAACACTCTAATTCCCATTGGAGGCTACGATAGGGGACAGTTTGGGGAACACAGAAAATGGACTTCTTACCTACTCCCCACATCAAGCTCTCACTTTGGTGGGATATACTGAGTAGGGGAAGAGTCCTCATCTGGATCACAGTGCATTTATTTTTCACCCTTATCTCAACCAGTTAACAATGGGCCAGGCCAAATAAGAGGTTTTCACTGGCCCATCCTTGTGGAATATCAATGAAGAACAGGACCCTATAACACTGGTATTTTCATAGCTCCAGTTTTCAGGGGCACCTAGGACAGAGATAAGATGCTACAGAATGACTCCCCTGTAAAAGCAAAAAAAGCCCACACATGGGAACTGTTCTTCCTACTGACACTGTGGGGCTGGGAAGATCAGCAGGGAGATAGACCTGTACCCAAGTGTCAGGCAGTGCTCAGCGACTCTGGGAACCAGTCGCAAGCATGCATGCCGACAGCAACCAGCCCCAGCCACTGACCCAACCCAGGACCAATAGTAGCTAATATTATACTCTTATTGCACTATGTAAACTGGTTTACTTGTGACTGTCCTAGTTATACCTGCTGTCCTAACACGCAGTCTGTGAAGCATCCTTTTACTCTCAAAAGTGTCCTGATAAATTATAGAATATGATAACTTGTATGGTCATTTCATGTCTTAGTGAGCTCTTGCTGTGTGTCAGGCATTGTTTTAAGCATTTCACTTTTTTTTTACTCTTACATTTATACCTTGCAACCCAGAGGGTAAATATTATTGCTACTCAACAAGGAACCTGAGAGGCAAAAGGGTTGGCTTGCTGTTCTGGAACTAACAGGTTTAGACTTTGGTGGTAACTAGATAAATAAGCATCAGGAGCCTCCTTCCTAGGGCTCTTAGGAACGTCATGTAGATCAAGCACCTCCTCCCAAAACATGTTTCCATTGGAGAGCTGGCCTGCCAGGGAAGAGTCTTTCTAATGTCATACAATTGCTTCTTCACCCAAGCAATCAGCAACAGGATAATTCCTGGGGTAAAGGCGCTTGTGTCTGTTCTCATGGGACCATTTCTCGAATCCAGCAAAGCAATGCTCACACTCTGGCCTAAAGTCACGAGAGTCGATGCTTCTCCCATGGGAGGATTTGAAACTCTCGGATGGGGCCTTCCACGGCCACATCCAAAGAAAGCCAACAGAGGCCCTGTTGGAGAGTATGGGTGGGGAAGTCCAATCCATTCCAAGCCTGGTGTCTTCTCGATAGACTCAGCATGTCAAATCAGGGCTGAGGAAGAAATAGGCAAACCAGAATTTGGTTTGAGGAGGAGATGGACACCAACCACAGTTCTGCAATTCAAAGCAGAATCAAATTAACTCATGAATTTGGATGATTTCCAGTTTGCTTATAAATGTCACAGAAAGGCAGTGGCAACACCATGGCTGTATTCTCTCTTTTTTCACTTTTCTTTAGAGTCTTTTTTAAAAGAAGCTTTCAGCTCAGTGTATCATTGAGAATGTTGACAATAGCTTACCACTGAATAGCTCTTTATGATATAGAAAGTGTCTTTCAAAAAAAATGTCTTTCACATCTGTTATTCCAAATGGGCCTGACACCAACCTAATGAGGTATACAATTCTGTTATTAATAACCTTGTTTTAAAAGCAAATCCACTAAGGTTTAATGAAGTTAAGTGATTTGCCCAAACTCACCTGTGCTGTGACAATAATAAGCGTCATTTACAGAGCGCTTAAGTGCTTTGCATACATCATTTCAACGCTCGCAGCCGATCATGAGTGGGAGATGTAGTTTTCCTGGGGAGCAGAGCCTAGGTAGGGTGCCTGCCCAAAGTCAAAAGTCATCTAGCTGAGGAGCGGTGGAGCTGGGAGAGGAGCTCAGCACCACTCAGAGCCCAGTCTGATCTGAAATACCATGTTTTTCCCAACACATCAGGGAAGCTTATGTTTCTAAAGTTTTACTTGAAATGGGAGGAACTGTCTTACTAGGAGCCAGGGACTCTCAGTGGACAAAGAGAGGTGGGTGAGAAGGAATCCCAGAGTGAAATAAGAGGGTCTGAGAAGTGTCCACACAACTAATCTCTTTACTAATATAATTTGATGTGTATACTTGACTGCCCTGTGAAATTGGAATTAGTTACATTTTACAGATGAGGAAACTAATACTTTGTGATCACAAAGCTAGTTAGCGACAAATTCAAGATGTGAGCTGATTTTAAAGACCATGCTTTTAACAGACGACACAATTTACATATAACAGAAGGCACAGGTTTTAAGTCTACAGTACCGTTCATTCTGACAAATGTATATAATCAGCGCTCTAAACTGTACCTATTAAACAATATATATATATATATATATATATATATATATATATATATATATATATAGTGGTTCTGTGTCTATGGAGAACTGACACTTATATAAGTCTACAGATCTATCTGTAGAGAACTGACATCTTAATAATTTTGAATCTTCAAATTCATGCATATATCAGGCCATTACTTAAGTTCTCTTTGATTTCTCTGAGCAATATTTTACAATTTTCAGGTCTTGAGTATCTTTTTTAGATGTACATTCCCAAGTATTAGATGGTTTTTGATGTTACTATAAAGAGTATTTTTTTAATTTCATTTTATAATTGTTGGCTATAACATACAGGAACACATTTTGCTTTTTTAAAACCCTGATATTTCATCCAGTGACCACAGAAGACTTTTAAGTAGTGTAATGAAATGATCAAAGGGGTATTTTAAGAATAATCAGAATTGTTCACCACCACCTTGGTTGGATGCATCCCCATGAGCATAGGGGAGACTTAGTCTGAGCAGGACCACAGACTGTACTGACCTCGGACAACTGCTTGCACCATTTGCGCTTCTGTTCACGGATGTTTGCCTTGGGGCCAGAGAATGTGGATAGATGGTGGCAAACCCATTCATCATCCCAACTGGCAAAATTGCTCAAAGCACAGAGCCCAGGAATGGGAGTGCAGTGGCATCCTCTTAGGCTTTGAAGATTGAAGGAATGCTACTATAAAAGACATGCTATGCCACAACTCTCCTGCACCTAAGTTGATGGAAGCTGAGGAGGGGAATGTTAACTATATAGTTTTTGAAGCTCAGGTAAATTGTGAGGATATTCATTTACATACAAGTTTGTCATCAGCTTCTCCTTTTCTGCACCCTGGCTTTCTGGCACTGACTGGGAAATCTCGATGGGGTCCTGACAATCCTGTATCATTTTCTGCTTCTATTTTTATAAATCATTGGGCTGGACTTGGGAGAACTTTCAAACACCCCTTTACTTTGTAGGAACATTCCAAAACTTTAAGCTTATTATTATTTTACTAAAGCAGGGAAGTTGACAGAAAGCTTTTAATTTGCTTAGAAAATGACAAAAGGAGAAAAAAAACAAAAAAGCCTAAACATCCTCACCTTAAATATCCTGTTCTTTTCTTTCTTTTTGGTAACTCGTTTGCTTACCCTGATAAGTATAACGTTTCATGCCTTTCTTCAATATGATTCAAAATTTCAAAATATACTCTATATCACAAATAAAAATGAACTGAACAATGTTAGAGCATATCTATTTTCAAACTCTGAATGCTTGCAAAGGTTCTGACATGTCTCTTCTCTATAGTTCAAACATATTTATTTTAAAAGTGCATTTTCAAGGTATCTTTACTAGTGTTCAACTGTGAAGGAATGGAAGATGTGGGTAAAATTCATTGGAGCCTGGAGACAATAGTTACTGCATAGATTTTTTTTTTTTTTTTTTACCTCGACTCATTTGTAAATCACCTTATATAGCTTTGACAGTGTGTACATTTATAGAACTCTTCAAAGTTTCCTTCAAGTCTATGAACTTATTATATCCAGAGTGTGATGTATGGAAAGGTAGGAAAACTTTATTTTTGGTGCTCTTGGAAGGGCTCTAAGGGCAGATCTAATCCCACCACATCACTTCCCAGGTGAATACAGCAACACCAGAGAGGCTGTGTAATCTGTGAAAGTCACATAGCTAGCTGGGGGTGTAGCTTGGTTGAGGACCACACCTCTTGATTCTTGAGAGGATTTTTTCTGTTCCTTTACATAGCTTTAAACCTTCTCCTCCACTTTTTTTTTTTTTTTCCCTCCTCCACTTTTATTTTCCCAGTAGGACCCTGGTACCTTCCTCTTGCCCCATCACAGCACCCTACTGACCTTACAGCCTTTATCAATCCCTGCAGTTTTCAAATCAAAATGTACCCACCCCCATTTCCTCTGTGTTGCTGTTCCTGGGGTCCTACCACTGTTGAATCTGAAGAGCCAGTGTGGAACTGAATATTAATGGCTATTTATGGTTCAGTTTTGCTTCTTGTCTAAAGAAACTTGAATGCCTTATCTCATGGGCAACTAATCACAATATTTCCAAGAGTTAAATTTATTGACATCTCACTGTGTGCCAGACACTGTGCTTAAGGATTTCATATAAATTATGTCACGGATATTGTGTGCATTATGTCATTATCTCATTTGAGGAATGAGTTATAAGAGGCAAGTCCAGTGAGTGATATATTTAGAGACAGGTGGGGTTATCCTGCCCTCTTTTTAGTGATATCATTCAGGCAACAGCCTGCTGTCCTGGGCACAAGGCCAGAAGTTGAGAGGAGCCTGCCTTCTTCTCCATGTTCTTCAGTTTTCTGCCTACTGAGTCCTATGTGCATGCCCTGGAATGCCCAAGCAATGGGCATTGCTGCCTGCTGGGGCATTGCCACAGCTGCTTTTCTAGCTAAGCTTCTCAGAGCTGGGGCTGCTAATATGCCCCCGGTATTCCAGGGCTCTGAAACTCATTGTTCGCCAAAGGGCAACAGCCAGGCTGCAAAACACCACATGTGGCTTAAATGGAGAAGTGCCTAGAAAAGAGGCCCTTAATGTTAAGTTATTCATAGTTTTCTACTCAGCAAATTGCCTTTAGTACTCATTCTCCTGATTTGACAGAACAAAAACAAAACAAAAGGGTAACTGTCAGAAAACAACCGTCCCAAAAAAAAAAAAAAAAAAAAAAATCCAAATCTCATGGACCTTCTATATTGACTTTACTTTAACTCTTGCTTGAAATGACTGCTTTAGGGTTTACTAATATCTCCAGTGAAAGATCCAATATGGAAACACCCCCATCTGTATAGCACTTTATGGTTTCAAAAGCAGTGCATAATAGCAACTTTGACTTTCAACACTGGGTGTTTTGGGGGTTTATCTCTCAGATGCAGGTCTTAAAAGTTGGGGTGCCAGGGGCACCTGGGTGGCTCAGTGGGTTAAGCCGCTGCCTTCGGCTCAGGTCGTGATCGCAGGGTCCTGGGATCGAGCTCCGCATCGGGCTCTCTGCTCAGCAGGGAGCCTGCTTCCTTCTCTCTCTCTCTGCCTGCCTCTCTGCCTGCTTGTGATCTCTCTCTGTCAAATAAATAAATAAACTCTTTTAAAAAAAAAGTTGGGGTGCCAGATGCAGGGTTTGAACACTTTGCTCCTCAGGGAGAAGCTCAGGGTTGTGAACTCTCTCCTGATTGTGGCTCACTGTGCTGGGGGTGGGGGTTATGACAAGATTGTAACTCGGCCTCTCTTACCTGAGGATGTGGATTTTTCTTTTGTTTACCTACTTCAGTGTGGATTTTTCTTTTGTTTACCCCACATGTAGGAGTTGCTCAGCCATTTTTTGTTTTTGTTTTTGTTTTCTAGAGGAAGTGGTTCCATATGTCGCTGTTGACTCTACGTATCCATGGGAGGAGGTGAGATCAGGATCCTCCTACACTGCCATCTTGAACTGGTCTCATAACAACGCTGAGAAGGATATGCAAATTAGTGAAGGTAGCGGTCAACTTCAAATACAATGTTCTTTTCTTACCTACTTCATACAGCTATACCTTTGGCAAAATTGAGCCATGAATATACAGAGGTTTCTTATACCCCACTAGGAGTGGATATTCTTATATTGCGAACACCTTATTTTGTCCCCTTTGAGAGTGTGTTGAAAATTCCCAGGGTGCTCTGAGTGTCTTATTGAAAACAATGGCTAATAGGAGCCATGTCTAGTCTCCTACTGTATGTGTACTAATTTCCGTTGTCCATCTTTTTGTTATCTGATTCATCTATCATTGCATTGGAAAAGTATAGCATGCAAACTCCTGCTAAACCACTTAATTTTGTGTGTGTGTGTGTGTGTGTGTGTGTGTCTGTGTGTGTATGTGTGTTTCTTTGGAATGAGAATATTAAAAAAGATTCAATCAACAGAATGAATAAAGTCATTCAATAGATGACAGAATAAAGTCATTCAACAGATACACTGTGGACTTGATCATCTGAGCTAGTACAGCCTAATCATCACTGGGGATCATAAGTGTCAATCATCGTCTCACTCTGTGTCAGTGATGAACTAAACTCATCCCTCAGACTGGAAAACAGTATTGAGTGGGAGGAGCCAAGTGGCTGAAGAAAGTTTTAAAAGGGGGCATATAAGTTTTAGGTGTTTTTACTAAAAAGACAAAGTTTTCGCTAGATCATTCCTACATGTGGGATAGATGACACCAGAAGATGAACAGAAAGCCTGAAGGAAAGGATCCCTGGAGAAGTGTCTGGATATTTACATCAATCTGTCTACATTGGATCATGTTTAGTTATCTTAGAATCTTAATTGTTATCTTATATAATATTGAGCTATTGGAATATTCTTTATTTCATTTGCTAAACTCTTTAGGCATTGTATTTTTAAGAAGAGATAGCTTTCATTTGTATATTTTTATTTGTATATTTTTTGTATACAGCTATTTTTTTTTGTATACAGCTATTTGTATATTTTTATTTTGTTTAGCTTTATCTGGGACCCAAGAGCAGAAATGATAAAAGGAATCTCCTTTTATCATCTCCCTCAAGTTGTTCAGTATCTTCTTGGGGCCCAGATACTATGAAAAATTATCTTAGAAACTCTTTTTTGCTCAAAACTGGCTGACGTTTGTCTCAATAAAGGGCTGTTTCCTTAAGTCACCTTCGCCCCTTACCTTAAATTACAGCTAGAGAATTTAAAATGGAGAATTTCTAGTCCAGGATAAGCAACTTTGTGGTACAAATTCCTCCATTGCCTTCTTCCTTGATCACCAAATGAGCAAGCACATTTTCCCATTGAACCTGGCTGTGTGTAGATAGTAATATAATTCCTATTTACAGATGAAGAAACAGAAATTTCAGTAACTTCTGTAATTCTCTATGACTCTGAAGCCATTATTTTCCAGGAAATCAGTACTACTTGATCAGAGTTGGCAACTAATATGAAATTTATTTGCCACCATGGTCTACTTCAACCTCACTAGTTTTCATGAGGAGCAGTAAGTCCAGAGAGTTTGAATAATGTAAGAGAAAAGGCTCTGTAAATTTTTAAAGAATGCCAAAGATGTTGTTTTTTAATTAATTATCAAGGATACAAACCCAGGTAAGTTACAGCAATTCTGAAATTTCAGTGAACATCGGAATCACCTCTTTGGTTTGTAAAAACAGATTGCCAGGCCACACCCCAGAGTGCTGATTCAGTAGTTTTAAGGGCTGGGCCAAGAATTTTCATTTCTGACAGATTCCCATGGAATGCTGGTGCTACTGGTCTATGAACCACTGGTTTGCAGCTTACCTGAATTCAAATTTCTTATCCAGAAATATTTCTTTATTTTCTTTTACATGGTTCCTAAGTTTTGAAAATATTTTATAAAATACAGTTTCTTTACTATTGCATGTGAATATATTTTAAGGCAGGAAAAGAAAATCAAACTGGCTTTTGTAGATGTTTTTCTTCAGCTGTCTAGCCTCCCTTCTTGTGTATTCAGTGAAATGTTCATGTTGATAAATGTAAATATGTAATCATTGGACAAGAGCCAACATGGATTTTAACACTAATTGGAAGAAAAATTGAACCTAGGTATATGAGAAAAGAATTAGAAATCAGGATAAGGATAGAGTAGGTCATAGGAAGTTAGGAAATGGAAACCATTTGTAAAGAAATGCATTAGATAAAGCTTGATGTTAGAGAAGAGAGCACAGAGATTTGGGCACCAAAGACTTACATGACACCTCAGGTATCAATAAATCCATCTGTGGTAGACCCATTCATTGCGCATGAAAGATAACCAAATGAACTCTGACTCATTTGTTTGCAGGGCCACCATGTGAAGTGGGAACGAGACTTTTCTAAGGAGGCTTCAGAGAGCAGAAATGGCACCAGTATGCCAAGATTTAGGGAGGCAAAGATAGAACTCCTTAATAACCACTTCAACTGGAGATGTGCTGGGTTGCCTCCAGCACAGAAATTCCCTAACACTGGAATTGTCTGAGTCAGGTGACTGCTGGGAAAGAACTTGAGCACCAAGTGTGGAGGCAAGCCCTGGAGATGGGGAGATTAGATGAGTCTGAGTTTTTCTGGGACCAGGGGAACTCGAGGACGCTCTAATGTAAAGTAAAAATAAAAACAAGGTGGTAGACAGGAGACATTGACTTACTTCACTGATGCCAAGAAAGAGGCTGGCTTTGGACTCACAGGACTAGTTCAACTTGCAGCCCCATATGTCCTTGCTGCTCTCTATCCCTCAGAGACACTGTTCCATCACCTATGGAACAGGTACAGAAACAGCTGCCCAACAGTGTCCCAGTGAGCAGTAAATGGTGTGCCACACAGAAATCTCCCATACTGTCCATGGCTGTAGGAGTTTGATAAATGTTCATTATTCTCTCTACTCTCCCCTCTGGAAAAGTAGGGAAGACTTGACCCAGGAAATGGCTGAATTTAGGAAATTCAAAAGGTTAGGGTCTCTAAGAGTTATCTTTGAGAAGTACTTTCACAAAAGAGATGATGTTAAACTTTGCATCTTCCTCTATGCTTCTCTATTTCCTTCTCTGGACCTGAGATCCCAGAGATATTTCACTTTAATAGCAGTTTCTTGAAAACAATGGCCTGAATTTAAATCAGTAAGAATCAGTGAGTACTGACAAATCATTCAGAAAAGAAGAGAGGATTAGTGGCTCAAGATTCTTCCTCCAATAGGATACCTCTTCCCCTAAGGCTCAGGTGGCAAAAGTGAGCCTTGATGGCAGCAGAGAATCTTTCAGAACTGATCAAAGCAAATAGAAACTAAAGCAAAAGCTGATACAAATATGATATTTAGGTTGCAAGCTGATACATACTGGATGTGCCTGGGTTTGGGAAGGAGAGTGTTTTATTCAGCTTTGACCTAAGCAAGTGTCAAGAAACAACTGAACTTGTCTGAGAAGCTTTGTTAATATAAGTACTTTCTGAAATGGTGTGTATAGATGGTTATGATATCTATCATATGTTATCAGGCTAGGAAAGAGGGGATTTCGAAAAATTTGTTTTCAAAAAAGACATTGGATCTGATAAGGTAGAGAATTACTGATCTGAACAAACAGCATCTGAAGTTTCACTGGCTACTTTCAGTAAGGGTAGGGAGGAGAGGGTTAATGAGACTAAAGGAAAGGGCATCTGTTCCTCAATGGGAGAGACAATCTCCTCCTTCCACTAAACACATGGAGCTTGCAGCCGTCTTGTGACTATCAGAGGACAAAGGTACATACACTAAGCGTTCTTGAGCAGTGGATTTACAGTCCTGAGACACATCTGGAGCCTGCCCTGCATGCATATAGACTTTGGAATGTGAGATAATGAATTTCATAATTGTTTAAGTTAGTTTTAATTGTGTTTCTTAGACTTAAAGCCAAGTATACTCTAACTATAAAGGGTAAGATGGGAGATTACTTGTTCTTGTTATCATCTCTGAAGCAAATAATTTTTTTTAAAAACACTATGTCCTGGTATTATTTTAAATTCTTTGAACAAAATTTTAAGGGATTTTTTTTTTAAGTAAGGATGGAGGACTACTGATGTAGATATTAATCTTTCTTTTATGCTTCATAAAAACCTCAAAGAGTCTTGGAATTTCAAAGGCTAAATCAATCAGTTGATTTAATCTATTTAGTTAAAAAATAGTTAATTCTATAAAAATTTAGAGGTGTTCCATTTTTAGCTATCAAGGGTAAGCAATAGTTTAAATGGCTTCATTATTTCACTTTCTATCCAGTTATGTGGCCTCATGCAGATAGGATATTGTAACATCAGAATTTAGTAACTAGTAATATTGTACCAAGTGTGATTAATACATTGTGCAGCCAGAACTCAATGAAGCAATTTTCAATGTCCTATAAATAGCAAGATTCTGCAAAAATGAGGGTCATATTCCTGGCAAATGTGTCACAGCTAATGTCTATCAACTGACTAATGTTCATTAGCATTCAACCCATTAATAGATTGTCTTTCTGTGGACATTTCTGTTCTTAATTTATAGTTCTTTGCGGTGTCGTAGAAATAGCATGTTCTTTGAGGCTAAACCTGGGCTGAAATCCCAACTTGGATACTTATTAACATAGTAACTTTGGTCAAATTACTTGATGTCGCTAAACTTTAGTTTCTTTGTTTATTAAATAGGGATATAAAAACAAACTATATCATTAGGTTGTTATACAGATAGAATTTAGAATTTCTTATGTAAAGAAAATAAAAATGTAACTTTGTATATTAAATAATCAATGCATGTTATTGTCCTTTTTTTCCTTTCCCCTAACTTTTCTCATTAAGGATTTCCAAAACCTCAATGTTTAGAATGGAAAAGTGGGCCTAAGCATGACCTGAGCAAAAGGGTATTCAGAAATTTCTATGAAAGTCTGGTAAGCTAGTGACACTAGCCATCAAAGACCAATTTAGATGACTCTGAGGAGTCTCCTGGGATAGAAGGCAAGCTTTCTGTTTTTGCCATCAGACATACCTGAGGAAGTCTGGGGTTTTTGTGGGACTGGACACCTGCTGTACAGGGCTGAGACACCTCTGTGTGGGGGTGAGAGTGGGAGGCTCCCCTTAGCCACCACTGAACTCATAGACAGAGGGAAGGGTGACACAGTAACTGCTGTTCAGTTTTGTTTTATATTGTTTTCCCAGTCACTGCCTGAATTCTAGAACAAAGATCCTGTAAAAAAGCAAAAACAGTTTCTAACAAGATATTGGGATAGATAACATACAGTGTTATATTAGTTTCAGGCATACAATATAGTGATACAACAAATCCTATGTTCACCCTATGCTCATCACAACAAGTGCCCTCCTTAATCTCCATCCCCCAGTTCACCCATCCTCCCACCCACATCCCCTCTGGTAACCATCAGTTTGTTCTCTATAGGTAAAGGTCTGTTTCTTGGTTTCTCTCTCTCTCTCTGTCTTGTTTTCCCCCTTTGTTTATTTCTTAAATTCTACATGTGAGCGAAATCATATGGTTATTTATCTTTCTCTGACTTATTTTGCTTAACATTATACTATGTATCTCTCTCTCTCTCTCTCTCTCTCTCTCTCTCTCTATATATATATATATATATATATATATATATACTCTATGAGTATCCATGTTGTTACAAATGGCAAGACTTCATCCTTTTTGATTGCTGAATAATATTCCACAGTAGATATACCGCATCTTCTTTACCTGTTTTATCTACCAATGGACACTTGGTTTGCTTCCATAATTTGGCTATTGTAAATAATGATGCAATAAACATAAGGGTGCATGTATCCCTTTGAATTAGTGTTTTTGTATTTTTAGGGTAGTTCTAATTTTAACTTTTTGAGGAACTTCCTCAGAGTGGATGCTCCATCTTGCCTTCCCACCAACAGTGCATGAGGGTTCCTTTTTCTCCACATTTTCTCTTAACACTTGTTTCTTATGTGTGTGTGAGATGATATATCATTGTGGTTTGCATTTGCATTTGCATTTCCCTGATGATGAGTGATATTGAGCATCTTTTCATGTGTTGTTTTCATGTAGGCCATCTGAATCCCTCCTTTGGAAAAATGTCTGTTCATGTCTTCTGCCCATCTTTAATCAGATTATATGGGTTTTTTTTTTTTTATGCTGAGTTGTATAAGGTATTTATATACTTTGGATAATAACCCTTTATCAAATATGTCATTTGCAAATATCTTTTCCCATTCAGTAGGTTGTCTTAAAGTTTCCTTGGTTGTTTCCTTTGTTGTGTGGAAGCTTTTTATTTTGATGTAGTTCCAGAAGTTAGTTTTGCTTTTATTTCCCTTGCCTCAGGAGACATCTAAAAAGACGTTGCTACCATCGATTTCAGAGAAATTATTGCCTGTTCTTCTAGGATTTTTATGGTTTCATGTCTCAAATTTATGTACTTAAGCAATTCTGAGTTTATTTTTGTGTATGGTGTAAGAAAGTGGTTCAGTTTCATTCTTTTACATTGTTGTCCTGTTCCCAACAACATTTGTTGAAGAGACACTCTTTTGCCTAATATATATTCCCTCCTCCTTTGTTGAAGATTAATTGTGGGTTTATTCTTGTGCTTTCTATTCTGCTCCATTCATCTACCTGTCTATTGTGCCAATACCATACTGTTTTGATTACTACAGCTTTGTTATATAACTTTAAGTCTGGAATTCTGATACTTCCAGTTTTGTTTTTCTTTTTCAAGATTGCTTTGGCTATTTGGGGTCTTTTGTGGTTCCATACAAATTATAGGATTGTTCGTTCTAGTTCTCTGAAAAATATTTTTGGCATTTTGATAGGGATTGCATTAAATTTGTATACTGCTTTGGGTTGTATGGAGATTTTAACAATATTTGTTCTTCCAATCCATGAGCATGGAATGTTTTTCCATTCTTTTAGTGTCATCTTCAATTTCTTTCATCAGTGTTTTCAGCGTACAGGTCTTTCACCTCTTTGGTTAATTTATTCCTTGGTATTTTATTATTTTGGTGTAATTGTAGATGGGATTATTTTCTTAATTTCTTTCTGCTGCTTCATTACTAGTGTATAGAAGTGCAGTGGATTTCTGTACACTGATTTCATATCCTGTAACTACTGAATTCATTTATCAGTTCTAGTTTTTTTGGTGGAGTCTTTAGGGTTTTATGTATAGAGTATCATGTCATCTGTAAATAATGAAAGTTTTAACTACTTCCTTACCAATCTGTATGTCTTTTATCTCTTTTTGCTGTATGATTGCTGTGACTAAGACTTCAGGTACTTTGTTGAATAAAAGTGGTTAAGAATGGACCTCCTTATCTTGTTCGTGACCTTAGGGGAAAAGCTCAGTTTTTCACTATTGAGTATGATGTTAGCTATGGATTTTTCCATATATGGCCTTAATTTTGCTGAAATATGTTTCCTTTAAACCTGCTTTGTTGAGCATTTTTATTATGAATGGACATTATACTTTGTCAAATTCTTTTTCTGTGTCTTTGAGATGATCCTAAGGTTTTATTGTTTCTCTTATTGATGTAATGCATCATGTTGATTGACTTATAAATATTGAATCACCCTTGGATTCCAGGAATAAATCCCACCTGATTAAGGTAAATGATTTTTTTAATGTGCTGGATTCAGTTTGCTGGTATTTTGTTGAGGATTTTTGCATCTATGTTCATTGAGATATTGGCCTATAGCTCTCTCTCTCTCTCCCACTCTCTTTCATGGTGTCTTTATTAGTTTTGGTATCCGGGTAATGCTGGCTTCATAGAATGAATTTGGAAGTTTTTCCTTCCTTTCTATTTTTTGGAAAAGTTTGAAAAATTTTGGAGAAGTTTCAAAAAATAAACTCTTCTCAAATTATTTGTAGAATTTGTCTGCAAAGTTGTTGGGTCCTGGACTTCTATTTGTTAGGATTTTTTTTTTAAAGATTTTATTAATTTATTTGACAGACAGAGATCACAAAGTAGGCAGAGAGGCAGGCAGAGAGAGAGGAGGAAGCAGGTTCTCTGTTGAGCAGAGAGCCCGATGCGGGGCTCGATCCCAGGACCCTGGGATCATGACCCGAGCCAAAGGCAGAGGCTTTAACCCACTGAGCCACCCAGGCGCCCCTGTTAGGATTTTTTTGATTACTGATTCAATTTCCTTGCTGGTTTTTGGTCTGTTCAAATTTTCTATTTCTTCCTGATACAGTTTTGAGAAGTTATGTGTTTCTAAAAATGTATCCACTTCTCAGTCATCCAATTTGTTGACACACAGTTTTCACAATATTCTTTTACTTTTTTTTTTTTTTTTTTTTGGTGAGTTTGACTAAAGGTTTATCAATTTTGTTGATCTTTTCAAAGAAACTACTCCTGGTTTCATTTTCATTAATCTGTTCTATTGGATTTTTTTAGTTTCTATATCATTCATTTCTGCTCTAATCTTTATTATTTCCATTTCCTTCCTTTTGCTAGTTTGAGGTTTTGTTTTTTGTTCTGTTTTTTTTTTTTTTTTTTTTCTCTTAGGTATAAGGTTAGGTTGTTTGTTTGAGATTTTTCTTGCTTCTTGAGATAGGTCTATATTGCTATAAACTTCTCTCTTTGTACCACATCCAAAAGATTTTGGACCATTGTGTGGTTTTTTTTTTTGAAGAAAACAGAAAGTAATTTTTTTATTGTTGTTTTTACATTTTTGAGAGAGGGGTGGGATAGAGGGAGAGAGGAAGAAGTGGGAGAGAGAAAAAGAGGGAAGGGAGAGAGACTGATTCCCTTAAAAATCTGGTGACAATTAAAACCCTTGTTATTTGTAGCAATTTATATTTACAAGGAAGCCAGAAAGTCAGCATTTATTATTCTCTTATGTTTTCATGAACATGATTTAACATGTGTTTTTTTGTAGAGAGGGACCATTGTGTTTTAATTTTTGTTTGTTTCCAGGTGATTTTATTTCTTTGATTTCTTGGTCAACCCATTCAATTGTTAGGAGCCTGTGATTTAACCTTCATGTTTTTGTGGTCTTTTAAGATATTTTCTTGTGGTTGATTTCTAGTTTCATAGCATTGTGGTCAGAAAGATGCATGGTATGACTTTGATGATTTTGAATTTGTTGAGACTTGTTTTGTGGCCTAATATGTGATCTGTTCTGGAGTATGTTCCATGTGCATTTAAAAAAAACGTGTATTCTGATGCAATGTTCTGAATGTTCTGAACATTGAATGTTCTGAATGTATGTGTTAGATCCATCTGGTCCAGTATGTCATTCAAAGTCATTGTTTCCTTACTGATTTTCTGTTTGAAAAATCTGCCCATCAGTGTAAATGGAGTGTTAAAGTCTTCTACTATTATTGTATTACTATTGATTATTTCCTTTATGTTTTTTATCAACTGTTTTATGTATTTGGGTATTCCCTTCTTGGGTGTATAAATATTTACAATTGTTATATTTTCTTAGTGGTTTGTCCCTATTATTATTATTATTATTATTAAATCTAGTTTATAAATATATAAAATATATATATAAATATATATAATATATAAATCTATGTCTTTTAATTAGAGCACTTAGTCCATTTACATTTAATGTAATTATCAACAGATAAGTATTTTTTGCCATTTCTTTTACTTGTTTTGTGGTTGTTTTTGCTCTCTTTCATGGTTTGCTGGTTGTTGGTAGTGATATACTGGAATTTCTTTATCTTTATTTTTTGCATATTCACTACACATTTTTGATTTGTGCTTATCCCTCAGTTTATATATAACACCTTCTGTATATAAGAGTCTATATGAAATTGATAGTCACTTAAGTTTGAACCCATTCTTTACTCCTCTTTCCCACCAGTGTTCTAGGTATATGGTGTCATATTTTACATCCTTTTGTGAATCCCTTGACTGATTTTTACAGATATACTTATTTTTACTGCATATGTGTTTCCTTCTTTTCTTACTCTTACTCATGGTCTTTCCTTTCTACTCAGAGTCCCTTTTAACATTTCTTGTAGGGTTAGTTTAGTAATTATGAATTCATTTAGTTTTCGTTTGTCTGAGAAGGTTTTTATCTCCTTCTAATTTGAATGATAGCCTTGATGGATAGAGTATTCTTGGCTGAAGATTCTTTCCCTTTTAGCAATTTGAATACATCCTTCCCTGTCTTCTGGTCTGCAAAGTTTCTGCTGAAAAATCTACTGATAGCCTTATTAATTAATTAACTAATTAATTATATATAACTATCTTCTTTTCTCTTGGAGCTTTGATTTTTTTTCTTTATCACTACTTTTTGCATCTTAATTCCTATGGGTTTTGATAAGATTCCAGCCTTACACTGAGGGCTTTTATCCACTTCAAGTTTATCTTTGTGTGTGGTGTAAGAGAATGGTCAAGTTTCATTCTTTTACACAGAGCTGTCCAATTTTGCCAACACGATTTATTGAAGAGACTGTCTTTTCTTCACTGTATATTTTTCCTGCTTTGTTGAAGATTAGTTGACCATAGAGTTGTGGGTCCATATCTGGGCTCTCTACTCTGTTCCACTGGTCTATGTGCCTGTTTTTGTGCCAGTATCATGCTGTCTTGGTAATCACAGCTTTGTAGTAAAGCTTAAAATCAGGCAACGTGATGCCACCAGTTTCGTTTTTCTTTTTCAACATTTCCTTAGCAATTCAGGGTCTCTTCTGGTTCCATACAAATTTTAGGATTGTTTGTTCCAGCTCTTTGAAAAATGCTGGTAGAATTTTGATCAGGATGGCTTTGAAAGTATAGATTGCTCTAGGCCGTATAGACACTTTAACCATGTTTATTCTTCCAATCCATGAGCATGGACTGCTTTTCCATCTTTTTGTGTCTTCTTCAATTTCCTTCATGAGTGTTCTGTAGTTCCTTGAGTACAGATCCTTTACTTCTTTGGTTAGGTTTACTCCCAGGTATCTTATGGGTTTTGGTGCTATACTAAATGGAATCAATTCTCTAGTTTCCCTTTTTATATTTTCATTATTAGTGTATAAGAAAGCAACTGATTTATGTACATTGATTTTGTATCCTGCCACATTACTGAATTGCTGTATGAGTTCTAGTAGTTTGGGGGTGGAGTCTTTTGGGTTTTCCATATAAAGTATCATGTCATCTGTGAAAAGAGAGAGTTTGACTTCTTCTTTGCCAGTTTGAATACCTTTTATTTCTTTGTGTTGTTTGATTGCTGTTGCTAGGATTTCTAGTACTATGTTGAACAACAGTGGTTGAGAGTGGACACCCTTGTGTTCCTGATCTCAAAGGAAAGGCTGTCAGCTTTTCCCCATTGACAATGATATTTGCTGTGGGTTTTTCATAGATAGATTTTATGAAGTTGAGGAATGTTCCCTCTATCCCTATACTTCGAAGTGTTTTAATCAGTAGTAGATGCTGTATCTTGTCAAATGCTTTTTCTGCATCAATTGAGAGGATTTTGTGGTTCTTCTCTCTTCTCTTATTAATTACTATGTGTCCTGGTATGGCCCTCCTTGGGTTGATTTTGTTGGAGGATCTCTGTGCCTCCTGGATCTGGATATGTGCTTCCTTCCTCTGATTAAGGAAATTTTTCAATATTTTTCTTCAAGTAAATTTTCTTCCCCCTTTTCACTTTTTCTTCTTCTGGGATCCCTATAATGTGAATGTTATTACACTTGATGGAGTCGCTGAGTTCCCCAAGTCTAGCCTCATTTTATGTACTTTTTTCTCTCTCACCTGCTCAGCTTGATTACTTTCCATTTCTCTGTCTTCCAGGTTGCTAATTTGCTTCTCTGCTTCCTCTAACCTCTAATTTATTCCATGTAGTGTATTTTTAACTTACTTTTGTGTTCTTCATCTTTGATTGGTTCTTTTTTATCTCTTTGTGAAATGTCTCACTGATACTCTCTACTCTTTTTTCAAGTCCCACGAGTATCTTTATGTTCATGACTTTCAATTCCCCATCAGGCATTATTACTTGCCTGTTTTGTTTAGGTCTCTTGCTGTGGTTGTCTTTATTTTTTTTCCCCACTTGGGACATATTCTGCTGTCTACTCATCTTGTTTAACTCTGTGTCTCTTTCTCTGTGTTAGAAAAGTCAGGTATGTCTCTTGCTGTTTATGTGGTGGCCTTATGAAGATGAGGTTGCATGCCCTGCAGTGCAGTGTCCCTTGTTCACCAGAAACTGGCATTTCAGTGAGTGTCTCCTGTGTTGCATGCAGCCTGCTTTGCCCCTCAGTTCATCCATTTGCAGAGGTTCTCTTTACCTGCTGTGGGGGCTGGGTGGAGCATGCAGTTTTAACAAGTTATGTGCTGTTTGGCTTTCAAAATGAGACCTGCTCTGCAGAGGGTCTGGTCTGCCCTGGGCTGATCTGCAAAGTGAGCAAAATGAGAAGGGTGCACAGTTTTACCAAGGCGTGCCTCAGACTTTCACAAAGCCCACCTCTGCCACCTCCACCCCAGGTGGAAGAGATGTGCAGGTGGGGAAAGGCAGTGTTGGCAAGGTTTGTGCTGGTCTTCTGGGAGAAGGGATCAGCAGTGCTAGACTGAGGCAAATTGAACTGGGAAGGGTAGGTCCATGGAAGCACAGGGGGAAGTGGAACTTGGTGTAAGAAAGTCAGGTAGTGAATGTCAGTGTTATGCTTGCTCCCAAAGATGGTCATATTTTTCTGCTGGGAGGCCAGGGAGGGAGATGGTGCCTGCCAGCACCTTGTTCCTGGGGTAGTACCTCAGTGATCCCTACATCTCTCTGAAATGAGTAAACTACTCTCCCTCTCATATGTCCTAGATGTTTTTCAAACTGCTGCTTCTATGCTGTATCTCTGTGGGCTGTGTGTTGTGTTATCCCTTTAAGGGGGGGACTCAGCTTCCTCTTGCCCTACCCAGAATCAAGCCCACTGATTTTTAAAATTCCAGGCTTTAAGTCCACTCATTGTACGATCTCATGAAATTTGTCTCCTCTTTATTTTCTAAGCCAATGTTATGGGGATTCATCTTCCCTGTGTAGTCTCCCTGGGATGATAGTCTATTTCTCTCCCCTCTCCTTGGAGATTGTGCCCTCCCACTTCAGACAGCCATAGCTTGTTTAGCTCCCCACCACGTCTCTGCCTTTCCTAGCTTCTTTGATGTGCCTCTTCTCTACTTTCAGTTGTGGAGTTTGTTCTGCCAGTCTTTGGGTCATTTTCTGGATTATTTACACTGACATGAGTGTTATCTAGTTTTATCCATGGGATGAGGTGATTGTAGGGTTCTCTTAGTCTGCCATTTTCCCAACCTTCTCCCCACTATCTCACAGCTCTGAGGAAGGGCAAATAATAAATATTTATTCATTTCTCTTTCTGACTGGTTTTATTTGATGTCAAAACAATTGGTTGAACAGCGCACAACTGAGGCAGGCTGGTTATCTGCTACCATGGTTACCCCAAAAACTCTTAAAGAAAAGTCTGTATTTCAAAATAAATGACCTCAGTCACAGTAGTTGTGTGAATAGTTACAGCCAGCATCTTTCTTTAAGACAATGCCTGAAGGATCGCTCCATGCCTGTCTTGACTTCCACCACCATAAATTTAATGCAGCTTGTGGCAACTGGTTGCTGCCAATTTGTATAAGGAAAGAATTCCAGGGCAGATCATATTCATAAGGGACTCAGTTTCTGAGCACTCCAGAAATGTTAGACCTTATTTTACTTCTTTTCAAGATCCAGTGCAAAAAGCTGTACTGAGCATTTAAAGAGGTTGGGATAATCGTAGTAGAAGAAGTCTTTTTTTTTTTTTTTTTATTGTTGCACCTGGCATCTGGGAACTTAAGAACATCTTATTACCTAAGAAAACTGAGGGAGAACTTAAGTTAATTTACTCTTACAATGACAACCCATGTGACATCTAGGATACGTGCTTTGCAAAAGAGTTCAAAGGTTTGGTTTAAAACCTATTCCTGGATAAGAGGAAAGGAAACCAATTACCCGGGAATGGTAGTGATAATTAAGACAATGTTATGATTCACTAAGAAAAGCCTGGGTTATGAACAATGAACACTGGCATATAAATTACCTCAGAGCAGAGTTTAAGGATGTGTTCTTTCTTATTAATTGCTGGTTTGGTGAAATGGTCTATAAAAGTTATTTTTTTTAAGAAACAACAACAACAACAAAAAAGTCCACAGTCTCATCATAGCCTTGGCAAATTTCGCACATTGCAAAATTTTATGACCTTGGAGTGTCTTTAACTAACCCAACATTTATCAGCATGAACTGTAATTTGGTTTTATATTTTTGTATAGTAATCATGAGATATGATCCCATATGGAATTTCTATAACTCTAGTCTTCTATTAAATAGCATAAGTTGAACTTTATAATTTAGCACACTGATTATGTTCATTCATTCATGTAAAATGTTCCCATCTTTGATATTATCTCTTCCAAATCAAACCCAAAATAAAATTTATTTTGTCTGGATTAATGTATTTTGGGCCATGGATCGGGTTTACATGCAGCTGCTGAAGCAGACTGCAGTGAGCCGGATATGATCATTTTGGCCATCTTCCCAAACAATCCCAATCATGGAGTCTAAGTGCCAGATGGAATGGTATAGTGGCCACGGTGATGGGATCACAGCTCAGTCAATCAGCGAGTGTAACTGACATCCATCCAGCTTCACCAGCTGGTGGGTGAGAAAAAGTATTAACATTTACAATAATGTTTCCTAAATTTCAATAGTTCTGGGCCACCCCCTCCCACCTGTGTGCATAGGTAGTCCAGTTCTTTTCAGAGATGCCCAACCTCAAATACTTCTGAGTGGTTTTAGCAGGGCTTAAAGTTATAGCCTGTAATTTCCCAGGTTTCCACCAGTTTACAAGCATGTTAAAGTCCATTCTTTCTCCAAGAGCATTTCAGGATGGGAGGAGTGGACTGCCTCACTTTGGAACTAAGCCACTGCTGGCAACACTTGAGATCTTCTACCTTAGGAAGCCCTCATCTCCCCTCTTTTCCAGTGTTCTCTTGTGCTACTTCACTGTTGTTGATTTCCCCTGGAGCCCTGTGATCTGTGTCCTGATGTATCTTGGTCCATGCAGTTGCCAACTTCTGCTGAGCCATCTACTGCTGGGCTGCCTCCATCTGGATTTCTAGTGACTTTTCTCCACCTAGCAAGATAACTGACCTCCCTTTCTTTTGTCAGCTGCTCTCAGGGAGCAGTCTTAGAACAGAGAAGCATAGAGCCATAGCTGAGAAGTTTCTTTTTCATTTAATGTCTTCTTCATAGAGCACAGCCTCATACTGTATGTGAAACACTGCTCCCAATACTCACCAACACTTGGATGCTAAGGGGATCAAAGGATGGGTTTTATTAAGGCTTGTTCAGTAATTTTCAACATGCATGGCTATCTGGTAAAGGAGGAGTGGAGAACGGAACAGGCATCTGAGGCTAATGTGTACCTTCTCACTCTCTTCTTTATGGATTGAAGAGGACTCGGTCTGCAAGTTAGAGGTGGCTTGACATATTGACCCAGTTACAGGTGAAACTAAGAGCAGATGCACCGCATGGGGGAAGTATCAGTAAGGGAGGTAAAGGAATGTCAGTTAACCCACAGTGTGGTGGCCAAGTTGAAGCTCTGATTAAAAAGAGCCACCAGGGTGCATCTGCTGTAGTTGAAGACTTTTTAAAATACATTTTTATTAACATATAATGTATTATTTGTTTCAAGGGTACATGTCTGTGATTCATCAATCTTAACACAATTCACAGCACTCACCATAGCTCATACCCTCCCGAGTGTCCATCACACTCCATCCTTCCCGCCCTCCTCCCCTCCAGCAAACCTCAGTTTGTTTCTTGAGATTAAGAGTCTCTTATGGTTTGTCTCCCTCTCTGGTTTCATCTTGTTTTATTTTCCCCTCCCTTCCTCTATGATCCTCTGTCTTGTTTCTCAAATTCCTCATATCAATGAGATCATATGATAATTCTGACTGACTTATTTCACTTAGCATAATATCCTCTAGTTCCATCCACATTGTTGCAAATGGTAAGGTTTCATTTTTGAAGTCTGCATAGTATTCCATTATACACACATATATGTATATGTATGTGTATATATGTATATATGTGTGTGTGTATACACACACACACACACACACACACACATCTTCTTCTTCTTCTTTTTAAAAAGATTTTATTTATTTACTTGACAGAGATCACAAGTAGGCAGAGAACCAGGCAGAGAGAGAGAGGAGGAAGCAGGCTCCCTGAGGAACAGAGAGCCTGATGCTGGGCTTGATCCCAGGCCCCTGGGATCCAAGCTGAAGGCAGAGGCTTTAACCCACTGAGCCACGCAGGCACCCCATATTCACATCTTTATCCATTTATCTGTTGATGGACATCTGGGCTCCTTCCATAGTTTGGCTATTGTGGATGCTGCTATAAACTGCTGCTATAAACATTCGGGGGGTGCATGTGCCCTTTCAGATCACTACATTTGTATCTTTAGGGTAAATACCCAGTAGTGCAATTTCTGGGTTGTAGGGTAGCTCTATTTTCAATTTTATGAGGAACCTCCGTACTGTTTTCCAGAGTGGCTGTACCAGCTTGCATTCCTACCAACAAGGTAGGAGGGTTCCCCTTTCTCTGCATCCTTGCTGACTCCTGTCATTTACTGACTCATTAATTTTAGCCATTCTGACTGGTGTGAGGTGGTATCTCACTGTGGTTTTGATTTGTATTGCTCTGATGCTGAGTGATGTTGAACACTTTTTCATGTGTCTGTTGGCCATTTGGATGTCTTCTTTGCAGAAATGTCTGTTCATGGAAGACTTTTATTCCATAGAGGAGATAGGGAAGGAGTCTGGGAGTGGCTCTGTGTTTTTATCACAGTAGCTATTGTCCCCCTTCACCAACCTTCACCACAAGGGAGGTCTTCAGTCTCTGGCCTTGACCCCCATCTCTTGCATGAACAGTCAGTGGGTGAAAAAAAAAAAAAAAAAAACTGCAACTGTGTGTAAATTCCTGTTGCATCTGTAGGTACTAGGGGTTCTATAATCTAGCACTAACCCTCGCTTGGCCTTTTGTAATTTGTTAAAAAATTTTGATTTAGCAGCTTTTTCTTCCTAGTTTATGTGGTATTCAGCATCTGTTCCAGGTTAGCAAGAGCTTACATCACATCTCTCCTTGGATGCACTTACCTTTTCAGATTTCAGGATAGTGGGTTACCTTGTGACTTCAGCAGTCTGAGGGGTTCAAGAGAAGCTATTATTCTACAGATTATCCAGTTTTTTCTTGTGATAAGTGTGGAAGTGATGCTCTAATCTTCTATATCCTAACTGGAAGTGAGAGCTTTCTCATGTAGAACTTTTAAGTCATGTTAAGGAGTTTATATTTTATCCCAAATGCAGTAGGAATCCACATGAAGTGTTTATCAGGGGATTAGTTCATCTGGATTTATATTTTTAAAAGATCACATGTTTAATATTTGCTGGACATCTGCTGTCTGCCAAGAACTGGAGTTTCGAAGATAAATTTAAAAATAGCAAGAACAATGCCCTCAAAGAGTTCATAATTAAGCAGATTAGTCTTACTGACTATAACAAACAGCTTAAAAAATTTCAGAGTAAGTGCTATAATGAATGTCCTGGGAGAATTAAGAAGGGAGAATTTAATTTTGGTGCATAAGGTTAGAAATGGTTAGAAGAGGACATTTGAGCTGGATCTTGAAACTTGATTTCAGAGGAACCTTGAGTGAGTAAGAGAAATATCTAAGGTTTTCTTGTAAATTGCTTCTTAAATAACATTATTTTAATTTCCTGAGAAAGGAAGGAAAGCATTCAGGTTTATCAACCAACTACCCCATCAACAACAACTAAACAACTAAACAACAGCAACTAAAATCTTTCTTTCTTTCTTTCTTTTTAATCAATAAGGAGTTCCTAGAGGCACCTGGGTGGCCCAGTCGGTCGAGCATCTGCCTTCAGTTTAGGTTGAGATCTCAGGATTCTGGGATTGAGCCCTGCATCAGACTCCCTGCTCAGTGGGGAGTCTGCTTGTCCCTCTGCTTCTCCTCCCCTACTCATGCTCTCTCTCTCTCAGATAAATAAATAAAAATCTTAAAAGAAAAAAAAAGGAGTTTCTAGCCCGTGGCATCTGTACATGATGGCTACTTTACTGAGAAAGAGCAATAAAAGTCATATAACAAACAACTTTGGAAGTTTACGATTGTGTATCATTGTAGTTCCTAAGCTAGCTTGCTATTAGAATTTCCTTGAATGCTTTTACAAATGGAGATCTCTGGACTTAGCATCCAAAGGGTGAGATTCATGCTGTGAAAGACAGGATTCTATATTTTTTTGAAGCTCTTAAGATGACTCTAAAGATCAGCTAGTATATGACAAGTGGTTTGTCTCATATTTACATTTCTTTGATCTTAGTCTCCTCCAAAAGCAGATCCTGACTTGCTTGCACATTTGGAAGGTGATCCCAGGGAGCATAAGTGAAGAAGTAAGGAAAATAAAACAGAAAGGAAAGAAATCAATAAAAGATAAGTAAATGAGCTCATTATCACTTTGAACATGTGAAACTCAATCCAACTGAGAATCTTCTGCGGTGCCCATACAAAGCCTTTCCTGTAAAGGCAGACTGGAGAGCCATATTTTGATCATGTAAGTCAGTTTGCTTGCCAAATTTTGACCACTAAATCTCTGTTTTCAGGGATGAGTGTCTGGCTCAAAGGTCACCATCTCTAAGCTACCTCGTGTCCTATGGAATAAAAGATAAGTCCTGACGATCAGATTCTCTCAAAACAACAAGGCAGTTGGAAGGGATATTTGATACTGGTTGTAATGCCATGAATTACAGATGTTTCCTTGATAAGTAAGTAGGAAAGAAAAGAGATACCATTGAAGAGAGCCAGAAAGAACAATCAGTCTCTGAATGTTTCTAAGCTACTGATGGCTTCTCTTGCTCCCATGAGACCCAAATGAATAAACTATACCTATAGTTCTTGAGACTAAGTTGACTTCTCTTCTGTGGGTCCATGCAGAAAATCTTTACAGAAAATCTCCCATTCCTTGAGGGGAGTTGAACGGGTCAAGCTTTGACTTGAACAATTAAGGAAAGAGCCATAGAGCCACAAATCAAAATAATCTCATAGTCCAAAACTTTAAAAATGTGGGAGCCTGGTGGTGGGTATTAAGGAGGGCACATATTGCATGGAGCACTGGGTGTGATGCATAAACAATGAATCTTGGAACACTGAAAAAATAAAATAAAATTTACAAAGTAAAAAAAAATAAATAAAAACAACAGAAAATAAAAATTATATGGGATCAGATAATCAGAACTTGATTGTAATATAATTATAATTACAATTCTAAGTGAAAGTAATTTTTTTCTTCATAAACCTGTTAGTCTTGCAGTCAAAATAAACTGATTTGGAAGACATTTATGTCTAAATGCAAAGACAAAAGATCAGAGCTTATTTTTGTGGGGGAAAAAAAAATCTTCTAACATATCTCCAAAAAGCTGAGCCAGGCATATGGATTTTTCCTTATGTATGTTTTCTGATTCCTCATATAGCCAATTCAAGGGGAAGAAATACAGGGCACCTGGGTAGCTCAGTCAATTAAGCATCTGCCTTCAGCTTAGGTCTTGATCCCAGCATCCTGGGATGAGTCCCATACCGGGTTTCCTGCTCAGTGGGGAGTCTGCTTTTCCCTTCCTCTTTGCCACTCTATCTACTCATGCTTTCTGTCTCACTCTCTCAAATAAATAAGTAAAATCTTAAAAAAAAAAAAGAGGGAAAATACTACAATTTTGGATGGTTGTTCTTTTCAACCTACAAAATGAGTGAGAAGTTCAGTGTTCTGTATTTCTTAGCCTCGGTCCTGTTGTCAGCTTCTCACAGTCAGTCATTAATACCAAGGTAATCCTCTGGTCACAACTGATCTTTGGAGCAGAGAACTTGGTCCACTGGAATTACCTCAGGCCAAATTCTGTCTTTGGTGAACTGGTTGCTCTTGTGGAAGTCAGTGGGAAATGCACCCATCCATGCATATGGAAAATCAGGTTTCCTAGACTTTCTTTTTTTTCCCCAAGAGTAGCTCTTGAGGGGAAAGAGCTGTGCAAAATGGGATTGATAGAAAGGAGGAAGACTTTTAACAGCTAGATAGTCTGGACTTTGATCACGTTTGTTTTAACAAATACTTACCAGTGTGTGTTTAGCACTGTTCTCAACATTGTCTAAGGATAAAGACAAATGTAAGAGCCATCATTTTCCTCAGAGAACCTACACTAGAGATGAATGATTAATTATAAAATAAATTAATATTTCTCTAGCACCACATAATTTATAAATTGCTTACATTTTTGAGTGCATTATATGTATAAAACACATTTACATATAGTTCTCCATATATACATATATTTCTATGCCTTTATGCCCTTATTCAGCTCTTATAACAACCCTCCAGAGTAAGTGGTATTATCCTTATTCCATTTCACAAGCATTAAAAAAATGGGTTGAATAAACTTTTTCATAACCCCTTGTATACTATCCCATCCTATGCTTACCACACTGTGTAAACAAATCTGTGTGTGTGTTCATCTCCCTCAGTGGACCATGGGCTGGTAAACTGAAACAGGGTCCTCTTCACCTTTATATTGCCAGACCCTAGCATTTGTTAACCGTTATTGAATCTCAGTCCCTGGTCTCCAGACTACTTGCCTTCTGAGGCTGCTTGTCGATAAGCACTCCTGGTTCCTGTGAGTCTCCGTGTCCCCAGCTGTACTGCATTTCTCAGATCCCTCCACTACCCAACACCCTGTTCCCTCAACCCCCTGCCTGCAAACTGCTTGCTAGATGCAGATGAAGATGATACCCACTCTCTCAAAGGCCGTCAGCAGGTTTCCTGATATGGGCAGCTCATCAGAGCTGAGGAACATGGGACTGCTGTGATAAACAATTCTAGGATCCTTCCATAGGTCAGTCCCTATACTCATGTCTTTATATTCCTTATTTAATTTATACTGCACAAAGAACCTACATATTACTACGGATAAGAAAATAGGTTGCAAAGAGTGGTGACGTGCCCACAGATCACACAACTGCAAGTCAGAGCTGGAAGATCACACAACCAGTAAGCATAAACATCTTAACTTACCTTCCTTGGTGCTCTTTTAAAGACCTGCTTTGCTTTGAAATGTGTAGAGGTTATGAAGGAATCTGCCCAAGAGCAAGGTGTTGGAGAGGCCGTTGCAATTATTCATTTTATCTCTTCTCTTTCCAACATCCTCCTCCAGACTGTGAGCTCCTTAAAGGCTGGGGCTGGACTTTATTTGTGCCTAATGCTAAGCACATTGCTTGGAACGGTAGGTGTTTTAAAAATGCTTGATGAATGAATAGTGAAGAAAGGACTTTCTTTGCTCACATGCAATTTAATCTTGAGTTTATGGCCTCTTGGTACTGATGTCCCATTCAACTTTGTAGGCACCATACTAACTACTATGATTAGGATCCCTTGCACGATACAGTCTCATTTCTTTAGTCCTACTTATAGAGCTTTCCTCCAGCTGAAAATAACTTCAAAAATAGCAGTCACACAACTGGGAACAATAAAGGAGAGGCCACATTTTTTTTAAAATTTTTTATTTTTTATAAACATATATTTTTATCCCCAGGGGTACAGGTCTGTGAATCAAGCAGAGAAAGACAACTATCATATGCTCTCCCTGATATGAGGAAGTGGTGAGGCCACATTTTTTAAGGCAGCATGTGAGGTGATTTTGTTAGCATCCATGAAGCCCCAGCCAGGATCTAAAACAAAATATCGAAAGAGAGAAGATTGGTCTTTGGGCAGCCTATCCTATATCCTGAGTCATCCTCTCCTTTGTCATCTAAGAGACTGATGATGTCCTTTTCATCTCAAAACCCTACCTTTCCTCTTGAGTTGATTTTTGTTCCAAAGTTTCTTCCCTCCTCCACCCCATCAACATATCTATGTCCCTACTGGTAGTCTCTGCTAGGTATAAAATTACTTTCTTATGTAATTTTTATTGATCCATGAATGACTGACATAGTCATCCTCTGTTTTCTTTTTTTTAAAGATTTTATTTATTTATTTGACAGATAGGTCACAAGTCGGCAGAGAGGCAGACAGAGAAAGGAAGGGAAGCAGGTTCCCTGCTGAGCAGAAAGCCCGATGCGGGGCTCGATCCCAGGACCCTGGGATCATGGCCTGAGCCGAAGACAGAGGCTTTAACCCATTGAACCACCCAGGCATCCCTCTGGTTTTCTTTTTAATTAAGAGAAAAAATATTCAACCAAAGTGATTTTTAAATAGTAAACTACAAGGAGGCATTACTACTTTATTTGCTGAGGATAAGGAGGTGAACCATACCTAGTCCTTGTACTCACACAACTGACATTCTTACCATGGGGAGATGAGAGACAAGGAAATAAATAAGTGGGGTTATTACCAAAGCTTCAAGCGCTGGTCTTAAATTTATCAAGACCTTGAGCATGGGATCTACTAGAAACTTATAGATAGCAGAGATGAAATTGCTGGTAGGAAGTCTCTGCTGGCTGCTGCTGTTGCCTTGTGATCCAGTCCCATTTGGTTTCTCTGAAGGCCCTGAAAAATCATTTTTCTTGTTTATGATGACTTAGGAGGTAATGTGGTGGATCAGAAAAGGGGGCTTTTCTGAAAGAGGTTGCTGAGGCCTTTTTCTATATGGTGAGCAACTGAGGTTTATATTTGTAGCTTAACCCATAAAAGCTCCAAGAAATAAAGCCCTTGCAAAAGAGAGCTCAGGCACCCCTTCTCTGTCTGTCATCCAGGAATACTGACTGTTACTTGCTGTCCAGGTTGGCTATGGGGAGCAGTAGGAAGCACCCTCACTCAGTGCCGGGGGGCACAGCAAATGTTTAGGATGTGTCTGATACTTTTCTGTCTTTTCCCCTGGTATTAAGTGAGAAACGCATGCATAAGAAAATTATCACACAGTATAAGTGCAACATTGAAGACACCATTAGATATATCTATAGCTTCATGCAATGAGCATAGGGACAGAAGTGGCCAATTCATTGATGATGAGGAGATGTTCATAGATATTATTTTTAATATTTGAGTTGGATTTTGAAGAATGTGTGGAATTTAATCAAGTAAAGAAAAGAGGTGGGCTCTCTAACTAGAAGCAATTGTACATGCATGAAAAGGCACAGAAGCTTGATAGAACATAGTTTCATGTTACCAGGAATTAGAGTGCATTTATTAATTTATTAGTTCATATGTGTTCATTCAGCTAGTGTTTATCCAGCACCCCTGATGCATTACACTTACTGGAAGTTTTATTTATATTATTTTTATTTTATGTCTGACCACAAGTTAAATTTAAAGAAATTGCTTCTTACCTGCTCTTAACTAGCTAAAGTAAAGGCCTACATGTAGCTGGAGAACCCTGGTCTAAGGGCTTTTTTAATCTGCCCAGGACATCCTGAGACTTTTATTGACTTGCAAAAATTTAGCCTTTAGTTTCCCCAGCTCCAGACGAAGCCTCACTGCCTTTTTGGATATGTTATGTGTTCTACAATCATTTTCACCTGATGAATGATATGAGACTATAACTGGCAAGAAGATGCAGCTAGAACTTTCCTTACCTTTAATTTAGACCCATGGAGCTTGATAGATCCTTCTCAGTATAGCTTACCTATGTGAGGTAGACTGCCCTCGAAGTTCATACAGTGACGGCGCCATTCTGAGCGCATATTAGAGGACTGAGAGAGATTCACTGAGTTTCGTATCTCCAGCTTTCATCCAGACCCACAGAGAAGTTGGGTTTTTAAATCTCTTCAGGGATACTTTATATCTGATGTAGACCCTTGAGTGGAGATAACCAAATGGGTTAGATTGGATGAAGGTAGAAATGCTCTGAATCAGGAGTAGATTTGGCTGCTTACAGTGGAAATTCAAATAAATGACTTAAAGAAAACCAAGTCTTATTTCTCATGTTGAGGAAATATAAGGCAGCCATCTGGGGAGGGATGGGAGCCCCACAGCCGTCCAGAGCCATGCTTCTCCTATCATTCTGCTCCACTACCCTTGGAGTGCATCTTCCCTTTTCAAATGTGCCGTATTTCAAGATGGTCACTGAAGCTTCCATCTCAGAGTAAAAGGGAGGAAGGAATAGCAAAGTGTAACATTATTCCCACTGCCTGTTCTCCTCTTCCATGGCATTTTCCACGGAATCCCTCCCACTAATTTTTACTTCCATCTCAATGACCACCTGCATGGAGGAATAAATATAGACTTCAGGCTTCTTTGTGAAAAGCAAAAGAAGAGAATGGATAGGTAGGTGAGACCTGAGCATTGCCCAGCTTTTTGAGTCAGAAATCAAGCTTCAGTGGGCTTTGAAGCCCCCAGAACACATCTGGGACTTAACGTTAGGGAATAGAGCACAGAGTAAGATAATCTTCCACTATGACTTCTAACCTCTATCCGTTCTCCAGATGCCTGGATAAAAGTGTTCTAGAAAGTTAACTAATAAAGTATAATAAGCATCAGTGAGCATCTAATAGTCAGCTTCAAGTAGGGAATGGGAGTTCCCAAGAATTTCAGTAGATGCCATTCTGCTTAACCACAGAGTGTGTAAGAACAGTTTTTGAACTGAGTGGTATTAAATGAATAGAGGGAAAAGGGACTTTTTTTTTTTCCAGGTCAGGAATATTAAATTTAACAGCCATTAGTTGAATACCTGCTATAGGCAATTCCTTGTTTCTGGCTTTAGTTATAATATTCTGCTCAACAAACATCCATACTCCCTCTTTATTACCTTCATCTGGTTACTTAGTGGTTGCTGTCAGAGGTCAAACATGTGCAGAGATGGATATAACACAAATGTGCCATCACTGTTTCTGTGCCCAGAAACAGATCACTGTTTCATCTTATGATGAATCATGTTAAGAACCAATGTTAAAGAACATTTTGCAATAAAGTGAAGGGACAATCCATGTTTGCTTAGTCCTGCACCAAGCTACATAAGGCATAGAAGAAAAAAAAATGATGTGGTCCTTTCCTTCAATCTCACTAGAATGATAAAAACATATAAAATAGTTACTACTTCAAATAAGTATCAAACCAATCAAAGAGGTCAGTGATGGTATTATAAGTGGTTGCAAAAATAGGGAGCTTCCCAGAGAAAAGGAGGCTGGTGAACCATAGTGGGTAGTCCAGTATACAAAAAGAGGCAGTGACGGTGGGATCCATCATGAGGTATCAACCCAAAGTGGAGAAGTAGGGAAAGCCTGGAGTTGAAGTAGGTGAATGGGAGTTAGGTGCCTTGATATCCAACCCAAACAAGAGGGTAGAAATAGGAGTTTAGCTATTGAATCTAATGTTGGGGTGAAGAGGTCAAACCTAGCATAAATAATAATAGGAGACTATAGTATGTTCCTTATTTTAGACTTTTGCACAAACAAATCTACACAGTAGGAACAGAGATGAGATTGATGATGGCAGGACAGGGACCATACTCCCTCTTCTCCAATTCTAAGCCCCCTGCTGTGGGAAGATTAGATACGTCCTGGAAGTTATATGCAGCAACCAAGCGAGCATGGGTCTATGAGAGCTTGGGGTTGTGATTGCAGCCCCCAGGGGGGAGCCTGTCAGATACTTCTAATAGTTTCATATCAGACTGCATAATGTCCGATGCCAGGTTAATTGAATTTCTTCAACTGACAATTCCTGTATCTTTGGTTGACTTCACTAGAGATGGTTGCCTTGACATTGCACCTAGAGAATCTCATATTTCAGGAGAGAATTTTCAGACAATTGAAGGAAAGATCTTGTTGAAGGACAAGACACCAAGATGGTAAGCTGTGTAAGGCAGAGGGACTCATGGCTAAGGTATATAGCTAGGCAGCATTAGCTATTTATGGTCTCCACAGAAACAACAATAGGTCTTATTTTCAGTGACTAGGTTGAAAGTATGTTACCTTTGGGAAGCAAGTGATCAATATTATGATCTGGGTATTGAGGTGAGATTAATGGCCTTACAAAGGATTGAAATAATTCTTTACACTTCAGTAGAAGCTGGTATGTCTGCAGTCAGAATGTGATGACCATGTGCTCTGGACAGTGTCAAGTGCTTTCAGTTAACTAGCTACCATTCTTGAGCATTTCCTATGTGCCAGGCAGGATGCTAAGTGCTATAGGAATATACCTTCTACTTATTTTCTTCTTAGGAGAACATGCTTGAGACAGAACCTTACCTGTCTTATCACAACTCTACAGGTCACATAATATGGTTCTATGGTTTTCACATAAATAAACTAGGGTTCAGAGTACTTAAATAACTTGCACAGAATATCAAATCAATTAAATGGCAAAGTTAGACATTCAGCCCGTGATCTTCCTTGACAACCACAGTAATTGTCTTGAGAACAGAAGCTACATTCTTTTTCACCTTTGTGAACCAAGTATTAGAAAACCCTGGTGTTGTTGTCATAATGAGGATAAGCACACTACTGAATTGTTTTTGGAACCATATGTTACCAACAAGATTTTGCTTTCAAGGATTCCTCAGCTTCAGACACCTTTTGATTGGAGCCCTGGATTTCCAGTCAGGTCCAGAGCTTTTGGTTCTGTTTGTCTTGCTTTCTCTTGCAGTAGCCACCTTCCAGGAATCTGACTGGAGTCACACTGGGACTTAGAGAGCTTGTGGCCTTGAGGTTTAAAATTCCCTGAGTAGACAGTGTGGGGATAGTTCTTAAAGGTAATTAACTCAGTTGACCTCCTTCTACTCTCAGAGCCTCAAGAGCTTGGCTGGAGAAGCTGTGGAAAGTGTGAGGCAAGGAATTGAATTCATCCTGCTCAACAGTCATCAGTCAGAAGACTGAAGTGTTTTCTGACAGAGTGGGCTGGCTGCCCTCCATGCACAGAGTAGCTCCACTGCCTGGGATCATGTGAGGAAGCCTGGTGTGCTGATCTAGCCATTACCTCACCGTCCCTTGTGAGATCATGGGCCCTAGAAGGAGCTGGTGGAAGTGTTGCAGCTTAGCCCACCTGCCCTGAGGTCAAGAAACCAGAAGACAGTCTTGGGAGCTTTGACAGTAGTGTCACAAGTCAGAAGACCTGGCTGCTTGGTGGGGAGACCAAAGCTCCAGCCTAGTGCCTGTACCATCACCTCCATGAGCTGGCAATGGTAGGCAGGCACATTGTCCCTGGGGCAATCACACATATTTATTAATGTGGATGCCCTGATCTCATGGCTTTTTAAATAACATACTGTCTTGATAACTCATTAAGTCCCAGTCATTTGCAACTGACTTCCCAGAAATCAGTAGAAAGAAACTACCTTACAGTCTCTAATAAGAGCTTGACATTACAGAACACCTTCCTGAAAGAAATTCTATGCTGTAATAAAATTCTTCCAACTCTCAGTTTACAGGTGGGAAAATGGAAGCATCAATTAAGCAACTTGCCTGTGGCACAAAGTCTGGGGAAAAAATGTAGAACCTGAATGGAAAATGTATGGGAACTCTGTACATGCTGCTCAAATTTGCTGTGAACCTAAAACTGCTTTAAAACATAAAATTTATTTATTTGTTTGTTTGCTTATTTGTTTATTTACTTATTAAAGGGTAGAACCTGCACCTAACCACTCTGAATTCTTCCTACACAGATCCTTCTTTGCTTAAGTTATTTGAGGTGCCAAGTGCTAGGATATTCGTAACTTACAGGCAGTTACTAATTCCGCCACCCCTGGTAAGAGTCCTAATTGATTTTCATTTGTTTTAAAAGTAATGTAGTAACTTTTTTTTTGGCAATAACTAGAAAGACCCAAGGTAGCGTTCTACTGTCTGGTACTATGCTGAAGTTGCAGGAGTGAGGTGTGAAGAAGAATCTAATTTTAAAAGTACTTGCATCATGTGCTTCTTCCCAATACTTTTTCCATTACATCATATTGTTTTCTCAAAGTAGAGAATGATCTCCAATTCAGTTCCAATTTCTCAATCCAGATTGCTACATAATGTGTTGAATTAAAATGCAGCATATGCACCACCTACTTTTTCTTTTTTCTCTCTTCCTTCACTGACTGCTCCTTCTCAGTCTCCTTGTCTAGATCCTACTCATCCCCTAGACTTCTGAGTAGAGGAGCACCCCAGTCTTAGCTCTTGATCTTTTCCCTCTGTCCTACCAAACTCACTACATTGGTGATCCCACCCAGTCTCAGGTCTTTAAGTGCATTTTAAACATATGCCTTCATTCCAGACTTCTCATTTGAACTCCACATTTGCCTGGTTGACATCTTCAACTCAGTATATCAGAACCAAATGGGGACCCCTAGGTGACTCAGTGGGTAAAGCCTCTGCCTTCGGCTCAGTTCATGATCCTAGGGTCCTGGGACCGAGCTGCACATCGGTCCCTCTGCTCAGCAGGGAGCCTGTCTCTCCCCCACCCCTGCACCTCCTGTCTCTCTGCCTACTTGTGACCTCTCTCTCTGTCAAATAAATAAATAAAATCTTAAAAACAAAAAAAGAAACACCAGATCACCTACAAAACTGTTCCACTTACAACTCCTCTGTATCTTTGATGGCAACTTTATCTTTCAGTGTTTGGTTATACTGGACTCCTATCTTTCTCTCTCATTCCCCATCCCATCAGCCAGGAAATCCTGTTGGCTCTGCCATCAAAATAGATCCATAATCCCACCACTTCCTACCACTGCCGTTGCTACCACCATGGTCTGAGCCACCATTTATTTCCAACCTGGATTTTTGCACTAGCTTCCTGAGTCTTCCCCCTTAAGTATATTTTCAACATGGCAGTCAGAACTATTATCTTAAAACATTAAGTTAGATTATCTTACTCCTCTGTTTGGAAACCTCCAATGCCTTCCCACTTCTCTCAGACTAAAAGCCAAGTCCATACAATGGCCTCAAGTCCCCACATAATGCAATCCTCCTTATATCTTACTGCTCCCTTCACGCTCTGAGCTCATTTTCTACTATATCTTCTTTCTTGTTGACTCTGCTCCAGGTAAGATCCCATCATCCTGATTTCTTGTCTTGTCTTGCCAATACACTTCTACCTCAGGGCCTTTGCTCCAGCTGTTTCTTCAGTTTGGAATGCTCTTCCTTTAGATGTCTGTCCAGTTATCCCTCACCTCCTTCCATTTTTAACTCAGTTCTCAGAATGGCCAACTTTCTTTCCCACACTGAATTAATAGAAATGATGGAAGAGATAACTTTTACATTAATAAAAAGCATACATAGTTTTTATCAAAAACAGTGGGAACTGTAATCACAATAGAAATAGTGGGCACTTCCCAAAAGATAGAAAACAATAGGATTAGATTAGAGGAGGAAACCACAGTTCCAGATGTGAGCAAGGCAAGTAGAGAGCATTGCCACAGAAGGTGGAGCTGACAAAAACCCAAAGGATGTGAGAAGGTGACCTGTGCAGATATGTAAAGGAAGTATATTCCAGACAGAAGAAGCAGTTGGTGCAAGAGCCCTGAGGTGGAAGTGTGATTGCTAGGAATAGGCAGAGGCCCCACAGCCAGAGGAAGGGAAAGCATGGACCAGAGGAATATTCCCATATATTGCCAAAGCTCTGCCTCAGTCTTCTTAGAGAGCATATAGGCACCATATCTTTGGGGCCTAGACTCCAACATGACAGGCGTCAAGGAGAATAAAGAAATAGAAAATGTAGTTCACAGCATTTTGTAAGGTCATTGGGAACCATGATTCCCACTGGAAGCCATGGCATAGAAAGATGGTTAGAACAAAAGCTAAATTTTAAGATCTACCAGAAAAAACTGCAAGCTCGGGATCATGGTCAGTGGGTTCAAAGTTACACTCTAAACTACCAGTCTAAGAGGCTTGGAGGTCTAGGAAAAGTGATCTAGTGTCTGAAGGAATAAAGATGTTAGGAATAGAAAGGCTAATGCAAGCTGTCCTCTAAAGCAGCTGTGTTCCAGGTCATGTAGGACAAATGTTTGCCAAGCAGGAAGGGACTCCTTATTGGTGGAAGGGAAGGATAAGCCAGTAGAGAAGAGAGAGGGCCTGATAATTTGGAGGGGTGTAAGGAGGTGGGAGGGGAAAAGGGAGGAAGACACAATGGAGAGACCTCTTCAGAAGTGCTTTCTCCCCTCACAGTCCTGCTCCCCCGGAGCTGGCAAGGTATCCCTCTCCCACATACTCATTCCAGTTCCATGATGAGGACACAGCAACTAGGAAGACAGAAGAAACTCCTTTTTGTAAATAAGTTAGCTTGTTTACTTGCCTTAGTTGTCTTTACTGGGAATAGGAAGAGGTGATGTTATTAGGTATTCTACATTGAAATCAGCCCACGTATCATCTGTCCTGTGTAAATATCAGGCAGCAAAGTCGCTCTGTGATGCTTTCCAAGAGGGTGTCTTAGTTACTTGTATTTTCATATAACTTTAATATTCCTTGAAAATATGTGACCTGACCCACTTAATCAAGTAACACCACTTTTATAAATAGTTATAAATGATAACGTATTGCAGGAAGTCTAATATGGGGGAATTAGTTCACATCAACAATCAACTTATGAACATGTAACAGGAAGTGTGTACAGAATAATTTGACTATTAAAAAAAATCTGAAACTGCCATGAAAAGAAAACCTACCTATGTCACTGTTTCATAATACTCTCCCACCCACAACCTTTCTGTTAATAAAACCCTGGCTCCCTGCCCTCAGCTGAGCAGCTTTCACAGATACTCTTTTGGAAAATCTCATAAAGTATCTTTGCTGCCCAATAATTACATGGGACAGGAGGAGACAGAATATGTGTGGGCCATTGTTCATGTAGATCACCGTCTTCTCAACTCCTGACCTGTGGATTCACTGCCTGCCTGCCTTTCTTCCTCCATCCATCCATCCTTCCTTCCTTTCTTCATTCTCTTCTTTCTTTCATTCTTTCCTCTCTCTTTGTTTTTCTCTCTCTTCCTTCCTCCCTCCCTCCCTTTCTCTGTTCCTCCCCCCCTCGCTGGTTCATTCTTTCTTTCTTTTTCTCTCTCGTGCGCTCTTGCTCTCACTCTCATTCTTACATTCTTTCTCTTCAGTTGGAATAGATCCGATCCTGAGTACCTATTTGGACTTTAATTCAAACTCTCATCTATGGATAGACTTGTTGGTTAGTACTATACATGGAGCTAGGCTCTGAAGACAAGAGACAACAAAGCACTACTCGTATCTTAAAGAAGGTCGCTGTCTGGTAGCAGAGAAAGACAGTTCATACCATTCCTGGACAGGGTGTGAGATGTCATGATTGACACTCTCATGAAGGCTGGGGTAGCCACCTGAATCCCCCAGGAGGCAGTCAGGGCAGGGGTCCGGGTGTACATATCCCTAATCTAACTCTGGATTCAAGTGAGGTGAGAGGAGGCATGTCAGGCAGATGGAGTGCACTGCACAAGGGCTTGGAGAGCAAGACAGTGTGGTCTAGGGGGACAGCTTCTCTGAATCTCATTGGGGACAAAGAGAATTACTGAATCTTTCTTGCAAAGGAAGTAGGGGGTTTTCCCTGGTGTGGTGACTCCATTTGCTCCTGGAAGTTCAGCAAACTTGTGTTGGGTTCCATACACTGGCTTCTCTCCCACTGCTCCCAGAAGGAAGGCACATTTCTGTACAACTCAGAAATATATGCAGTAATGGGGAATACTGAAAACATTCAGAATATGTGAGTAATACATGTGAGATGAGCATAAGGCAAGCTGTCCTTCCCCTTTTCCATGAGAAAGAAAGTCTGACACCTGCCAAGCACTAGACAGATGCTGCTATTACTGCTTCTGGAATAAACATAATAACCAGTTAGCATAGGCCTCAAACAACAAGAGGTCCCGGTGTGAAGGAAAGGCAATGCAGTGTTCTGGAAGTTCTGTTTCCTGCTGCCCCTATGTGCTGGGACTTGTGGAACCCTAGAAGACTTGGCGGGACACTAAATCTTCACCAGTTTCTTGACTACATCTATTAAAAAAGCACAAGTGTTATCAGAGTGAGATGTTTAATTAAGCTGATACAAATGGTTGCCCTTAGCATGAATTCAATGATACTAAGCATGCTCTGATATACAGGACATAGAAGATGGCAAAATTTAATGGAAAGAAGGAAATTTGGAAAGGTATGGAGCATGTGTA